>NW_028270189.1:17065160-17400160 GCF_037043375.1 Chiloscyllium plagiosum
ACTAAAGACATAAAGCCAATTGATATCAGTAACAGGGCAGTACTTGAAAATGTAGCTAGATTGAGCATCGCTAAATCTGACAAAACAGATTTACTTCGTATCAAAATGTCAGAAATAAGGCACCAAATGACGTATTATTTGCACAGTCGATGACTGTGTTTTAATTTCCTGTACATCTTGCAGAGACAGGAAGCTATTGTAGATAAATGGAAGGTAGCAAATGTGTTCCAAGCATTTTAGCTGAATGGAAGGGATCCAAGCAAATATTTGTGATTCGGAGGAGCTGGTGTTGGATTGGGGTCAACAACGTTAAAAATCACACAACACTAGGATTATAGTTCAATAGGTTTAATTGGAGGCACAAGCTTTCAAAGTGCACAACCACCTGATGAAGAAGCAGTGCTTCGAATGCGAGGACTAGCGAATCAACCTTTTGGACTGTAAGCTGGTTTTGTGTGATTTTTAACCTTATCATTTATGGTTATCTTAAAAATTTTGGAGATGAGCATGTGGAGGGGAGAGTAGGAGATAGTGTGATAAATCAGTTTGAGTTGGACACAAAGATTGGCCGAGTGGTTGGCAGCGAGGGGGAAGGCTGTATGTTGCAGGAAGAGACAGACGGAATGGTCAGAAGTGCAGATCGATGGCAGATGGAATATAACGCTGATAAATATGAGTTGATGCACTTTGGGAGAAGGAACCAGGCAGGGGAGGACTCAATGAATGGCAGCACACTAGGAATCTCAGAGGGTGCTTTTCCATACATCCCTGAATGTGGCTGAACAGGTTAATAGTCGAGCTAAAAGGCTTAGGTGTCGTAGACATTGATTATAAGAGTTATACAGGAGTTTGTTTCGGGCAAGTTGGTATGCAGTGTGCAGTTCAGGATACCACATTATGAAAGGATGTCATTACAATGAGGGGGATGGGGTTTGGTGGGGATTCACCAGGATGTTCCCTGGGATGGAGCGAATCAGCAATGGAGAGAGGCTGGATAAGCTCGGTTGTTTACTTTGGAGCCGAGGAGGCTGAGGGGACGTGATTCAGAAGGACAAGATTACGAGGGGCATGGACAGAGTGGATAGACAACAGCTGTTCCTTTTAGTCAAGAACAAGGGAACAAGTGAAGTGCTTGAGGTTTAGAGAGAACTTAAAGATATTTTGTCACCCAGATGTTGGGGTCCGGAAGAGAGAGAATGGTTGTTACGGGTAACTCCACAACAACGCAATGTACTTGGACGAGTTTTTGCAGTTTCATAACATGCTTGGTTCTGGGGCCTCATGTCAGAAAGTGGGACTAATGTAGATCGTGCTGTATTTCGAACAATATGGAGTCTGTGTTTCTGTGATTGTACGATTATGCAATGCTCATCATTAAAATGTTTAAGACAGAAATTGATGCTTTTCCGAAGAGTATATCAATTATACGAGTGAACTGTAATAGCTTCTAAAGATATGCCAATGTGAAAGGTAAGATAAAGCAATTGCAGCTCAGTACAGCCTGAAACCAGAGAATGGAGAATGGAGAACAGGGAAATGGCAGAACTATGAAGCAACTACTTCATTCTGTCTTCGCAGAAGATACTAAAGCAAAAAAAAGCTTCCCAGCAATACCATGAAAATCTAGTCTGGTGAGAAAAAGAGAATAGAATGAAATTAGCAACTAAACAGTTCGAGAGAAAGTATTGCAACAGAACATAATGGGAATAGACAAAGTCAACATAGATTTATGAAATGGGAATCATATTTGAGAAAGTGAATTTTAGCAAAATTATGCAGAAGCTATCAATGCATTACGATTGGATTTTCAGAAAGATTTTTGCTACAACCCCAAGCCTGTTTTGCAAATTTGAATCCTATGGGACTGGGGCTAATATATGGTCATGGTTTTAGAATGGGAGAGCTGGCAGGAAACAGTGAGTAGGAATAAAACTATTTTTTAGAATGGAAGGCTTGGAGGATATAGCAAGGATCGGGGTTTGTGACCAGCTATTCCCAATACACATCATATCTTTGGTTGAGGGGCTCAAATGCAATATTCCCAAGTCTGCTGATGGCATTAAATGCTGTTGGATTGTGAGTGGGTGAGCGGAATGTCAAAAAGCTCCAAGGTGATTGAGACAACTGGAGTGACTGGGCAACTACGTGGCAGATGGAGAGCAATGGGGGGAGATGTGACGTTGTGCACTTTGTTGGGAACAATAGAATGCCAGCCGATCAATTGAAAATGGATTGATTGAAAACTGTTGATCTATAAAGGAACTAAAGCTGCATTTTTGGTTCCATCTGCACCGACCTATGAAGGCCATGCACGACTGTGAGTTCTGAAACCAGAAGTCAATACTGGGAATGGCACTGACACACTGACCAGTGTGCATAGTCCCACCAAGTGGGTAGCTGTAATATTGAAAAGGATTTGGATCTCTTTGTACACCAGTCACTGCAAGCAATGTTGCAGGAACAGAAAGCAGTTTGGAAGATAAATCGCCCATTGACCTTCATTTCAGGAGTATTTGAGTATAGGAGTAAGGATGTCTTTCTGCAGCTGTACAGGCCCTTGGTGAGACCCTTTCTCGAACATTGTGCAGTATTTTGTGCGGTTTTGCTCTCCTTACCAATAAAGGACAAATCTGACATTGAGGGAGAGCAGTGAAGGGTGACCAGCCTGATCTCTGGGAAGACTGGCTGGTTGTGCGAACAGAGTTTGAGGCGACTGGGCCTGTATTCCATGGAGTTTAGGAAAATGAGTGGTTATCTCAGTGAAATATCTAAAATTCTGACAGGGTGAGACAGATCAGAAGCAGGGATGATAATTCCCCTGACTGGGACGTCAAAGAACAAGGGGCCACAACATTAGGTACAGACAGGCCACTCTGCATTGAGATGAGAATAAATATCTTCACTCAGAGTCTGCTGAACTTGGTCAATTTTCTGACACATAAGGCTGTGGAAGCCAAGACACTGAATATAAATGAAGATTTCTGGAAATTAAAGGGATAGACAGAGAGCAGGAGTATCATGTGAAGATAGAGGATCAGATATCATTCCATGTTTTTCTCAAGAACACGGTAGTTGTATTCCTGTGGAACACCATGTTGTAGAAAATCATACAATATTAATAATGCGGTCTATGGGAAAAAGTGGGGAACAGGCAAACCCCCCCAAAAAATAAATCAGTAAACACCAAAAATTTAAGTTAATCTAACACACACGAGCATAGTTTAAGAAAATCTTTAAATCATATATTGTAATGAAACAATACTGTAAATGTTGCACTTTCACCCTAATGCCACTGACTACATCTCTGTACCTTTCACCAAGCTCTTCGCCAGAAAGCGCGTGAGCCGACTGACCAGATGATGCTGACATGGAATTCCGGTTTGAAATAAAGGTCCGTCTAAATGTAGACTACAATTCCTAGTTTCAGTCTCAGTTTCAAGGCTTGCAGAGCAGATTACCTTCCTGCTTCAGTGAACGCACTGAGTGTGCATTTTGCAGATAGAGGATCCTGAGGCTGGGTTTTGCTGATCAGCTGGTGCTGGGGATGGAATTGCGTTACAGTGAATGGGAGCTCGCTTTATAAAGAGGATGCACAATTCACGAATTGTGATGCAAACAAGTTGTGTTTAATAAACATGCGTTATCAGAGAACTGCCTGTATATTGAAGGGAGGATCAAAATGGATGGACCAAAGCAACTACAGCAGTTTCCATTTTATATATCCCGACGTTTAAACATGTTAAATGATATGAACACTGTGTGGGGCAAATCGCACTGAGGAGATTTTCTCCACTATCTAGAATGGGGGATGCTCAATGGATTGAATGACCTCCTCCCTTCCCGATGTTTTTGTGCAGTCTGTGGGATAGCTCTGCAAGTCGTGTCACAAGCTCTCAGACGTTCGAAAAGAGGACTCTGCGGGGACGTCAGGACTGTGTTTCCCATTCCCATTTCCAACAACAAGGCTGAGACCGGGTGTTCTGACTCGGTGTATCCTTTAAGAATGATGAGCAGTTTGATACAATTGAGTGCCTTGCTTGGAAGTTTCAGAGACCATTGAAGAGTTTATCACATGTTTGTGTATCTGGAGTCACGTTTAGGCAGACCAGGAAAGCACGGGAGACTCACTTCCTGTAACTACACTTGGGAAGGAAAATGGTAATCACAATTGACATTGGCTTCAAAGTCACTATTCCTGACACCAGATTTTAGATCTCGATATTGTATTAATTGTTTTTAACTTCCATCAGCTGCCAGAGCATTAGCCTGGTCTGGATTAGTAATCCAGTGACATTTCCACAACAGCACCATCGCCACATGGGGACCTATCAGAAACCACACTGGGCTGGTTATTCCTGTGCTGCTTATTCCTGTGCTGCTTGACAACTCTGTCAAAAAGTACTCCCACTAATGTGACTATCGGGATCGGACTGAAGGGGTGGTAATTGGACAGATTGTAGTTATTCCCTTTTAGCGGACTGGATATAGTTGAGTAATTTTTCACATTGCCAGGGAGATGTCATAGTTGGAGCTGGAATGAAACAGCTTCCTGAGGGACACGGACTGTTGCGCAGCCCAAGTCTTCAGTCCTATTGCAGGAATGGGTCAGGGCCCATTGCCATTGGATTATCACTCAACACTCCTGGCTGAGGACAGTGCAGACACTATATCCTTATCTTTTACACTGATGTATAGATCAGTCCATTATTTAGGATGGAGATACTTGTGGAGTACTCCCCTCCAGTGAGTTGTTTAGTAGTCCATTGACATTTATAATTGGATGTGGCAGAACTGCAACGCTTAGATCTGATCTGTTGGTCTTTAGATAATTTTGTCCTCTCTATCAGATGTTAATTCTGCTATTTGGAATGTAACTGGTCATTTACCACAGCTTTAATGGTTTGTCATCAGGGTTAGGTACACATGGTTCTGACTCTGGTATGTTGACCCACGCTCCTTACTGAACCATGGATCAGTTTGATGTAAATGGTAGATTTAGAGATTATCCCAGGAAAAAAAGTTACAGATTGTGATTGAACACAATTCTGCTGCTGCTGCTGTGATCTACATCATCACATGAATGGCCAGTTTGACCTGCAATATTTGTAATTCAATTCTCCCGACTGTCCCCCAATTCACACCGAGACCCATTCACCCATCAGCACTGTACTCAGTGATCTAACATGGTTTCTGTTGTGGTGGCATTTCCATTTTCGTATTCTCATTCTGTTAGGATCTCTCCATGGTGTCACGCTTCCAATTTGTCACATTGCTTAAATTCTTTAACATATTCATGCAAATCTTTTCCATTCCCGAAATGACATCTTTGTATATTTAAAGTGAACGTGTTTCCCTCTGTTTCTCTCTCTGACAATGATTAAGAGCTCTGCAGTGCCCGTGATGCCGCCTTATGCACGTTCAGAGCCAATGAATCTGTGCACCTGGTGTTACTGTTCACTTCCCTGGTACCCAGTGCTCAGTATTGGACAGAGCTTTTGAGCATCTTTGACAGACATCTGTGGACCGAGTTCAAAAACAGACACAGCTGAAGAAACTGAGCAGGTCTGGCAGCATCTTGTGGAATGAAAGCAGAGTTCATCTTTCATTTTCTCCAGAAATGTTTATATTTTTATTTCCAGTATCCATAATTATTTGTTTATTTGAAAATTTGTGCTGTGCCTATTCAACCCTGGAAAAACTCAGCAGGTCTGGCGGAATCTGCAGAGACGAGAAACCGAGTTAGCGTTTCAAGTCCAGTGTGACATTTCTTCAGAACTGAAATTTATTGGAAAATGGGATTTCTAATCCCTTGACAGAGGTGGGGGAGTGGGTGACGCGTAAAAGAGCGTGTGGCAAAAGATAAATAGGCTTTTAACAGTGGTGAACGAGAGGGTGATGTGAAAGATGCGAATTGGGGGAAAGGGGTTCTCTCTATTGAGTGCAAGATAAAGAAGATACAACCACACAAGGTCATAGCCAGACTAGGAGAGAGAATGCATGAAAATGGAGAACAGTCATAATGGGTTCAGGCTGTGACGTTATCGAATTGAATATTAACTCCTACAGGCTGTAACGTACCAAAGTGTAAAGTGAGGTGTTATTGGAGCTTGGGTTGTGCTTCACTGGAACATTGAAGCAGCTCAGAACCGAAATGTTAGCATGAGAGCAAGGTAGGTTATTGAAATGGGAAGCAATGAGAGGGTCAGGGTTATTCCTACAGACAGTTTCGGAGTGTTCTTCAAAGCAGTTTCTGTTTTGTCTCCCCGGTGTGAAGGATACTGCAGTGTGAGCAGCAATGACAGGATTTTTTAGATTAGATTAGATTCAGCCCAACAAGTCCATACCGATCCTCTGAAGAGTGACCCGCCCAGACCCATTTCGCTCTAATGGATCTAACACTATGGGCAATTTAGCGTGGCCAATTCACCTGCCGTGCACATCTTTGGACTGTGTGAGGAAAATGGAGCACCCGGAGGAAACCCACGCAGACACAGGGAGAACGTGCAAACTCCACACAGTCGCCCGAGGCTCTAAATGAACCCGGTTACCTGGTGCTCTGAGGCAGCAGTGCTAACCACTGAGCCACCGTGCCGGCCTCCAACTGTGTGGAGACTGATTTAAAACAGTACAAGTAAATGAGAGTGCAGTGGGGGCGGCAATGTGGTAGATAGGTCAATCACAGCATAAGGCCCTGTCCACTGTCGTTAGGGGATTCCTGGTTTGAAGGAAAAGCGCTCGCGTCAGAGGCAGCTCACTTGAATGTGGCATCATCAAACAGAATCGTCAGAGACGGAGAAAGGAGACACCATCTGCTGATCATGTGTTCAGCCACATTCAGAAGTTCCCTCTGAATGATTGAAAAGAACCAGACATTAAATGGAGGAGTTCTGACTCACATCTGGTCAGAAGCGTGACGTGGATAGAAACCCAGAGGAAGGTCAGTGGGCATACATGCGCAGACGTTCATTATGGGATATAATGCTCAGCAATTATTTGTTTCTGCTCAAAAAGAAGGACTTGATGAAGAGATGAACCACCCATGGTTGACTAAAGCTCTTAAGGTTGCTATTCAATCAAAAATTGATGAGCATTGATATCGGGCCAGATTTAGGATGTTTATTTCAAGGACTACTGGCAGATGTTATGCATGAATTTCAGCTGTGCTTCCTGAATTATCCCAGAAACCCCTGCCATTGCTGTTCCATCCTCTTCCCTGCTCATCTCCCCTTCCTGATTCCAGGTTCTCCCTCTCCAATTACAAAGCATATTCTCTCACATTCTGGTCCCTCTCCACATCACCTTAAGCTCTTTGATCCAGTCTACCTTCCCTGCACTAGCATCAGGCTGCATTTTGTGCTGCCACTTTTCCTCTGGTCTCAGTGTGGCTCGGCCTCTCCATTCACGCTGTTTTACAACTTCCACTCACATCTCATTCTGGAAAGTTTCCTTCTTGGAGTAAACCGTATTGAAAACACCTCTCCTCCTTTGCCCTGAATTCACACAGTGATCCAAATTTCAAAAAGTATACTCAGTCTACATTTCACTCTGCTAACGGTAACTGCATTCTTACCGTGTGGTATAATAATTCCCTTCATTACATAGATCTGGCCAGAGATACGTTTTCACTGTAGAGATCATCACCCACTTTAGACAAAGGAATTCAGGTGTTTGATGCCTTTTTGGCACTAGTAAGAGTTTCCTGCTGCCTTGGTATTGTAACATGGAGAAAAACAAATCATAGTATGAGGTTTGGGCTGAGTGTTGTTTACCTGTCATTTTTAATCTGTATAGGTTAGATGGATTTTTGAAGTTGGCTCTGTGGGTCGGCACATCATCGAAGGCCGAAGGGCAGACACTGTACTGTCATGTTCTAGGTAATATTGATGAAAATGAGGTAATCTGGAAAGTAATTGTACAGGAATATGCATAGAAACTAGAAGCTGATGTAGGCTATTTGGTGCCTCGCGTTCTGACATTCAACAAGATCATGACTGACTCCTTTCTGATTTGTATCCAACATTCTCCTCTCCCCTCAAAAATGCTTGATCCCCTTCTTAACGGGAATATGAATACATGCACCCCCATCCTTAAATTTATGCAAATAACCCATCTCCATTACATTTTTATGGTTTGAAAAAAGTAATGAGGAGGTCAGATGAACAAGATGAAGCAAATGTCTGAGATGAGGAATTTCGAAATCGTCCAATAGAAGAAAGAAAATAAGATGAGCGATGACAGAATTATATAATGCAATGCAATCTGCTGCGTGCACTTCTGCTTTATTTGCAAAACGTTTTATGCAGGTACAATAAGTAACGAGGAAACGTCACAGAATTGTATCAGGTATTGTGAACAACATTGAATATAAATGTCGATGTTAATGTTTCAGTTGTATCAGGCACTGGGTGTTGGCAAGTTCAGTTGCCGAGATAGCTAGTCTATCAAACAGAACGATACTAATAGCATGGGTTTAATTCCTGCTCTCACTTGATAGATTAATTGAGTATAACATGTCTGCAGAGCAGATCCGCTGAAAGAGAAGCAACTCGGAAATATTTTTGGGATAATGGGCTTTAACCAGTGCAGTGCCATAGGGATCAGTGCTGGAGCCGGAATTATTAACCGCACAATGAATTGGGTGATAGAAATGAAAGTACTACCTCCATATCTGTGAGTAACACAAACAGAAGTGGGAAGGCAAGTGGTGAGGATGATGCCAGGAGTTTATCATGAGAAAGAAAAAAATAAGGTGAGTGCACAAAAAGTTGGCATCTGACATATAGCGTTGGAAAGCTTGTACTGATTAACTTTTTCAGGTAAAATAGAAGGGTGAATCTAATTTAAAAGAGAAAAGACTCAGGAAGTTCAGGCCCTCGGCTTGACAGTTAAAAAGTTGGCATGCAATTCAGCAATTACAGGAAATTCGAAAGTACTATTAGCAATTATTTCAAACGTGGTGGTGCATAAATATCATTCTAAACATGTACACGTTTCTATGCAGACTGAACGTGCAAAAATGTGAACGGTTCTGGTCTAATTTTCTAAGGAAATATGTAGAGGAGATAACAGACATATTGGTAGCAGTTGGGAGAAGCTCCACAGAATTAATCCTGAGAATTGAGGTATTTTCTTATGGAGTGAGCTTGAGTAGCTTAGAGAAAAACTCATTGGAGGTTGAAAGAATGAGAGGATATCTCAATGAAAACAAAAACAGATTGTCAGTAGGCTTGACAGGCTCATTGCCAACAAGGTTGTCTCAATTTGTGGGAGAGTCCAGGACCAGAGGGTATAGCCTCAGTCAAAGAGAGCATATCTTTATGAGGGAGGTTAGGAGTGCCTTCTCTCTCAGAGGGTTACTGAATGATAGGCCTGTTGAAACCCTGTCGCTAAGTCTAATTAAAGCAGGTGGTGGACAAATTTCTAAGCAGTGAGGGAATCAAGAGCTATGGGGATAAGGCAAGAAGGCGGATTTGAGGATCATCAATAAGCCATGATGGTAATGAATTGTGGAGCAGACTTGATTTGTTGAATAGACTATGTTAGCTTAAGGTCTGATAAACATTCTATTGGATCCTGACAGATTAGCTTTGGATAGAATGCTTCGACTTACGTATAGCATGTAAACGTATAGTTCATTTGTTAAACATGACGGCTCACCCATTCCAAACAGCAATTAACTTTCCTTTCTGCAGGTGGTTTTATATTGGATTTCTCTAGCTGAAAACTTAGTGGAAGCAGAGACCCTAAACACCTTTTAAGGCAGAAGTAGATAGGTTCTAGGTCAGGAAAGGGTTGAACAGATTTGCAGATTAGTTGGGAATGCAGGTTCAATGCTATAATCAGCTCAGCGTGACCTTATTCAATCAGAGTAAGCACAAGGAGCTGAATGGCATGTTCCCAGTTCGGCTGCCTCCGTTTGTACATTCTTTGACATAGTGTTTAAAACGTCGTACACAACTCATCTATGATATCAAAAGATAAATAGCAATGTTAAAACTGTAGGTGGAGCCAGCAATAATTTACATCCTCATTTTCATATGCACATTGTGAATATTATACAGTACTTTATAAATTCAAAAGTTTCAATTGAGTAAACTTCCTCTGGCAGCATACAAGGTATTTGCATAATTACAAAAACGACTGACCAAATCTGCAAATAGGATTCAAGAGGTAAACTCACGAATTCCTGCATAACTGTGGTCCAGCATTCTTACTGAAATGTTCAATACCACTCACCCCCACCCCCATCTCTGTACACAGACAATGAGGGAGCTGTGCTCTGTATCTTACACAGGCCATGCCTTTGTTTTGGTGATCAATCTTTTGGAGGCTGTAACAGTGTTTAATTTGTGAAGTATTTATTCTAAGTATCATATCAATGATAGAATTAGTGACATGCTCTTTTTTTTATAAATTCATTTCTATTTCTGCCTTATGCTCCATGGATCATTCCTGCATTAATCAATACTGACTGTTCTGTTATAACACAGGAGCCCATATCATCAAACTCTGCTGTGATCTCCCACATGTACTGACTTTATTCCTCTCCCAGCTTTTACCTGAGCCTGAACAAATTTGTTGTACAATCTCAGCATTCTATTTTAAAGTGAATTGAGTTTCTTCCTAATTTTCCTATCTGTCACCAAAACTTTCCCCGTTTCCCAGCTCTATTGCAGCCTCGATATGCATCCCTGCCTTAGACACTTTGCTTCTGAAAACTTCATCCATGTCTCGGTCTGCTCCAGTCTCAACCATTTTAATAATCGTCTCATTGGCGTCTCACTTCATACTCTTTATGAACCTCAGTTTATCCTCAACTCTGCTGCTTGTCCATCAACTCACACGGAGTCTAATTCACTTATCACCTCTATAATCGTTGAACTACAGTGGCTTCTGGTATGGTAATATCTCATTTTAAAGTTCTCATTCTTATCAGTGTCTCTCTCTGGCATCACATCTCCAATTAGTACCATTCCTCAAGTCATTTCTCATAGATCCCTCAATTTTGTTTTCCCTTCCAGAATTGTGCTTAAAATGAATGTTTCCCTCCTTGACCATGATTTGAGCCCCTGTACAGTTGATGGTACTGTGTCATTGCTTGTATTTTCATTCACTTCTCAATGCATCACACGTGAAGCTCCCTGTTAGACAGGGATATCAGCAACTTTGACTCATTACTTTCACAATTATTCTCTGTCAATCCATTGAAACTCCATGTTAGTCATCGTCAGCTGATCAAAATTGAACCAAATGGGAAAACCCCTTGGAGGTTTGAGAAGAATCAGGCATGAATTACAGACTTTTGGTCTGCAGGTACAAGAAGTGGTTAGGAAGGCAAATGTAATTTTCTCCTTCATTGCTAAAGAGGTTGAGTTTAAAAGCAGAGAGGTAATGTTGCAGCTGTACAAGGTGCTGGTGAGATCACATCTGCAGTACTGTGTGCAGATTTTGTCTCCGGACTTGAGAAAGGATGTACAGGCACTGGAGGAGGTGCAGATGAAGGTGTATCCGGCGTTGAGGAGGATTGATTTATGAGGAGAGACTGAGTAGATTGGGATTATATTAGTTCGAATTCAGAACAATGAGGGGGGAATCTTATAGAAACATATAAAATAATGAAGGTAATGGATCAGATAGAAATAGACTGTATGTTTTCACAGACATGTGAAACTAGGATAAGAGGGTACAGCTGCAAGACGAGAGGAAGCAGATTTAGGCCTGAATTGAGAAAGAATGTCTTCATCCAGAGGGTTGTTAATCTGTGGAATTCTTTGCCCAGTGAAGTAATTGACGCTTTCAGGAAACTGTTTTAAAGTAAGGTATATTTGTTTCTAAAAATGGAAGAAAATAACGGATACAGTGAGTGGTTGAGTAAGTGGAGCTGAGTCCACAAAAAGGTCAGCCATAATCTTATTGAATGATGGAGCAGGGTTGAAGGGCTGGACGGCCTACTCCTGCTTCTAGTTCTTATGTTATAATCAACAGCTTAAGCACTTGTTGCTAACAATGAGCTGGAAAATAGACTGAAAGGAATTTCAGTTGATAACGTTGACAGATATTTAAATTAACATTTCACAATGATCAAACATGTTGGGGAGACGATGGCCTTGTAAGTGTTATGTCTAGATTGTTAATCCATAGACCCCGATAACATTCTGGGACCCGAGTTCAAATCCTGCCACGGCAGATGCTGAAAGTTTATTTCAGTAAACACAATCTCGAATTAAGAATCTCATGATGACCATTAATCCATTGTCAATTGTTGGGCAAACCTCTCTGGATCACTGAAGTCCTTTAGGGAAGGAATCTGCCATCCTTACCTGCTCTGACCTACATGTGACTCCAGTTCCATAGCAATGTGGTTGACTCATAACTGCCCTCTGTGCAATTAGGGATCGGCAACTAATGCTGACCTAGCCAATGATTCCCTAATTTCGTGAACAAATTTAAAAAAAAAACATCAAAAAGGAATTGATGAAATGGTAAACTTTGCATGATTAGCAAATTTAGTCAGGGTGTGTAACCAATGAAAACAAAGGCGCACAAATGATGAAAACTGCTGGTAGACCAGAGGTGTGGGACTACATTTTTAGAGCCCACAAGCTGAAAGACGTAAAGCGAATAAAGTTGGGGACAATTGATTTAGGAAGGTCAATTGTTGCAAAGTATAAACAAAAACAGCACGAGGCTGCATGTGGAAATAAAAATAATAATTATAAAAAAGCTAAAACCTTTTTTGGAACAATTGGAAGATGACATCGGGAGATTCCACACAGGAAAAACGGAAACTCTCAAATAACTCAAACAGCTATTTTATATTAGTTGTGACACTTTTTCGACAGAGAATATCCCAAAGGATCGCAGGCCTTATCTTCAGGACAACCCCTTTGATACAGGAAATGGTTGTGGATGAACTATCCACCAAAACCTAGTGGTCTGTTTCCTGGATTTCGAAACAATGTGCTCCAGACATATTCCTGGCATTTGTTGAAATATCACTACAGTCCAAGGGGATTTCAGTGGATTCAAAGATCTTACTGTGATGCCTGTCTTCAAGGAGGGAGGAATGCAGAAAGCAGGAAAATAAATGCTAGGTCTCCTTATGTCTATTATTAGGAAACTGCTCATGTCCATTATAGTGTGATTTACAATAATTTAATGGAATCAAAGAGGCTCAATAGAGTTATCTGAAAATGAGAAGCAGTGATAATAAAAGTGAACCCTTAGATTGTGTAATTAGATTTGGTAAGCATTTTGTAAAGTACCATCTAAAGCGTATATTGCACACGGTAGGAACTTGTGGGTTATTGTTCAGAGATTGAACACAAAGGAGTGAGTTTTGATGAACATGTCTGTGTGAGTTCAGAGAGACATAATAAGTGGAGTGCCACAAATGTCAGCCCTTGGACTCCCAGTTGCTTACTGTCTGTATTAAAGTTGTTTTTGTTGGGGGCGGGAGGTGTAGAATACAATCAATGCATACTTGATGATGGTAAAGATAGGTTGGAGTGCATGGTGTGATCAGGATGAAAGAAATCTGCACTGTGTAATTGGAAGATAGAGTTCATTTTAATAAAGTGTGTGGTCAAGCACTTCAGAAGGAATAATAAAAAAGCTAACGATTATTTATATGGAGAAAGATTGTGAAAACAAAAGACCAGCGCAGAGAGATTTGGGTGTTGTTGTGCGTGCAAGGTCTGAGAAACCATAAGGATTGATCAATTTCCAGGACCGGATAATGTGTATGCCAGTACGTTATGGAAGGAAAGATATGTAGGTTCGAGAGTTGGGCTGAGAAGTTGCAAATGGAGTTCAATCCTGTCAAATGCGAGGTCGTGCTTTTTGGAAGATCCAATTCAAGAGCAAATTATACAGTAAGTTGAAATGTCCGGAGGAAACTTAATGTCCAGAGAGATCTCTGGGTGTTCAAGTCCTTTGATCCCTGAAAGTGGCAATGCAGGTTAATAGATTTGTCAGGAAAACATATGAAATGATTTCCTTCATCGAACTAGGTATTGAGTACAAGATTTGGCAGGTCATGTTACAGTTCAATAAGACTATGGTTCAGCATTATATCTGGTACATTTCTGGTCGCCCACATTACCAAAACGATGTGGATGATTTGGAGAGAGTACAGAAAAGGTTTACTAGGATGTTACCTGATATGGAGGGTGCAAGCTATGAAGAGAAGTTGAGTAGATTAGGATTATTTTCATTAGAAAGACAGAGGCTGGGGAGGGGGAATCTGAATGAGGTCTACAAAATCATGAGAAGTATAGATAGGGTGGATAGCAAGAAGATTTTTTTCCCCAGAGTGGCGTACTGAATTTCTAGAGGCCACGAGTTCAACGTGAGATTGGATATGTTGATGGGAGGGATATGTGGTAAATTCATTATGCAGAGGGTGGGAGTGCCTGGAACGCGTTGCCAGTAGTGGTGTTAGTGGTGGACACTATAACATCATTTAAGATCTATCTAGACAAATATATGAACCGGTAGGGAGCAAAGGAATACAGATCCTTAGAAAATATGCTTTGATAGAAGAATTGGATCGGCACAGGCTTGGAGGGCTGAAGGGCCTGCTCCTGTGCTGAAATATTCTTCGTTATTTTTCTTTGCTCTTTGTTCTTTCAAACTATGGGAACCCAGCAGATATAGTTGAATCATTTATACACACGTGAAGTACTGGAGGACTGGAGGATGGCTAATGATGCGCCTTTCGAAAGGCCGGAAGGAAAAGCATGGAAACGATAGACCGTGTGCCTGACATTGGTGATGAGTAAGTTGTTGGAAGAGATTCTGAAAGATAAGATTTACATGCATGGAGAGAGAAGGGCTGATTTGTGTTGGTCAGAAAGATTTTGTATGAGAGGAATCATGTCTTATAAACATGATTTTAATTTGTATTAAATGAAGTGAACAGAAAGATTGTAGTAGAATGGTAGATGTTGTTTAAATGAACATTAGAAAAGCCTTTGATAAGGTTCTGCATGGTAGACTAATTAATAAAGTTAGAGCACATGGGATTGCGGGTAAGCTTGACAACTGGATGTAAATTCGGTTTTACAGAAGGAGACAGAATAGAGGATTTTGCTTTCGCCTGGAAGCTTATAACAAGCAGTGTTCCACCGGGATCAGTATTGGATGGACTTTTGTTTGTCATTGATGTAAAAGGTTAGGATGATAATATCAATGGCATGGTTGGTACATTTACAGATAACACTAAAATTGCTGTTCTATTGGGCAGTGAGACAGTTATCTCCGATTGCAAAGAGATATTGAGCAATTAGGTCAATGGATTGAGGAGTGACAGATGGAGATTAGATAAACTAAATGGGAGGAACTGCATTTTGGTAAAAAAAAACAAGTGCATGACGTATAACAAATAATTATACGGTCCAAGGTAGTACTTCAGGCGATAGAGATCGAGGAATTTTGGTACATAATTCTTTGAACTTTGTGTCAGACGTGGAAAAGTATTTTAGAAGGCATTTAGCACGTTTGCCTTCGTCACTCAGACGTTTCGCTATAGGTGTCGTTATTTCGTATTGAGTTTGTACAGGGCATTGATAAGGCCTCTTTTGGAGTACTGGGTCCAGTTCTGATCACACAGTCAGGGGAAGGGCATTATTAAACTTGTTAGAGTTAAAATATATTTACCGTAATGTTACTAAGAACGGAGGGATTGGGGTATAAGGAGAGATTGGATTGGATCTTATTTCCTTGGAGGGCAGAAAATCCAAGGGTTACAATATAAAATCATAAGGGATATTGATAAGGTGAATGGCATGTTTCTGTTCCTTCGGACGGAGGAATTCAAAACCAGCGAGAAAAAAGTGAGGAGAGAAGGATTTCAAATGTACATGCGGGCAATTTGTTCTTAAATAGAGATATTAGTGTGTGTAATGCACTTTCAAAGGAAGTGGCAGGTGCAGGTACAGTTACAACATTTAAAACATGTTTGGGTTGGTACAAACATAGGAAAGGTTTGGATGGATATGGGCCAAACTCAGGCTGGTAGTATTAGTTGAACAAAGGGTGTGGTTCCATGATGTTCGATTCTGTGACTATGATTCTTTTACCTTTTATAAAAAAAAGGTTAATGACTTTCCAATATCTGTGTCAAAGTGAATACTTATTCTTAAAATGAATTCCCTAGTTTTAGATTAGATTACATTACATTACAGTGATGAAACAGGCCCTTCGGCCCAGCAGGACCACACCGACCCGCCGAAGCGTAACCCACCCGTTCCCCTACATTTACCCCTTACCTCACACTACGGGCAATTTAGCATGGCCAAGTCACCTGACCTGCACATCTTTGGATTGTGGGAGGAAACCGGAGCACCCGGAGGAAACCCATGCAGACACGGGGAGAACGTGCAAACTCCACACAGACAGTCGCCTGAGGCAGGATTGAACCCGGGTCTCTGGCGCTGTGATAGTCTCCCAAACAAGAGGAAATGTCCATCCACGGTTTTCAAGATCTTGTTTAGTACAATAGAAAGAGCACTGACACTGAGATCTAAAAAGCACACCTTTCATAAAACAAAGACTTCAACTCAGAAACAATAAAGTGAAGTATCTTTGGAAGTTTCTCAATGTAATGAATCTTTTTTTTTCCAGAAACCAAAAGCACGTTGGATAACAGATATAAACCGATCCCTGGAGCATTCCAATGGTTTCAGTTTTTCAACCTGAAAATCAATATAAAATTCTACACACAACTTCCTGTTGTAAATCAGGAACAAAAACAGAAGTTCCTGGAAAATCTCAGCAGATATGGGAACTTCTGTGAAGAGAAATCAAAGTTAACATTTTGGGTCTGAATGGTGTCCTTCCTCAGTTTGAATCTTTCATTATGTCAGTTTAGGATTCAAAACAATTTACATTGCATCAGGCGTGATCTCAGCGATGCCCTGTACAAATGCAGGTAAAACATTCCTACGATTAAACCCGATACCCTTAGCAGCATCATTCCATTTACTTTCCTAATCATTTGCTACACATGATGACTAACTTTACACGATTCATACAACAGTACTCACAAATCCTTGTGTGTCACTGAGTTCTGAAACCTCTCACCATTTAAATAGTTACTGATTTTATATCCTTCTTCTAAAACACCCACTCTCATAATCCACATTAAACAATTTCTGCTGAAGATTTTCGCACTAAACCACCCCTGTCTGTATCCCATTGCTGACTCCCTGTCTGTATCCCATTGCTGCCTCCCTGCGTACACTTGACAAAGCATTGAATGACTATCTTGATAAATTAGCTCATATAGCTTCAATCCATCGGGTCATCCAAATAACTGTAACTAGTGGAGTATCTCAGAGATTAATATATACCAGTTTTACAACCTGTAAACCAATATTAATCTCGAAGCACTACTTCCTGCTATATTCAAGAGGCTGCTGTGATTGCTCAGCACCGAAGGCAGTTTGAATTGCCTCGTCCTGTGCTGTGTCGTGTGTACTGGAGGGCTGAATACCATCACCTCGTCTCTGTCTAACTCCTTAGAGGGGCAGAATGGTCTCCCGCTGTCTTATTGCCTTACTGGCTGAATGTGGTCTTTCTCTCCCTCTGTTACAGCATTGAGGAGTGGATTGAGAGAACAACACAGGAGGTAGGATCATCAGTTGGCCAGTCGCCCCCTCAGGCCTGCTGCAACATTCAGAATGCTATTGGCTGATATGATTGTGTCAGAGCATCCTTTTCCTGTCTGTTTCCAATAAACACTGACTCTGTTGTATATCAATGGTCAGGTCAGCTCAGCCTTGAATACCTTCAGTAACCCAGTCTTCACTGTTCCCTGGGAATGTGAAAATCGGCAAGGAGAAAAAATTATCCTTAACTCAGTCTTAATTAGAAGGCACTTATTTTATAATATATTTGATCAGATTAGATTAAATTAGAGTAAGTTCGATTCCCTGCAGTGTGGAAAGAGGCCCTTTGGCCCAACCAGTTCATACCGACCTTCTGAAGAGTGACCCACCCAGACCCATTTCCCTCTGACAAATGCACCTAAAACTATGGGCAATTTAACAGGGCCAATTCACCTGACCTGCACATCTTTGGACTGTGGGAGAAACCGGTGCACCCCGAGGGAACCCATGCTGACACGGGGAGAATGTGCAAAATGTGCCAACCTCACAAAAAAATCACCACTGCTTTTGAGGAACAGGAAATGACAATAATTAGGAATAGACAAAAAACCATTTAGCCTTCCAAATATGCCCCACATTACCACTGACTATATTTTGGTTAAATATCTATCAGAGCCAGCTTGCACAGCACCCTCACAAAGCCATTTCCAGATATCAAAGGATCATAAGAAACGAGAACAGAATTTGCTCCATCGAATCTGCTCTGCTGCTTGGTCATGGCCGGTTTGTTTCTCAACCTCATACTCCTCACTCCTCCCAATTACCCTTGATTCACTTATTCATCAAAAGTTTACCAAACTCTATCTCAAAGACGCTACTGTGTTACTGTGTTTGCATGTTTGTTCATATATGAGTGTCTGTACGTGTGTTTGTGCATGTGTCTGTTGCAGATTTAAGGGAGTATTTTATCCTGGACTCTTTTAAATTTAAGTTTTCAGGCAGAGTTACCGAGCAATCTTCCAGAGCAACTAGAGTAATAAGTTTGTGAGACCTTAGTTTTTTTAAAAGTTGGAACAATAGAAGCAGCCTCAATGAGTACAGTCAAGGTCTCAAAGAAGCAGGGCGTATAGTCAGCAGTTTGCAGCAGTTGTAGCCGGGATCTCACCAGGGTTGTACACTGTACTACATGTCGCTGGCTGCTACTCTCTCTGAATTTTCCTTTCTGGGTTGCAGGAGTTGCATGTCCTGCAGTTTGTTTTTTCTGAATTTTGTGCCCAGGGTGTGTATTTGAGCTGTTCCCACATTGGAACAGTTACTGTTTAGTAGTAAAATAATTTACTGAGTTTTGTTAAGATTTCCAATAGAGTTAAGTTATTCCACGTTCATCTTTCTTTGATTATATTTTTACTATAGTGTTCAAATAAACTGTGATTTGCGTAACTTCAATTACTTTGATCAATTGAATTGGACCTGGAACACGGCACCTTATGTCTAAAATAAGAAAACGTTCGGGTCCAGACTAACTTCTTAATCTATTTTGAGAGTTCTGTTCCGTCCTGAAACACTGTGTAATGGGATTAATTGAAATGGGGAATAAAACCTTGTTTCCTCGTATGTTTAAAATGATGTAATATAATCCTCTGCTGGTTCGCCAACTCCACTGTGCAAGCAGTAGGCTTCATAGAATCCATTCAGTTTGGAATTCATTCCACCTAGATCACACTGACCAGCCATAGAGTGTCCCACAATCATTTCCATCCCTTTAACCCTGTGTTTCACATGGCTAATCCATCTAAACTGCACATCCCTAAGCATTATGGACCACTTAGCACGGTCAGTCTATCTAACCTGCACATCTTTGAACTACAGGGGGAAAGTAGAGAACTCATCGTTTGCTTGAGAATGCATCAATAACTGAATCACCCACATTCATGCTTCAAATAATAGCCTTGGCAATAGAGAGGAGTTTGTCTGATCCCTTGCAATGCTGTCCCTGAGATATTAGAGAAGGAAGTGGACATGTCTAACATTGACCTGCTGGCACCATTGAGTCATTGAGAATGCTTTCGCACTTATCATTTGTCAGAGTGTAGAGCAAATAAAGTGCAAGTAGCAGAACGTGCAATCAAGTTATCTCATCTTCTTCCACAATGGTTCACTTCTCGACATCTGAAGACAAATGCTGTGGAGCACAGACATTTCTCCATATGATTCTCAGTACAATTGTAATCCTCTCCGCACCAATCTCGAGAGAGAGAGAGAGAGAGAGACAGAGAGACAGAGAGTCTGTGTCTGCGTCTATTTGTCTGTGTGTGTGTGTGTGACTGAGTCTGTCTGTCTGTGCACTGTTGATGCTGCTGTCAGTTTGTATGATGCTGTGACCTGCTGCCCTCCCTCCTTCCAGATGGTTTTCACCCTCCGCCACTGTTTGTGCAATAGAGTGGATAGGACAGCAGAGTGTGGAATTCCATCACTTTAACCAACACAGGGACCAACAGACCATTCCCACACAGAGGTACACGCACACACACTAATACACACAGTTACATGCAATATTACACACACGAAGACGCAGAGATAGAATAAATACACACACACACACAAATACACTGACATGAGACAAACATGGGAGTCAATCTGTATTTCTCTTTCTCTGTGGCAAATTCTCACTATTTCACCCACTCTGTATGGTGTACAATATTATTTCTATTTCTCTGTTTTCAGCATGTCAGTTTTCTTCTCTGGCTCTTTGGGATGTGTGTTGTTATTTCTGACGCTCCTTTATCACATCAGTGAGTCTGTCAGTATTTCAATTGTTCTGTAGGGGAAAGTAAGGACTGCAGATGCTGTAGATCAAAACCGAGAGTGTGGTGCTGGAAAAGCACAGCAGGTCAGACAACATCAGAAGATAACCCCGGGAATTACAGGCCAGTTAGTCTTACTTCGGTGATAGGCAGTGTAATGGAAAGGGTACTGAGGGATAGGATTTATGAGTATCTGGAAATACACTGCTTGATTAGGGACAGCCAGCACGGATTAGTGAAGGGTAGGTCTTGCCTTACAAGTCTTATTGAATTCTTTGAGGAGGTGACCAAGCATGTGGATGAGGGTAGAGCAGTGGATGTAGTATACATGGATATTAGTAAGCATTTGATAAGGTTCCCCATGGTAGGCTTTTGCGGAAAGTCAGGAGGCATGGGATAGAGGGAAATTTGGCCAGTTGGATAGAAAACTGGATAACCGGTCGAAGTCAGAGAGTGGTGGTAGATGGTAAATATTCAGCCTGGAGCCCAGTTCCAAGTGGAGTTCCGCAGGGATCAGTTCTGGGTCCTCTGCTCTTTGTAATTTTTATTAATGACTTGGATGAGGGAGTCGAAGGGTGGGTCAGTAAATTTGCAGATGATACGAAGATTGGTGGAGTTGTGGATAGTGAGGAGAGCTGTTGTCGCCTGCAAAGGGACTTAGATATGATGCAGAGCTGGGCTGAGGAGTGGCAGATGGAGTTCAACTCTGCAAAGTGTGAGGTTGTCCATTTTGGAAAGACAAATAAGAATGCGGAATACAGGGTTAACGGTAGGGTTCTTAGTAAGGTGGAGGAACAGAGGGATCTTGGGGTCTATGTTCATAGATCTTTGAAAGTTGCCACTCAGGTGGGTAGAGCTTGTAAGAAGGTCTATGGTGTATTAGCGTTCATGAGCAGAGGGATTGAATTCGAGAGTCGTGAAGTGATGTTGGAGCTGTACAGGACTTTGGTTAGGGCACATTTGGAGTACTGTGTGCAGTTCTGGTCGCCTCACTTTAGAAAAGATGTGGAAGCTTTGGAGAGGGTGCAGAGAAGATTTACCAGGATGTTGCCTGGAATGGACAATAGGTCGTACGAGGATAGGTTGAGAGTGCTAGGCCTTTTCTCGTTGGAACGGCGAAGGATGAGGGGTGACTTGATAGAGGTTCATAAGATGATCAGAGGAATAGATAGAGTAGACAGTCAGAAACTTTTTCCCCGGGTACAACAGAGTATTACAAGGGGACATAAATTTAAGGTGAAGGGTGGAAGGTCTAGGGGAGATGTCAGGGGTGGGCTCTTTACCCAGAGAGTGGTGGGGGCATGGAATGCGCTGCCTGTGGGAGTGGCAGAGTCAGAATCATTGGTGACCTTTAAGCGGCAATTGGATAGGTACATGGATGGGTGCTTAAGCTAGGACAAATGTTCGGCACAACATCGTGGGCCGAAGGGCCTGTTCTGTGCTGTATTGTTCTATGTTCTATGTTCTAAGACAAGGAGAAGTAGCATTGTAGGCATAAGTCCTTCATCAGCACTGTCTATAATCCAGATTCTGGCCTGACTTACTGTGCTTTTCCAGCACCAACTCTCCGCTTTGACCTCCAGCATCTGCAGTCCTTACTCTCTGACTTGCTGTGCTTTTCCACCACCACATTCTCTTTCAGTTATTTTGACTGGTGTGTGACGCTATGACAACTTCGATGCTTGTTGATGTCAGCAAACCTGGAAGAATTGTGAAGTGTGTGGAGGATGGAGTGCAACAGCAACAGGACAACGCCAACTTGGTGTAGAGTTCAGGCAGATTTCATACGACAATCAATGCAAGACAGTGTGAGCTGATGCAGTTTGGAAGGAAAACAGACTGTGCTGTTATAAAGTGGGTGCAGGAGCAGAGGGACCTCGGTGTGTATGAACACAGATTATTGAAGATGTCAGGAAAAGTGGGGAGAGCAGTAACTATCACAGATTACTTTCAGTATCTAAGCTGTTTACAGGGGGAGGTGTAGGACGGTGTCTCCGTGCTCCCTTCCTGGGAGGTGGTGGTGACGATGTGTTGTGAGCCCACCGTGGGGATTCCATTTGCTGCAGCTCGATACAAAAGGGAGATGGCATCAGGGTCACAGCTTCTAAGTTGTGCCAGGGAGAAACGGAGCTGCCAGTGGATTTAACATAAGAATTTCCCCTCACTGAACATTGCTCCTTACTCGGTCGGTGGGATGTGGATGCTTCAGAATCTCCACACGAGGCGTCCCAGTCCTGTCCAACTCGTACCAGCGTCTTCCCCACATGGCCATGGAATCCCCACATGGCACTCCACCACCCAGCTTGGCCCTTTCTGTCCTATTCCAGGCTGTTTCTTCTGGAATGGGAGGGAGGGAGGGAGGGTGGGTGGGGTGGTTGGTGGTCCTGCTGTTCGTGCTGGTGTAGGTGTGAAGGGGGAATGAAGAGGTTTTTGGAGGGGCGTCTGTCCACAGTGTTGTATCCATGCAGTGTTGTTAGTGTGGGGGGTAGAGTGGAGGTGAGAGAAGTAGAGAGAGAGGGGGAAGATGCTACATGCAGCAGTGAGAATATTGGAGCATGTGCCTTGTTCGAGGGTAGGAGCTATAACAGATATACAGTGAGTGTGAGGGAGCAGAGAGAATACGGCGACCCTTATCCTGACAGAATGGGGAAGGTTATTGATGCTTGTCCTGTATTGCTGGATATTTCTTCAGACCGCAGATACTGCACTCAACTGGGTGGTGAGCTCAGATCATGCTCGTTGGGTCTGGTGGTGTGGTCCCCTCTGGGAAGAGAATGTTCCCCCTCTGTACTAGCCCATCCACCAGGACCTCCGCGCCCCTGTCGACAAACTGTGGTGTAATTGACCCTTATCTGCCATGCTCAGGGTAAATTTTGCAGGGCAGTTCCTAATAGAGAAAGCTCAAACATGTGCCCGTTGGCCTTTTAAAGCTGACCACAGTGCCAGGGATCACAGAATATCCAGGGGTATCTGAGCGATGGTGAGTACCTCCAGCCATGATGGGCGTTAGAATGGCATTGAATGAGAGGGACACCATGGGGAGGGGTGGGTAGTTAATGAGGTGAGTTTGATACGATAGCACCAGGAAACTAGCTCAGCCTCGTGTTGACGATCCCTCGATCACACTCAACGAACATGGCACTGAGACAAATTATTGTTAGATTCAGCCCAATGGGTTGAAGTCTGTGCTGACCCTACTCCCAGTTACAATGCTGCAGAACAAATGTTAATCCAAAATTCCCCTGAACTCACACCAATATCCCAATCACCAATCATTCCTGGAAGCACTGGCTAATGTTACAGGATACTGTACGCAGGACAGTGATCTCATGCAATGTTACTGAGAAACGTACTGGGGTGGTGGACACAGTTCCACACCCTGGTCGCATGTCTCATCTGGGTTTATAGATCAATACACTGCTGTGGTCTGCTTACCTTTCCACTCTGTGTAGATTGGGGATTTTATTGTACAGTACACCCGTCCGGTCTGCACAGTGTATCATACTGAACACATATCTCACCTGGGTTTATAGATCAATCACTTCAGAGGTCTGCACAGTGTTCTACTCTGGACCGATTGCAGGGGTGTGTTCAGCAATACACGAGCATGGTCTGCACAGTGCTCCATGCTGAACAGATATCTCCTCTGGGTTTATGGTGTCTGGTCTGGTTCTCTGAGGTGGATTGAGAATGTGATAGAACTAATGACTTCAACTGATATGGCAATGCTTTTACTTTTGTTGTCATTTGTGTGGTTGGACCCTCCAAATTCTGACTCCACCGGCCAGTCCCATTCTTCAATCTATCTCCATCGTTCAGTAACGTGTTGTCCCATGTGTTATTGTCCATTTCAAATGTGAGTAAAGCTGTTCTATTTCCCTGGCCTTTGACGTTGCTCACCCTAGAGAATTGGGATTCACTGCGGTAAACCTCAGTAAGGTCACTCCTCAGACTCAACACTCCAGGGAATATAGCCCCAGCCTATTCGTACTCTCCGTGTAGCTCGACATCACCAACTCCTAACACCAGCAACATACTTGTAAACGTTTTCTGCACTGTTTCAAATTTAACAACATCTTTTCTAAAGCAGGGAGAACTGAATTCAAGGCAGTATTATGGAAGTCGCTGAACCTATGTGTGTTGGCGAAAGTGAGTATTGCAGGTACTGAAGATTAGTGTCGATAATATGGTGCTGGAAAAGCACAGCAGGTCAGGCAGTATTCGAGGAGCAGGAAAATCGATGTTTCAGGCAAAAGCGATCTCGGATGCTGCCAGCCTTGCTGGGCTTTTCCAGACCACACTCTGAACCCAGTGTATATCCCAAATGGTCTCCTTCTTCAAAGACCGCAATTTTCCCTCCCACGTGGTCGACGATGCACTCCAGTGCATCTTGTCCACTTCCTGCACCTCCGCCTTTGATCCCACCCTTCCAAACGCAACAGGGAAAGAACACCCTGGTCCTCATCTTCCTCCCTACCAAACCTCTAGATGCAATGCATCATCGTCCCCTATCTGGGCCACCGACAAGCAGACCCCACCACCAGGGTTATATTTCCCTCCCCACCCTACCTGTGCTCCATAAAGAACATTCCCGATGCGACTCCCTTGACAGGTCCACGCCACCCACCAACCTACCCTCCCATCTTGGCACCTTATACTGCCACCGCAGGAGTTGTAAAACCTGCACCTTCACCTCCCCCTCACCTCCGTTCAATACCCCAAAGGAACCTTCCACGTCAATTGGATTTTTACCTGCACTTCCACACATGGCAACTACTGTGTCCGTTGCTCCCGATGTTCACTCGTCTACGTTGGGGAGACAGGACACCAACTTAGGGAACACTCCAGAGAACATCTGTGGGACACCCGCACCAACCAATGACACCGCACCATAGCTGAACAATTTAACTCCCCCTCCCACTCCGCCATGGACATGCACGTCCTGGGCTTCCTCCACCTCCACTCCTTAACCACCTGACGCCTGGAGGAAGAAAGCTTCATCTTCCATCCTGGGACCCTGAAACCACATGGGATCAATGATGATTTCACTAGTGTTCGCATTTCCCGACTCCCACCTTATCCCAAATCAAACCTTCCAACTCAGCATGGCCCTATTGATGTGTCCTACCCATCCATTATCCTTCCCACCTATCCTTTCCACCCTCCTCTCCGACATACCACCTTCATCTACCTATCACATTCTCAGCTACCTTCCCACCAACCCCACCCCGTCCCATTTATCTCTTAACACCCTTGGGCCTCAAGCCTCTTTCCTGATGAAGGCTTTACACACAAAATGTTGATTCTCCTGCTCCTTGGATGCTGCCTGACTGGCTGTGCTTTTCCAGCACCACATTCCCGACTCTGATCTTCAGCATCTGCAATCCTCACTTTCTCCCTTGAGTTAGTGTATCCAGAAATTTCCTCACCAGACATCTTATGCAGCTAGTCTGACATTTAAACCCTGTCTCCTTTTATAGACAGAGTGGGACATGAACAATCCTGCAGTGCTCTTACAGTACCCGTACATTCAAGGAAAAATATTTGAAAAATGTACGATTCATAGTCCATCCAGTAACCCTCATACATTCCATCCAGACTGAGTAAATATTCCCTTTTATTGTGATATGAGATGTGATGTAAGGAAGGGGTTAACTGAGCCTGTTTGTTCAGTCATTGTGATTAATGTCAGTCTCCATGGGTTCTAAATACCCCAGTGGAGAGTTCCCATCTTTTAATCATAAATGCGTGCCGTTCAATGTGTTATGCCATAGTATGAGCGGGAAAATTACCAACAGCACTAACAGGGATCAGCAGCTCCATACAGAAGCGAGGAGAGATCAGAATCTGAGAATATTAGATTGGAATGTTCCAACAATGGATCAGAATTGGAGAACAATAGACTGGAATGTTCCAACAATGGATCAGAATCTGAGAACATTAGACTGGAATGTTCCAACAATGGACAGGAGTTTATCCCATTATATTTGGTATCTTTCTATGTATTATGGTCGGTTGTCATTATCATGGCGGATCTATTATGCATTTTGCATTATTCAATATTTTTATTATCCTCTCCTGTCTATCGTTGGTGTACCTGGTAAGTCTCACTGTCCAGATTTTTTTTCTATAAACAAGTTACGTTTGCATTTGTGTTCTTTCGTGTAGTCTACGCTTCTTGACCTCAATAGTGTTCCTGTTGAGACTTTGAATCCAGTTCAATTCCTGTCTCCCTCTTTGCATCTGGCTGTATTACTCATGGGTCTCTATGTTGACCTACTCAGTTGCAGATATGAACCATTGTCTCTCTGGCCTTGTTATTTAAATATTGGGAGTGTGGAGGTCATTGTCGTCTATTATGTTTACAAACTCCATTTTCTTCCTGGGGCTCCATCCCATCCCTGGCCAATGTCTTTCTTCATTCATTTCTGGGTCTTGGGCATCGCTGGCTGTCCAGCATATTTTCGATTACATTACAGTGTGGAAACAGGCCCTTCGGCCCAACAAGTCCACACTGACCGGCCGAAGCGTAACCCACACTACGGACAATTTCCCATGGCCAATTCACCTGACCTGCACATCTTTGGACTGAGGGAGGAAACCGGAGCACCCGGAGGAAACCCACGCAGACACGGGGAGAATGCGCAAACTCCATACAGTCAGTCACCTGAGGTGGAGAATTGAACCCGGGTATCCGGCGCTGTGCCACCGTGCCGCCCATTCCTATTTGCCCTTGAAAAAGTGGTGAGCTGCCTTCTTGAATTGCTGCAGTCCACTTGCTGTGGGTTTACCCACAATGCCAGTAGGGAGGGAATTCCAGAAATTTGACCCAACGATTCTGAAGCAACAGCAGTATATTTCCAAATCATGGTGGTGAGAGGCTTGGAGTGGCGGGGAGGGGGGGAGGTTGGTGCGTGTAGGTGAAACATGCAGGTTGTGTTTGAAACAGACGAATCACAACTTTGGTGATCCGTTTGGCCATGAGCTGATTCCTGACACCATGCCCTGACCATTATTAACTTTAACTACACACTGCTCCAGAAAGTACTTCACTGTCTTAACTCATCTGCTGTTTGAATCTCGAACTGTGAAATACAGACTGAATGATGACAACAACCTGCTGCTGACACTCTCAGGTTGAAACCTGCAGAAACAAATCTGATTCGAACTCACACCAAAATTCCATCCATCTGACATTGCTGTGCACGCTGATCTATATCGCTATTGTGTCTGGCAATGTCTTTATTTTACTATTCTTAAGCACTTTAACTCATCTGTTCATGAAACTTCCCTCAGTCTCTCTGTGTCGTTTATCCAAATCCCTGCCAGGGGTTCATATTTAATCTGTTTTCCTTCATGTGTATTTTCTCTCATGCAATGATTTTTGTATTCAACACCCAAATGCATCACACACACGCACCCGCGCGCACACACACACACACACACGTGCATGACACACACACAGACACAAACACATGCATACTCGCACGCATACACATGCACACACACACCTTCACTTATACTGGTCAAATGGAGATGGAAATCGTCCCTTTTTAGACAGTAATCTGTTGTGTGTATCATTCCCATATGATAATAAAGTTTTGCAATACTCCCCATGCTGGGCAGATAGTGCGCTTTACTGAGCAATACACGAGCATAGTGTGCATAGCTCTCCATGCTGGGCTGTCATCTTGTCCCAGCGTACGTTGTTTGAAGTGTTTTTTGAAGCAGATTCAGAATTTAATTGAACAAACCATTTCAATTCACCTGAAAATACCTTTATTCAATGTTCTCATTCTCATAATTTTGCTCTCGAAGGATTCACTCTTCCAGTTAGTCCCACTGCTCTGTCTTTTTCCCCATATTTCCACAACAGGTTCTCAGGTAAGTAACTATCTGTTTCTGTCTTTAATGTGAATCTCTCTGTCCCTCTGTACCTTTCTGTGACCTTGGTTTCTGGCTCCCTAGTGTATCACTGCTGGTATCGTGAAGCTCAGAAACAATGAAATGGTGTGTATCAGACTGTTATTCACTTCCCGGTGAGTCCCATGTGGTGTTCCATGGACAAAGGGGTGTATCCCAATTGGAGGAGGTATCTGGGGAGTATAAGGTGAAGAAAGCAGATGAGCTTGTGCCAGAAGCCAACAGACAGCGTTTCAGGAATCTAAAAAAGGGTCCCTGATTTAAACACAAATTGAGTTTGAAAGAATCAAAGTAATTTTGAAAGGTGGGTAAGGGTATAAAAATCTGAGCAAACCTATGACACTCTTAGAAAGATTCTTTTTTCGAAGGAGTTCAAAAATTCACTTTCTGCAATAGTGAGAACCTGCGCAGAAGAGCAGAGAGTTACAATGGCAAGATTAGAAGCAGAAATGGCTGATGATTATGAGTTCGTCCATAAATCAAAGTTTGGATACCATGATGGATTGAGAAGAATGTATGATAACTTCTTAAAATATACACCTGTGAGAGTAGGTTGACTGGCATAGGCCAGGAGTAGAAGGAAAAGACGTTACAACATTAAGAGGTGCAGAGGCATGTAATTTCTAGATGCTGAGAAATGAGGAGACATGTCATTCAGAAGAACTATTGGAGAGATGCAAATTGCTCCATTATGTAACGTGTGGTTGGTGCGTCCGGTGAAACCATCAACAGAAGTATTTCACAACTGGGAAGGAGACTTTGAGCTTGGTGTTGGTGTCACAACATTTCAGCATTTAACTTGTAAATAACGTGCCCAAGACAAATCTATATACGATCATAACGCCTAAACGTCTTTGGAGAAATTTAGGGAGAAAACATCTGGTCTGTTCAGATATAGGTTTTTATTGCTGCCATTCGATTTGGAAGTTATACAGGTGACATGACAAGAAACTGTACTTGCTGACAGGAGGGAAGATCTTGAGCTGTCTCTAACAGAAGGAACAAGTCAATTCTCAAACAGATAAGATCAAGGGTAAACAGGCCATCAGCAATTCGTAGCTGATTTTAAAAGAAGTGGTCACAGAGTGGCTGGTGGATCTGTGTGAAATATTCCATAACTCTCTGGATTAAAGGAGTGAACCAGTGAAACTGGAGACCCTCCAATGTGGCGTCTGTCTTCAAGAAACGAGAGAGACTGAAAGAAGGACCCACTTAGCCGAACCATTATTGCTGGGAATCTGTGAGCGTCTGTTATTAAGGACGGGACTGCAGAGCATTTAGAAAAACTTCACACAGAGTCAGCATGGTCTTGTTAAAGGCGAAATACATTTTGCCTGTAAAATCATGCAAAGTTTTTTCTGGAAATCCATGAGAATGTAACAAGTGGCCTTGATAAAGAGGGACTGGTAGACATGAGGAATTCCAGAGATTTTCCACAAGGTGTCACAGAATAAAGGTTCTTACGCAAGAGAGAAGCTCATAGTATGATGGATAATGCATTAGCATGGGATGACACTTGGTAAACACTTAGAAATCGGAGAGTCAGGATTCATCGATCTTTATGAACAAAATGTATCTACTGGAGTATCACAAATATCAGTCCGATGGCAACAGCTGCTTACAAGAGCTGCACTCAGCTCCTGACGGCGGGAGTTTGAGTTTGAGGATGACACTGACAACCAAAAGGCAGGCTGTTATTAAATGGAGAGAACTCGGAGCACGGAGTGGTGTGTTTCTGTGTCTGAAATATAACGTCAGCATGTTGATGCAGAAATGTTGGTTCATTAGACTGGTTCCTGGGATGAAAGGATTGAATTATTGAATACATCAAAAATGCTGAGGCGATTACTCATTGTGGTTTAAATGAATGAGGGTGTCATGACTGAAACGGACAAGATGCAGAGGAGGCTTGACAAGGTCGGTGTTGAGAATGTGATTCCACACCAGGGCAGTGTCGAAGTCAGGGATGTAGATACAGAATAAGGAATATCGATTTCAAACTGAGATGTAAAGAAATGTCTTATTTCAGAAGGTAGTGAATGGCTGGAATTTCCTAACCCCAAGAGTTGTGGAGGTTGGGTCACGGATTGTATTTACAGACGGGTGGATTGGTTTGTGACATTTCAGCGAGTTGAGGGATGCAAGGGGTTAGCAGGAAAGTGGAGTTGAGCAGTGGAGTAGATCAACCATGTTCTTATTGAATGACAGCGCAGGTTCCTGTTTCTTACGTTCTTATTTATGTTTTTGGAAAATAATTGATTATTTTCCTTGAAGTCATAATGTAAAATGTTGCATTCAGAGACAGCAGAGGATTTGTCTGTGTTGACCATGTGTGGGGCATGGGGGCGGTATTCAGTGCGAATCTGGGCCTGTAACATGACCGACATCAGGAGCAGAAGTTACAGAGAGGAGAAGCCTGAAAAGGGGGAGTGGGGGAAGGGGGTCACTGCCTGACCTAGCCTGGATTTTCCAATACATTTGCCAAACTACACCAAACCATCGGTGTGGACTCAATCTGCTCCTGCACAGCAGGACCGAAGGGCTGAATGGAACATCAGCACATAGTGCTGACGGACACGACTGGGCCATTCGGCACTTTGACACTATTCCACCAGTCAATAAGGTCATGGTTCATCTCATTGTGTTCCCAGCTGCACTTTTCTCTGATCTCCCAATGATCCCTGATTCACCTGTCTATGGAAAATCAGACAAAGTCAGCCTCGATATAATATGAAGATTCAGCCCTCCCAATCTTCTGTGTGAGAAAATTCCCACTTGAATGAATTCCCATTTTGTGAATTTCTCTTCACTCCAGTTCTGACTGAGGTTGGAGGGTTTCACTGTTTCCATTTCTAGTCCCACTCCTCCACTGCTCACAACAAATTTTGAATGTAACCAGGTTGGCGATATGGCCGATGATAAAGGTCTAATACTGGGTCAGGTTCAGTTATCAGAACAAGCCAGTTGATTTCTTCAGTTATCTACAAGTAATTAACAGAACTAACTGAGGACTATGATGGATATGTGGTTAGCACTGCAGCCGCACATCACCATGGAGCTGGGTTTAATTCCAACCTCAGGTGAGTTTGAACATTCTCCATGTATCTCTGTGGGTTCCCTCCCAATGCTCCAGTTTCCTCCCAGAGTACAAAGATGTGCAGCTTAGAGTGGATTCTCCATGATCGATTGCCCATTGTTGAGAGAGCCCATGGTAACCTCTGTCAGTGTGGGGGAATTGAACCTGCACTGCTGGCCTCTCTCTGCATCACAGACCAGCCGTCCAGCCAACTGAGTGGGAGACAGTGTAACTGTTACAGACAGAAACAAGGACAGGCAAAGGGCAAGAGAAACTTTCATAATAAGGAAAATGGTACAATTCAGATAACAGTCCAGATAACAGTTGAGGATAAAGATTCTCTGCTCAGAATTGTATTTCGTAACGGGACAAGTGTTTAGATGCAGTGTTTGGCTGAATACAATAAAGTGAGACAAAGTGAAATAGCCAGACTTACTAATTGTGATTGGATATAAAATAAGTGCATATTTTTGCAGGACCTCGCGGGGCTGAATGACTGAAAGTTCCTGTACCTGAAAATGAGAATTCTTTGGAACACTATCTGGAATTTTCCATATTCAAAGTGTGTGTGTGTGTGTGAGAGAGAGGGAGAGATCACAGATACTGCACTGAGCTGGGTGGTGAGCTCAGACCATCCTCAGGCCTCCTCTGGGATGAGAATGGACCCCCCCCCCTGTTCTAGCCCATCCACAAGGACCTCTGTGCCCCTGTTGAAAAGTCGTGGTGTTAGTTCCCCTTATCTGCCATGCTCGGGGTCAACGATGCAGGGTGGCTCCAAACTGAGGAATTACAACAGTGTGCCCATTGGCCTTTGAAAGATGGCATCAGTGTCAGTGATCATAGAATAGCCAGGGATATCAGTGCGATGGTGAGTCCCTCCAGCCATGTTGGCTTGCAGAATCGGGATGGCATTGAATGCGAGGAACACTATGAGATTGAGTGGGTAGTTAATGAGGTGAGTTCGATAAGATAGCACCATGAAACTAGTTCAGTCTTGTACATACAATCCCTCTGTCACACTCAATGAAAATGTTACTGAGACAAACTATTGTTAGATTCAGGCCAATGAGTCGAAGACTCTGCTGACCCCACACCCAGTTACAAAGTTGCAGAACAAATGTTCATCTAAAACTCTCCTCATCTTTATTGACGCCAATATCCCCTTCAACTATCATTCCTAGGAATACTGGCTCATGTTGCAGGATGCTGTCGAAATGTCCTTATTTCAGCATTCTGAAACCTGTGATCTTATTGGAAATTATCTCTCAATCTCCCTTTCGTTTTTTCCCCAAAAACGTTGGTAGTTAAACTGATTTAACTGCCATCCCTTTCGGGTAGGAACTAGGGAATACGGACGAGGCAATGAGGAACCTGTATCAGAGTGATCATCTAACTAGACGGGTAATTCAGAGGCACGGGCTGTGACTCCAAGGCAGTGCTTAAAATCCTACCACAGCCGATGACAGAGCTTAAATTCGAATGACAAAAATTGGAATGAAAGCTAATTTCACTCATGGAAACCAGAAACGGTTCAGATTTATTTTTATTATTTCACTGATAGTCTTTGCTAAAGAAGGTTAACATTATTACCCAGTGTGAACTCAGTGTGACTTCAGACCCACAACAACATTGTTGGCTCCATTTTGTCTTGACAAATGGCCGCGTAGTCAAGGATAATTAGTGATAGACAACAAATGCTGCCCTTGCCAGTGATGCTGGCATCCAGAGAAACAACAGCATGAAAGGTGAAATAAACCAAGGAATGGTGGATGCTAGAGATTGAAAATAAAATTCTCCAGCGTCTAAAAGTGTTGGAGAATCTCGCAGCTATGGCAGCCTCTGTCAGGAGAAATGCAGATTACGGTTTGATTCCAGTGACCCTGTTTCACACCTGAAAGCAAACTGGGAAATAATATTATTTATCCTGGTATCATGGATGGTTGGGTTGGAGAGAGAGGTGGGGCCCAGGTTTAAATTGAATGGATGGAAAAATGACAAGAAAAAGAGAGGAAATGAAATGAAAAGTAAGCAAAGGGGTTGCTAATGATGAACTGACAGTAAAACAAAAGGGCAAGTTATCCTCACTTTTCCCCATTTTCCCATATTCCTGAATTTCACGTACATTTATATTTGTCCCTGTCTAAAGTGAGTTAGGTTCCCTGTATCCCTCTTCTTTGAGTGTGATGATCAAATCCATTAGCAATGCTGGTGCTGCCCTGATAGTTGCTGAGATATAGAGAAAGGTAATGTTACATTGTCAACTGATTCTTTGGAGAGAGAAACTGTTACTGTGGGAACGGCTTTCTCAGCCAGGAAGAGAAACTCAGGAGTGGAAATAATTTGCAACACTGAACCCGTGCACGTTCCGTGTGGGCAATTGACTTGTTCCTGTCATTGGAAAATCAGTGGAGTTTCTGTGGATGCTTATCTCGGGTTTGTATTGTCAGCTGCGAGGTCTGGTGACCCCACTCTATACACTGCATTTACAGAGGGTCTGGGTCTATGGTAAACAAATGGAGATGAGGCTCCGCAGAAAGGAAGCTCTATAAATAGGGAGGTGCAGTACAGTACATTATATCTCTTGGGATTTCCCGGGACATTTGTCTAAGCTGGAGCAGGTGTCAGGAATGAAACCAGTTTGTTTCAAAATTGAGGTGGTCACTGAGCTGTGTCCCCTCCTTCAGTATACTGTGCAACCTCACACACCAGTGACAGGACTGTGCTGAAGCTCATCATGAATTAAACTGGATTAATCCTGGAAATTTCCAGGCAGGAATGAGTAACATATCCATCACCACCGGAGTGCAGTCCTCCGATATATTCACTGGCTGACAAAAACCATCTTTCTGCTGAGAACAATATGTTGTGTCCATCTCCCTGAGGAAGGTACAGAACAAAACTTCTAGAAATACAAGTGACTGGTGAAAATGCGGAACAGCAGGAAATTAGAATTAATAAAAGGTACGTCTTTCAAAATCTCATTGAATTTAAGGTTGGTATATACCTGCATCTGATGAGCTACGTCCCAAAGTATTGAGGAGGTGGCAGTAGAGCTAGTGAAAGAATTGCTGATTATTCTTCAAAGCTGGTTATATTCTGGAAAGGATCCTCCAGACTGGAAAGCAGCGATTGTAAACTTAAATATTTAAAACAGGACGGAGAGAGCAAACAGCAAACTAAACAATGGTTAGCTTGATGTAAGCTGCGAGAAAAATATTGGAACATTTTGTGAGGAATGTGATAACTAGACACTTGGAAAATAATGACATGATTCGGTAGTCAATCTTGATTCAGGAAGGGGAAATGATCTTGATCTTTGATAAACCTGCTGGATATTGTGGCGGTTGTCCGTTGTGACATCGACAATTGAGAACCAGTGGAAATGAAGTATTTAAATTTTCAGCAGACGTTTGAGATGACTGAACAAGGGTGAGTAGAGAATGTTAGAGTCCATGGGTAGGTAGGGGTGGAATACACCGAATGTATTAAAAGTTGGATAATCGAGAGAATGGAGAGAGTAGTATAATTATCTGGAGTGAAGACTTTGGGGTATCAGAAGGATCAGCGTTTGGGCAATAGATCTTCGCAAAATATAAAATATTTCAGATATGAACAACAAATATCATCATTCACATTTATGTTCATTAAATAGTGAGAGGTTGGGAAGTGCTGTTGTTGAAACAGACCTGGAAGTGCTTGGTCATAAATCACAAACAGAAGTTTTACGCAGCAGGAAGTAAATGATATGTGGCTCTTCATGCAAAATGATTAAAGTATCAGAGTAAATGTATCTTTCCCAATGATAGTGTTTTGTTGAGAGACTGTTAGGGGTATTGTGTACAGGTTTAATCAGCTTTATAAAGAATGATCTTGTCAGCGATTCAGTCCAAAGGGGTTTCACCAGACTAAACCCTGGCATGATGTTACCATGAGGAGAAAGTGAAGAAACGTGTGCTTAATAAAGTGTGTTAAGGTGTTTGTGAGTTTATATTAAAAGAAAGTGCTGAAGCACATTGAGTGTTGAAGATACAAAATTGCCTTATTAGATCAATTAAAGGAATGCCCAGGCAAATTCACATTTCCTATGTATTGGAATGCAAATATATCCACTGTAAATATATTAGCTGGTGCCTGTTCTAGTCCAGGAGAGATCTGCACGGTAACAGCATGTAGATTGTGGTTTTTGAGGGTGGTGGTGGTGGGCGGTTCGGCTGGTTACAGTATTGCAAACGGACAACGCAGCAGAATCATCTACCCTGCGGTAAGAAACCATGCATCATTCTCACTCACTACTAATTTTCAGAGAGAAATGGCTGATGGGAGATGTGATCAATAGCCAGCGGTGCAAACGTTCAATCCAGTCCAGTAGCTTTTGTGAACTGAAGGAACCATAGTGAAAGTGGTTAAATGGAGCTGTTTGTTCAGTGACTGTGATGCCAGTCTCCATGGATCCTAGTTGTGTCACTAGATGTTTTCCGTCTCCTATTAGTAAGGGGCCTCTTGCAATGGTTTATGCCATTGTAGCAGCAGATGCATCAACTCCAACGCTCAAAGGGATCAGCAGCTGCAGTGACAGAAAAGTGAGATTTAAACATCTTAGTACAGTCTGGAATGATCCATTAATGGATCAGAATCTGAGAACATTAGACTGGAATGCTGCAGCAATGGACAGGAGTTTATCCGAGGGACTTTTCTATTTTTCCTGGTCTTGGTCAACATTATCATATCGGATAAATGGTGCACTGATGATTATCCAGGCGGGTTACTATCCTATCCTCGCTATTGTTGGTGTTCCTGGTAAGTGTCTTCATCTCTATTCATTTATTAATCTCTTCAATCATGGCGAACTTCTTTGCTATTTCTGTTATCTATATTTGACAAAGACGGAAACTATTGTCTTCAGTTTCAAATGCAAATTCCATTGATTATCCACAAATTTCAGAACAGCCCACCCTCACAAACATTTGAGAACGAGACTGTTCACAATACCGAATTTAAATAAATAAAATTCATTTATGTCTCGGTATTCTGTCCATCACAAAACCTATCCACTACCAGCTCGATTATATGCCCAGTCACCATCTTGGCTTCAATGCTGACGCTTAATGGACCATTATCTATGCTTTAGTAAAATTCAGTCGTTATGGTTCCACCTCTCCTCTAAGCACGCTTTTAGTTGCAAATATTCCAATCACAACTTTGTTCTTGTCTCTAAAATAACTTAATGACAGGAACACTCTCTCAGAGCAATAATGTCGGAAGAAATGTAATTCAGATGCACAGGTTATTACACAGAAAGACACTGCTCCACATCCTACCACGGAGGATGTCAGAAAGTAAATACAAAAGACAGGAATTGGAAATAACAACCATAACATTTCCAGCATTTTGTCCATACGTTTATCTATTTCACTGGCGTCCTTTGGTAAATAGATCTTGCGTTATTATCTGGTCTGGCTTAAGATTGCTTGGTTCTGTACTGCCTGAAAGAATGACCTCGCAGTAAATGACACTTGGTTAGGTCAACAAATGCTGCCCCTGGCAACGATGCATACATTCCAAGTGATAACAAAATTAAAGGTTAAATAAAGCAAAGAATGATGCAACAGATCAGAAACAATAAAGAACGAGAAAGTGCCACACAAATTGAGCAGATTTGGCAGCCCCCTCGGGTCGAGAGCAAAATAGAAAAGGCAATTCGATTCTAATTACTATACATCAGAACTGAACACAGATGGGAAATAGCGTGATTGATATTGGTGACACCGACATCTGTAATGAAGGGGAGAAGGACTGAGTTGAATAGATGGAGAAAGAGAGATAGAGAGAAAGAAGCAAACAAAGGAATTGTTGATGATCAGCTGGGATGGAAATAAAAAAATGAAATTAAACCTTGCTTATGTTTCTCCTGTTCCCATATTACTGATAATCATCACCATATAAGGTATATGTTAAAGTCCCTGTTTAAAGTTATTTATGTCTGTTTTTCTCTCTTCCCTGAGTGGGATCATCATCCTGTATTCATTAATGGGATGCTGGGCCAACATTTAATTTTCTTTCCTCATTGTCCTTGAGAAGGTTTTGGTGAGCTGCCTTTCTGACCCACTGCAGTCTGTGGGCTGTTAGTAGTCAGTGCTGAAGTCCATGCGGTTTCTTTTCTTTGAGGCTTTAAAGTGACTGATATAACTGAGTGGATGGCTTGGCTATTTCAAACTGCAACTGAGGGTCTGGAGTTACATGTAAGCCCGACCAGCTGAAGATGTTAGATTTCCTTTCCTGAGGGGCATGAGGGTGCCAGGTAGGACAATCAACAATGGTTTTATTGTTTCATTTGATTCTTAATTCCTGATATTTTATTGAATTCAATTCCCAACATTTGCTGTTGTGGGATTCGGATCCGGTGTCTGGGTCATTACCTGATTCCCTGGATTAATATTCGGAGACAATACAGCTAGATCATCGCCTCCTCAGTATCTCCAATCAACTGCAATGGCAACAGTGATGTTGTTGTTGGTGTGACTTTGCTTCATAAGACAAATAAATGATTGGCAAAAAATGCCATCCTTCTGGTTTTGTATTTATGAGAAGGCGAGATGATGGGAAGTGCTCTTGGTGAAAAGAAGCTGAATGTCCTTGATCATGAGGCACTAACAGAATTCATACAGAGCTGTCGTGTACTGGCAGGTGGGCCTAGATTGGGTTGGGATATCTGGTCGGCATGGACGGGTCGAACTGAAGGATCTGTTTCCATGCTGTGCATCTCTATGACTCTATGACTCAGCAAGTAATCAGCACAATAAATGAGTAGGAGCGTTCATTACAAAATGATTAAAGTATAAGAGTGAAGACACCGTCCTGCAGTTGTGGAGTGTACTTGAGACAGTATTTTCTTTCATCTATAATCAATGATCTCCTTGCTACAGAGAGACGGTGTATTGGAGTTTCACCAGACGAATACCTGCGGCAATGGTACCATGAGGAGAGTGTGAAGGAAATGAGTGTTTAATCTGTAAACACACAAAAAGAATAAAACATGATTGCATTAACACTGGAGTGTTATGAATCAACACCCATTATTTCCAAAATAAAACACGGATAGCATTAGATATAACATGTTTTCCATGATATGTGTCTTCACATTTGGACAAATATATAGGTAGGAAAGATTTAGAAGGATATGGGCCAAGCGCGGGGTAATGGGGTTAACATGGACGGACATTTTGATTAGAATGAACCAGTTTGTGCTAATGGTCCTGTCTCAGTGCTATAGGATTCTATGACTCTATGATAGTTTACAGATCTCTATGGAGCCCCCATGTTGGTTGAGAGAGAGCTCCAGATTCGGAATGAATTCTCACCGTCTGGATGTACAATTGGTGTGTGACCCTGCATTGAACGTCATGTTGTTCACAAATCTGTCATCAGCCACACTCTGATAGTATTAGCCATTCCCACCAGCTTCTGACCTCCATACAGAACACTAGCCTGTCTTCTCTGTCACAAACCAATCCTTTTTTGCTAAAAGCTGTTCATTGGTTCAAGTAGACTCTGTCCTTGATGTTTTTCAGAGGGACAATAAAACGTGGCCAGGCTACGATCAAACACGAAAGGGATTTTCAGAGGCCTTTTATTTATATGTAAACAGTTGAAACTACAGGCCAAAGTCGTCAGGCTTTAGAAGAGACCTGGTTAATGAACGGGGAGTTGGCAGCTCTTTTAGCTGAGCTAGCTGAGTTGAACTGAGCTGAGCAGTTTTCAGTTGAGTCTTGAACTGGGAATTTCAACTGGAAGCTGTGTGGAAACGGTCTCTCTCTTTGCCCTTCAGCTTCAACCTGGAAACATGCGTTCCATTATAACGTTTTCTCAAGGAAGTTTGATTATTGGGACTATTGTGTGTATTTGGAATAGCATATTTAAGTCTAGCTGGATAGGTTGAATTCTGTACGGGTTCTTTATTCTGTTCTTTGTGTTTCATTGTGTAATTTTGCCTGATTTAAAATCCAGTCGTCACCCTAGCTAAATTACTCCGGTTAATTTTCATTGGATAATTACCAAATCAAACTGCAAAGTAATGCTCTGGACTGCTTGCTTAAGAATGTTTTGAGTAGTCTGGCCTCGTCCATAACAGACTGGGGGCTCATTGCTGGATTTTTAACAGCAAGTGGGAGATGCTAGTGTCTTTATTTCGGGTATTAGTTTGATTGGGTTGACAAAGCTTAGAATAGTAATGGCTATTTCAGTCGCCAAACGTTTCTTGGGTGTGCATGCAGTGACTTTGGAAATGTTACGAAAAGTGAAGAAGACCAAGTTGCAAGAATTAACGGAGACTGGAACTGACTGCATCTGTAAGGAAAGGAAAGATAATTACAGCAGTAGCTCGTCAATTAAACTTGCTGGAGAAACCAACAGAATCAGAGATGGCAAGAATTCAGTTGCAAATGAAACATCTTGAGTTAACGTCGAGAGGTAAGGAATCGGCGGCCAAAATGAAACATTTGACGTTCGGTAAAATGCAGAAGGGGGGGAGGGGGGAGGGGGAAGAGCGCAGCAGAACAGAGAGTAAAAAGAAAGAATGACAACAGGGGAAAGAGAAAGAAAGAGCTTTTGAATCGCAAAAACTGGCATTTAAAGAGGAAAATCTGTGTAAATGGCTGGAGATAACGGCTGAGGGTGGACTTAGTAAGGAAGAGAGTGAGGATGAGCAAGCCCCTGGTAGTCAGAAGCCTAGTGAGAATTTGTTTGAGTATGTTCAAGCATTGCCTCAGTTTGATGAGAAGAATGTGATGCCCTTTTCATCTCGTTTGAAAAGTTGGCTAAACAAATGGAGTGGCCAAAGGCAATGTGGGTTTTGTTGATCCAAACGAAACTTGTAGGTATGACTGGTGAGGTATTCACATCCCTGTCAGAGGATGTATCTGGGGAGTATGAGGAGATTAAAAAAAACATTTTATCTGCTTAGGTAACCTTTCAGGAATCTAATGAGGGCTCCTGGTCAAACCTACACTGAGTTTGTAAGGATCAAACAGACTAATTTCGATACTTTAAAATACAAGCTAAGCTCTCATGCCCTTAGAGCGTTTAGTACTTGGAGAAATTCAAGAATTCACTGCCTGAAGTAATGCAAACTCAGGTGGAAGAGCAGAGAGCGTAAGCAGCAAGGTTAGCTACTGAAATGGCTGATGATTATGAACTGGTCCATAAACTTGGTTTGGCTTCCAGAACCAGTTCTGGTCTCTGAGGGACAGAAATTCGAGCAAAGAGATATCCTCACGTGCAAAGGGAAAGATAGATCACAGTGTAGATCATAAGGATAATTTACTACAGTAATAAAGAAAACCTTGTGTGTGTGTGTGGGGGGGGGGGGGGGGGGGGACAAATAAGTTAAAATACTGTGGTGTTTTAATTGTAATAAACTGGGCCACACAAAATCACAGTGTTGGTTGGCTAGGAGAAAACCAGATGAAGGATAACAAGACAAGCCTGGAAGTTTTGTTAGACTCGTAACAAAAAGCATAAGGGAAGGTAGGCAACTGCCTCAGAGTGTACAAGATGATAAGTGGACGTGCCAAATCTGCGTAAAAAAACTTGCATCAAAGGGTAAAGTTTATTCACATAGGCCAGGAGTAATTGGTAAGGAGATTCCAATATTAATTGACACAGGATCTTTTCAGTCTGTAATGCTGAGGAGTGAGGCTTTATGCACACTTGAGAGACTATTGCCAGAAAATGTGCTGGTACCAGGAATTCATAGTGAGGAAAAGAGTGCTCAGTTATGTAAAGTGAGGCTAGTGAGTCCAGAAAAGAGTGGAGAATGTGTGGTAGGAGTAATGGACCCCTAACTCTCAGCTCCAGGAATAAAATTTGTCCTTGCAAATAATATAGCTGATTCACTGGTCGGCGAGATGCCTACTCTCGTTGAAAAGCCAGTGCAGATGCAGGCAACTGAAGACCTGGAGAATGTTTATCCAGGAATTTCCCCTGATTGCGTGACCAGAAGATCACAGATTCACAGGTTTAAGCAGGATAAAAGCACAGATAAGGAAGCTGACGTAGAGTTATCCAAAAGTTTCTTTTTGAGCAGATAAGTGGAACAGAGAAGGAGCAAGTTGGAAAACATGAACATATTTTTAACTCTGCTAAGCTGATTGAATTACAGCAGCAAGATGAGGAGTTACAAAAGTTATATCAAAAATATTTAGCAAGAAAGAGAATGAATGTATTCCTGTGTGTTATTACTTAACAAATGATGTCTTAATGCGGATATAGAGATCAGCACACACTGAAGTAGATCAGACGTGGACAGAAATTCATCAAATATTTTTGCCTGTTGGGGAAAGAAAGGAGGTGCTGCGAGTGGCACATGAGCTACCACTTGGAGATCATTTCTGGGTGAGGATTTTACAGGCTGAAATACAAAGATATTTTCACTGGCCTGGACTACACAAACATGTAGTTGAATATTGCCAGACGTCTCAAACATATCACACAGGCAGTAATAAAACCTGCAACTTTAATACCTATTCCAGTATTTGAGGAACCTTTCACAAGAGTGCTGATAGATTGCGTAGGTTGCCTATCTGAAACAAGAAGTGGGAATAAGTATTTATTAACATAATGGATGTGTCGATTAGATTTCCCGAGGCAGACCCATGATGCAGCATCACAGCTAAAAGAGCTGCAGAAAAAAAATTACTTATTTTTTAACTAGGTACGGACTACCAATAGAGATCCAGACAGATCAAACCTCACATTCGAACTATTCAAGCAGGTGACGGATAACTTTGGAATAAAGCAATTCAAATCTACTACGTAGTATTCGGAATCACAGTGAGCATGAGCGAGATGGCATTAAACAGTGAAGACAATGTTGAGGGTTTATGGTCAGGATAATCCAGTTGCGAAAAGGAAATTCCTTTTGGACTATTTGTGATCAGAGACGCACGGAATGAATCGACCAAATTCAGTCTATTTGAATAAATTTGTGGGCAAGAAATAAAAGGACCATTACCATTGGTTAAGGAGGAATTAATAAGTCAGAATTCAGAGACCACCCATTTGGAAGATGTGTCAAATTTTAGGGAACGATTAAATAGAGCTGGAGAGTTGGCTGTACAGCATTTAAAGGTATCGCAGCATACAATGAAACAGGAAGTGGATCAGAAATCACAAATTCGCAATTTTGCAATTGGGAATAAGGTATTGGTGTTACTTCCAGTAACAGTTGAGCCTTTCGAAGCAAGTTTTAGTGTACCTTATCAAATTGGAAAGAAATTGAATGAGGTGAACTACTTGGTACGGACTCCAGACAGGATGAAATCTCACAGAGTGTGTCATGTGAATATGCTCAACAGGTATTTTGATTGGGAGAGAAAGCAAGAGAAGAAGGTATTAATGATTACAGCACAGAAGGAAGAAACAAGTTTAGAGGATTCTGAATTGGACATTCCTATCTCAAATTGAACAATGAGAAAGTTGTCAACTGACTGTGTGGAGTTTGCACGTTCTCCCCGTGTCTGCGTGGGTTTCCTCTGGGTGCTCCGGTTTCCTCCCACAGTCCAAAGATGTGCAGGTCAGGTGAATTGGCCATGCTAAATTGCCCGTAGTGTTAGGTAAGGGGTAAATGTAGGAGTATGGGTGGGTTACGCTTCGGCGAGTCGGTGTGGACTTGTTGGGCCGAAGGGCCTGTTTCCACACTGCAAGTAATCTAATCTAATCTAATCTAAAAAAAGAAAAAAATGGGATAAATTATTGAGTGACCTTACACAAGAAAAGCACAGTGACCTGAAAGAGTTATTATGATATTGTGGAGAGATATGCGGAAATAAACTGGGAAGTACGAACATAATTGTGCGTGATGTAGACACAGGAAATGCTGTTCTGATTAAGCAACTTCCTGAAAGGCATTACCCTCTAAAGTTGGCACAGGTTCAGAAGGAGATAGAGCATATGTTCCAAGATAGCATAATCAAAGTGAGTTACAGTGATTGGAGCTCATGTATAGTCATGATGCCAAAGTCAGGTGTTACACAGCGGTCATGTGTGGACTGTCACAAAGTCAACTTCATTACAAAGACTGATGCATATCCAATTCTATGTTTGGAGAACTGTGTCAAAAAAATGGGAGAAGCTACTTACATTTCCAAGTTGGACTTGCTCAGAGGCTACTGGCAAGAAACTCTGTCAGAGAGAGCAAAGGCAATTGCGGTTTTCATAACGCCAAATGGAGTATATCAGTTCAATGTTGAGGCATTTGTTATGTAAAACGATCCAGCCACATTTCAGAGACTGATAATAAGGTCATCGCCGGATTACCCAACTATGTGGTGTACATTGATGACCTGGTGGTTTTTAGTTACTCATGAAATGAACATTTACAAATTTATCGGACTTGATTGATTGACTTTAGAAGGCAGGCTTAGTGGTAAACCTAGCTAAAAGTGAATTTGAGAGAGCCCAAGTCTCGTTCCTGGGTCACGTTATTGAATATGGACCAATGGCCCCATGGGATAAAAAAACAAAAGTAGTTCGGGAATGTTCCATACCGTCGGCAAAAAGAAATATGCAATACTACGGTTCCTGGGATTGACTGGATTTTACTGAAAGTTTGTGCGAAACTTTAAGCAGTGTTGCTGATCCCCTCACCGAATTGTCAAGGGCAAGAACTCTCAGTGGATAGAGGACTGTCAAAAGGCATTTTACAGCCTAACAAATGTGTTAGCCACTGCCCCCAGTATTAGCTACACTGTATTACACGAAGCCTTTCAAGGTGGCTATCGCTGCCAGTGATGTGGGTGTCGGTCCGGTGTTCCTGCAGGAGGATGCTGAGGGAATAGAAACACTCATCGTGTATTTTTCTGGGAAGTCGAACGTTCATCAACAGCAATGTTCAACGGTGGAGAAAAAAAACTTTAAACTTTGTGTTGGCATTACACCATAACTGTGTTTATATTACCAGCAATGCATCTGAGACAATCGCATACACTGATCACAGCACATTGACATTTGTGGAAAAATTAAAGACAAAAATGCCAGGCTGTTTAGATGGAGCTTGTTGTTGCCGCCATTCAATCTGACAATTGTGCATGTGGCAGGTCGTGAAAACGTGAAAGCTGATGAGTTATTGAGAATGGAATGAGATACGAAGGTGTTCGGTGGTGGGTGGACCGCGGCCTGAATTTGCATGGGTTTGTGCATGTTTGAATGTTTACAATTAGTATAGTGTATCTGTCAGTTTTGAGACTACTAACTGGGTTTGAAGGGTTAAAATTGCAGCCACCTTTTAACATTGATGGTTCTTTTTTAAGGCGGGGGGAGGGGGGGAAGAGACATGTCACAAAGCAAGTCCCTTTTTTGTCTAAAAGCTGTTCCTTGGCTCAAGGAGACTCTGTCCTTGTTTTTTTTCAGAGGTACAATAAAACGGGGCTAAGCTCACATCAGTCTGGTTTGGTACAGAGATGAAAAGGATTTTCTGTTTTGTTCACGTGGAAACAGATGAGACTTCAGGCCGAAGTGGTCATGCTTTATAAGTGACCAGTATAATGAACGGAGAGTGGTGAGCTATTTTAGCTGAACTAGCTGAGCTGAGCAGTTTTCAGTTGAGTCTTGAACTGGGACTCTCTCTCCTTTCTGACCTTCAACTTCAACCTCAAAATTTGTGTCCACTTATACTGGTTTTTATTGGGAGTTTGCTTATTGGGACAGTTGTGTATATTCGGAATAGCATAATTAAGTCTAGCTGAATAGGTTGAATTCTGTCGTGATTCTTTATTCAGTTCTTTGTGTTTCATTGTGCAAGTTTATGAATAAAGTTTTTGTCTGTTTTAAAATCTAGCAGTCAACCTAGCTAAATTCCTCCAGGTAATTTTCATTGTACACTTACGGAAACAAATTGCAAAGGTATGCGCTGGGGTGAATGCTTAAAAGTGTTTTGAGTACACTAGCCTAGTTCATAACATCTCTGAGATGGAAAATGTTTCCTTGGGAATTGGCACAAACCAATCACTTTCCCTTCTCATGATCAGCAAGCCACGTTAACATAGCACGTGTGTACCATTAGCAATGGAGCCAGGAGACCCATCATGGAGCAGTCTGTCTGTGCAGTCTATGACTCATTGGTTTGTCGTGTTGCAGCAACAATGACATCCTCCTATTTCAGTGTAACAGTTTGGAGGGGCTGAATAGCCTCTTCTGTTCATGTGTCAGTGTGTCGAAGAACTGAATGTCTTTCTCCTGGCCCGAGGGCAGAAGTTCAAGGACTTCAATGGACAACCCGTGGATCCTGCCTACCAGCACGTTGTGCTGACTAGACTCTATCTTCCTGAGTTATAGGAGACAAACAGAAGGCTGGAAGAACACAGCAAGCCAGGCAGCACCATGAGCTGGGAAAGTCAACATTTCAGGTATAACCGTTCTTCAGAACTGAGGTGGGGGGTAGGGGAGCTGCATAAAAAAGGGAAGGGAGTGGTTGGGGTGGGGAGATCAGGGGGATGGTGAGTTATGGATATGTGGACACAAGTGGTGGGTGCAACCTGGTTGGGCGATGGGAGGGATGAATCCACTTGGGAGCTGAAAGGTAGGGTCATTAGGTGGAATGGAAGAACTACCAGTCACTTCCTATTTCAATTCTCTTTCCCAATCCGTTTCCGACATGGCCATCCTTGGCCTCCTCCATTGCCACAATGAACCAAACCATAATTTGGAAGCACAAGATCTCATCTGTCACCTGTGCAACCTACACCCCGGGATTTCAATATTGAATTCTCCAATTTCAAATAAGCTCCCTTCCAATCCCCCGACTCCCTTCCCAAGCCCTCCCCTACCTTCCATTCCTCTGAGCAACCTTTTGTCCAGCTACCAATGGGATTCAGCACTCGCGTCAACAACTCGCTGATACCCTTTACCTGTGTTCACTAATCCCCACCTCGCCACTCTGCCTCCTCCTCCATCACCCGCCACTTTATCTATAGACCTCCTTACTCCATCCACAGTCCTAACGAAGGGTAATATCCAAGGCGTTCACTTCTCAAAGTCTTGATGCTGCCTTGCTTATTCTGTTCTTCCAGCTTCCTGCGCGTGTATTTTGGATTCCAACGCCTGCTTTTATTTTAAATTGTCTTCTTGTGTAATGGGCAGGAGTGAGTGAACGCATTGCGCCGCTTGTTATCCAATAGATCTGATGGGCTGAATGGCTTTCTTATGTTACTGTGAAACCAGCTAGAGTTGCTGAAGGGGTTCCTCTTTCTTTTAACCGTGGAAATGCTTAGTTCCCAGCAGTGCTTTTGATTCATGTTACCTATACATTAACAGCACAAACTTGAATGTTGTCCAGATTTGATACTTTAGTACCTTAGGAGGTGACTCTTTGTTCTGAACATTGTATAATCTTCAAAGAACACCCCCAACTCTGATCGTATGACATGAGGGAAAGACATTGATGAAGCAGCTGAAGATGTTTGTGCCGAAGAAGCTACCCTAAGGATTGCCCACAGGGATATCCAGGGACTGGTAGGATAGACGTCCACCAGCCCCATTGTGCTCTAAGTGATTCAACCAGTGGGGAGTTTACAACTGATTCCCATCAAGTTAAATTTTGTTCAGTCTCCTTGACACCTTGCTCAGTCAAATACTGCCGTGATGTGAGGTTCAATCACTCTCACGTTGTGTTCATATCTTTTTATCCATGTCAATAGGCCAAAGTACATGTGTAGGGAATGTTTCCTTCTCTCAGGGAGTAGTGATGGTTGGGACCAGACAGTTGGGGAGGGTACATAACTGAAATGTTTGGGGGTTGCGAGTGGGTTTCAATGGGTTTTGAACCATCAGACAGTCGAGGGCTACAAAGAATTGGGCATGAAAGAGAAATTGTGGCCGAGTGCAAATCAGCGCTGACTTACTAAATGGAAGGGCAGGACTGAGGGGCTATGTAGCCTGGTTTTATTCCAGAATACCACATAGTCCAGTCACTTTGTGGCCTCTTCCATTTCTTGTGTTACTGACTTCAAGCAGCTGAATAGATTGATCCTGTTGCTGTGCAACTGACTACTGGTGCTGCATGATCTGGTTACAGTTTTATAGGCCCTAGGGGCTTATTGGCCTCCTCCTGTAATTGTACATTAAGCTCCAGGGGCTGAAAAGCCTCATTCTGCTCTGGTGTAACTGAAATCCATATCAACTAAATCTACCACCCATGGAGAAAGTGAGCACTGCAGATGCTGGAGATCAGTGTTGAAAAGTGTGGTACTGGAAAAACACGGCAGGTCAGGCAGCATCAGAGGAACAGGAGAATCGATGGTTTGGACGTTCCTGATGAAGGGCTTATCCGAAACATAGATTCTCCTGCCCCTCGAATACTGCCTGACCTGCTGTGCTTTTCCAACACCACATGTTTTGAAGTCTACTGCCCCACACAAGTCAATCTTCCTGGTCACATCATCCAATTACATTAAGAGAATTGTCAGACACAAACTTCCTCGCACAAAGCCACACTTATTATTCCGAATCAAAGCCTGTCTTTCTAAATGCATGTAAATCTTATCACTCAGAACCTTCTCAAGTAACTTACCTACCACGGATGTTAAACCTACTGGTCTATAGTTCCAAAGCTTTTTTTTTGTGCAGTTCTTCTTGAATAAAGGGCACAACATTTGCCAACCTCCAGTCTTCTGGGACATTACCTGTGGTTACTGATGATCAACATTATAAGCCAGGGTCCCCGCAAATTCTTCTGGAGCCCCTTGAGGTATTCTTGGATATATCGGGTAAGGAGCGTGAGATTTATCCACTTTCAAACATTCTAGTACATCCAAAATCTCCTCCACTCTGATATGGATTGTCCCTAAGATATCACCACTAACTTCCTCACGTTCTCAAGTCATCATGTCTTTCTCCACGGTAAACATAGAGTAGAAATATTCGTTGAGGACTTCATCCATCTCTTATAGTTCCACACATACTTGTCCACATTGGTCTTCGAGGGGTCCTATTTTCTATCCAGTTATTGATTTTTCTTTTAATATATTTAAAGTACCTTTTTGGATTCATCCTCGACTTCTCAGCCAAGCCTCTTTCTTGCCCCCTTTTCACCCAACTGATTTCCTTCTTCAGTAAAATCCTCTATCTCTTATATACCTCCATGGATTCCCTTGATCCCAGCTGCCTGTACCTGAGCTACGTCCCAATTTCTAAAATGAAACTGTGGACCAGTTTTTTTTTTTCCCTCTCCATAACTGTTTGAAAATTAATAGAACTTTGGTTACTGGTCCCAAAGTGCTCCCCCACTGTTACCTCAGTCACCTGTCCTGCCCTATTTCCTAAGAAAATTTAGAGTTTTGCTCCTTTCCAAGTAGGCCACTCTGTATACTGCTTGAGGAAACATTCCTGAAGCTTTTATCAGATTCTATCTCATCAAATCCCTGAAGGCTCTGGCCGTTCCAGTCTGTATTAGAAAAAATAAAACCCCTATTATGATAACTCTATTGCTCCTGCAAGTCTCCCCTCTCTCACTGCATATTTGTTACTCTCATCCCTGTTGACTATTTGGGGGCCTATAGTACATCCCCAATCACCTCACCAACCTCTTCCTATTTCTTAACTCCACCCACAAAGCTTCAGTGGGTGATCCATCAGTTATTTTATCTCTGATATAATGCTGTGGTACTCCCCTTAATCAGAAATGCAACTCCCCTCCCTTCCTTCCACCATTTCTGTCTCACCTAAAACACCTGTACCCTGGCACATTAAGCTGTCAGTCCTATCCATCACTTAGCCATGTTTGTGTAATGGCTATTAGATACCTGTCCCACCTACCTATCCACGCCCTGAGTTCATCGGTCTTACCTGTCGGCCTTCTGGCATTGAAAAAGATGCAATTTTATACAAAAGGCATTTCTCTCTGTCGTTGTCCGGACTAATCTTACTATTTGTGGTTACTGTAACTCCTTCCAGCCTCACACTTGCCTCCCTGCTCTTGAGGATACTACCTCCTGCCAATCTAGTTTAAACGCACCCGCGTAACCCTAGCAAAACTGGCCGCCAAGATACTGGTGTCCCCTCCAGTGCATGTCTCGGACGGTAATCTCCCTCTCAGAAGATTACCACTGTCAAGGTTTTCTGTTCAAATGTTTCTCCGAGCTCTCTCTAATCACGCTGCAGGACCTCGTCCCTATTTCTACGGGTATCATTTGTGCCAACGTGCATAATGACTTCTGGCTGCTCACCCTCCCCCTTCAGCATGTTCTGCAGCCACTTGGAGACATCCTGGACCCTAGCAGCGGGGAAGTAACCCACCATCCTGGATTCCCGTTTGTGGCCACAGAATCTCTGATCTGTTCCCCGAACAATTGACCCCACCTATCTTTAACATCCTGTTTCCCTTTCCCCTTTCCCGATGTGCCCCAGAGCCAGTGGTAATACCATCAACCTGTCTACTGCTGCTCTCTCCTGAACAGAAATCGCTCCCAACAATCCAAAATGATCTACTTGTTATCGAGAGGAATGGCCGCAGGGGATCTCTGCACTCTCTGCCTACTCCCTTTGTCATTCCTGGTGGTCGCACAGCTACTGTCTACCTGGAACATGACAGGAAGCAAGGAATGCCTGTTGGATTAAATTATGCTAATTTAAATACAACAGAACTGACATGTAAAGCTAATGAACTGAGGGCGATGAACGTTGGACTGGAATATTATAGTCATTAAAGAAACATAACTAGGGGCGTGTCTTGGGTGTGGCCACCACACTTAAGCACTAATCTATGAAGTTCTCAGAATCTCGGATGACGCTGAGTGCATCCTAAATTAGATTACCTACAATGTGTAAACAGGTCCTTCGGCCCAACAAGTCCGCACTGACCCACCGAAGAACAGCCCACCCAGACACACTCCCTTACACTATGGGCAATTCACCTAACCTGCACATATTTGAATTGTGGGAGGAAACCGCATCACCCAGAGGAAACACATGCAGACACGGGCAGAATGTGCAAACCTAACACAGACAGTTGCCCGAGCTTGAATTTGAACACTGTTCCCTGGTGCTTTGAGGCAGCAGTGATAACCACTGAGCCACCGTGCTGCCCAGCTTCAGGTCCCTAACACGGTCTCCCAGGGCCCACACGTGTAGCCATCAGGGACGGTGGAAATCTCCCTGAGCTCCCACATCCCACAAGAGGAACGTGCGACTGCCCTAACTGCCATCTAGACTGCTGTAACAATAATGTTCAATAGACTTTATTTCAGTTTCCCTACACATTTTTCTGAGCTGGAGCTGTCCGAAGCCTCTCGTGTCAAAGCTTTACTGCTTACTCTGCTACAACGACATGTTTCTCTACCCCTCCACATCCAGTTTTGGTCAGGGAAGGAAGGAGACACGACAGTGATGTAGTGTTTAGGCCTTCAGCACTCCTTGACATCGGGCCACTGACTACCAGGTCCCCAGTGCAGGTCGCTGTTTGGCCTTGGAAGGTGTCTTGCTGAGGTCTTCCTTCTGGTAGTGGTGACTGTGTCAATGCAAATCCTCAACCCGACAGGCAAACCGTGCTGTTGCAGTCCTCTCGTACTTTCTGTCTATTAGTATTGCGTTTATGAATTCCTTGAATCCCTCGATTGCATTCCAAACTGTGTCTCCCTCCATAGCGAGAGAGGTAATGTTCTTGTGAATACAGGGCTTTTGGAAAAGAACACCATTAGACGTAGGGGCAACAATATGTCTATCCTCTCACTGAGTCTGCTTTTCCTTCGATTAGGTTATATTTATTTTGTTAATCCCCCATTCCACTTTCCTGTGATTTCCCGTAATACTTTTATAAAAATCTGTCTGTCTCAGCCTTGAAGATATTGAATGATCCAGCCTCAACAGCCCTCCGAATTTTCTACAATTGTTTCCCTCTCACTGATGTGAGACTTGGTGGTCTTTAATCTGGTGATTTACCCACACTATCTTGCATAAACTTTCAATTCATCCTCAGCTCCTGTGTCAATTTGCTCAAGGGTCAAACGGTCACTCTCCCTGAATCCAGGAACTGCTTCTCCAAACTGAAGGCCGATTCGTAGGATGTGTTTAACATATTCTCTGGCTCTGTGAACAGGCTCTCCTCTTAGTCCCAAATACTCCCATTCTTTCCCGTGTTATCGTCTTCCCCTCAATAAACCAAAAAAAAACGACTTTGGATTCTTGCTAATCTTACCCGCTAAAGTTTTATCAACCCTCCTTCTGCACTTCCACTGATATTTTAAGTTTAGCCCTACGCTTTCTATATTCTTTTAGGACCTTCATTGACCTGCTCACTTGGGACCAGACTTGAGCTTCTCTTTCCTTTTTCATTCTGTTCGGACTTTGTGCCGACATCTGAGGTTCACTGGGTTTGTGTTCCTAAATTTTATCTTCGGTGTAATATGCTGGGCTGACACTGTCATCAATTCAATTTTAATCAAATGATCCGCCAACACCCGCCACACCTTGTTCTGCTACAGTTTCACCCAGAAGCAACTGAACTTTGGCCAGATCCTGTCATATGTTTCCATAAAATCTGTCTCCCCAATGCAAAAAGCCCTTATTTCTCCAACATTTTGGGGGTCTTTTCCTTAGCAAAGTCAAAATGTGTGATATCATGGTCACTGGTCCTATAATGCCCTCCCACCTCTGCCTGGAACAGCTGACTGGCTTCGTTCCCCACAGTGAGGCCCTGCACTGCACTGCCCATTGTTGTATCTGCTCTATGTTGATATAAGAACCGCTCTGGAATAAATTTCAAAGCACCTGCCCCGTCTTAAAAAGTTATCACTGACCGAATTAATGTTTGGAATTGAAATGCCTGAATATAATGATCCTATAATTGTTTTTGCACATCTCAATAACTTGGTTATATGCCTGCTCTCGTACGTTCCTTTATCTCTGGGTCTATAATATATCCCTAGCAGTCTTTCTGTCATGGTTTTGATCCTGAGCTCTAACCACCAAGCCTCATTAGAAGATCCTTTCAAGATATCGTCCCTTCTTACACCAGTAACTGACTTCATAATTATTAAGGCAACACCACCTCCTCCTTTACCCTCTCTAGTCCTGACTATAGTTCTTTTACCACAGAATATTGAGTTGTCCGCCCCGACCTCCCTCAAACACATCTCAGAAATGGCAAGTGGGGTTCTGTCCTTGTTGCAGTTGGAGGGGTGGGGCTCGAGGGCAGAGGTGCAGGACGTGGATACGATGCATGGGAGGGCATCTTCAACCACATGGGAGTGGATGCTCTTTAAAGACTTCAATTTCCTCTCCAACCGCTAAGTCAGGAATTCTGAGCAGCTACAAGAGACATAGAAATAGACAAATTCATAAATTAAACTGACGTCGTGAGGATTACACATATGAAATGATACTGAGTCTCACGGAGATCTGGGAAATCCCTGTCTCCATTCCTGGCCTGTGCTACATCATCTTTCGACTCTTCTCTCAAGAGTGGAGAATTCTGTGGGCCCAGGATCTCAGGGCAGCAGCAACAGAAGGCGGCAGAGGAAACAGCTACACCCACAGAACAAAAGATGTCACATGCAGGATACTGAGCGATCCCAAATGCTTGCAGGAAGATTTCAAAATCAAACAACACTCTCAGAAGAAATTGTTTTGATTCGGTATTCAGGAAAAATGAGTTATCCCATTGTGATAGATTCCACTAGAACAGTGCTAGGACCAGTGTTCTGGCCAATCATATGAATACGATTGTGGATAGCGGTGTAATCTGACAGAGGTGCGATGGGAGCAGGGGTCAGGTCAGTGGATATTTCCAAAAACAAAGAGAAAGATTGAAGTATGGGAATGGTTGCCATAGTGTTAAAGGTTTAGAATTTCTTAAGTGTGTACAAGAGAATTTTCTGGTTCTGTGGAGGTACCTACTAGAGAAGGTGCAAATCTTGACCTACTCTTGGGAAATAAGGCAGGACAGGTGACTGAGGTGTCAGTGGGGGAGCAGTTTGAGGCCAGCAACCATAATTCTATTGGTTTTAAAATAGTGATAGAAAGGATAGACCAGATCTAAATGTTGAAGTTCTAAATTGGAGAAAGGCCAATTTTGACGGTATTAGGCAATAACCTTCGAAAGGTGTTTTGAGGCAGATCTTTGCAGGTAAAGGGACGGCTGGAAAATGGGAAGCCTTCAGAAATGAGACAACAAGAATCCAGTGAGAGAATAGTCCTGTCAGGGTGAAAGGGAAGGCTGGTAGGTATAGGGAATGCTGGATGACGAAAGAAATTGAGGGTTTGGTTAAGAAAAAGAAGGAAGCATATGTAGGGTATCGACAGGATCGTGTGAGTGAATCCTTAGAAGAGTATAAAGGCAGTAGGAGTATACTGAAGAGGGAAATCAGGAGGGCAAACCGGGGACATGAGGCAGCTTTGGCAAATAGAATTAAAGAGAATCCAAAGGGTTTTTACAAATATATTAAGGACAAAAGTGTAACTATGGAGAGAATAGGGCGCCTCAAAGGCGGCCTTTGTATCGAGCCACAGAAAATGGGGGAGATACTAACTAAATATTTTGCATCAGTATTTACTGTGGAAAAGGATTTCGAAGATATAGAATGTTGGGAAATAGATGATGACGTCTTGCAAAATGTCCAGATTACAGAGAAGGAAGTGCTGGATGTCTTGAAACGGGTAAAGGTGGATAAATCCCAAGGACCTCATCAGGTGTACCCAAGAACTGTGTGGGAAGCTAGAGAAATGGTTACTGGGCCTTTTGCTGAGATATTTGTATCATCGATAGTCACAGGAGAGATGCTGGAAGACTGGAGGTTGGCAAACATGGTGCCACCGTTTAAGAAGGGTGGTAAGGATAAGCCAGGGAACTATAGACCGGTGAGCCTGACCTCAGTGGTGGGCAAATATTTGGACGGAATCCTGAGGGACAGGATGTGGATGTATTTGGAAATGCAAGGATTGATTAGGTATTGTTAACATGGCTTTGTGCATGAGAAACTCACAAACGTGATTGAGTTTTTTGAGGAAGTAACAAAGAAGATTGATGACGGCAGAGCAGTACATGTGATCTATATGGACTTCAGTAAGGCCTTCGACAAGGTTCCCCATGGGAGACTGATCAGCAAGGTTAGAGCTCATGGAACACAGGGAGAACTAGCCATTTGGATGCAGAACTGGATCAAAGGTAGAAGACAGAGGATGGTGGTGGAGGGTTGTTTTTCAGACTGGAGGACTGTGACCAGTGCAGTGCCACAGGATCGGTGCTGGGTCCTCTACTTTTTGTCAATTACATATTGATTTGGATGCGAGCATAAGAGGTACAGTTAGTAAGTTTGCAGATGACACCAAAATTGGAGGTGTAGTGGACAGCGAAGAGGGTTACCTCAGATTAAACAGGATCTGGACCAGATGGGCCAATGGGCTGAGAAGTGACAGATGGAGTTTAATTCAGATAAATGCGAGGTGCTTCATTTTGGGAAAGCAAATCTTATCAGGACTGTCACTGAACAAAAAGACCTTGGAGTGCAGGTTCATAGCTCTTTGAAAGTGGAGTCGCAGGTAGATAGGATAGTGAAGGTGGCATTTGGTATGCATCCTTTATTGGTCAGAGTATTGAGTACAGGAGTTGGGAGGTCATTTTGCGGCTGTACAGAACATTGGTTAGGCCGCTGTTGGAATATTATGTGCAATTCTGGTCTTCTTCCTTTCGGAAAGATGTTGTGAAACTTGAAAGGGTTCAGAAAAGATTACAAGGATGTTGCCAGGGTTGGAGGATCTGAGCTATCGGGAGAGGCTGAACAGGCTGGGGCTGTTTTTCCTGGAGCAATGGAGGATGAGGGGAGACTTATTGAGGTTTACACAATTATGAGGGTCATGAATAGGATAAATAGGCAAAAGGCTTTTCCCTGGGGTTGGGGAGTCCAGAGCTAGAGGGCATTGGTTTATGGTGAGAGGGGAAAGACATGAAAGAGTCCTCAGGGGCAACATGTTCAGTCAGAGGGTGGTATGTGTATGGAATGACTTGCCAGAGGATGTGCTGAAGGCTGGTACAATTGCAACATTTAAGAGGCATTTGGATGGGTATATGAATAGGAAGGGTTTGGAAGGATATGGACCGGGTGCTGCCAGGTGGGACGAGATTGGGTGGGGATATCTGGTGGGTGTGCACAGGTTGGATAGACGTGTCTGTTTCCAGGCTGTACATCACTATGACTATGAATCTATGAGCAGACTGAACCCACTCTGACAAACAAACTTACACAGACAAGAGCAGACTAACCCCACTCTGTCAATGTAACCCACCCAGGGAAGAGCAGACTGACCTCACTCTGTCAATGTAACTCACCCAGGGAAGAGCAGACTGATCCTCACTCTGTCGATGTAACACACCGCGGGAAGTGCAGATTGACCCCACTCAGTCAATGTAACTCACACAGCCAAGAGCAGACTGACCTCACTCTGTCAAGCTAACACACCAGGGAAGAGCAGACTGACCCGGTATGTCAACGTAACTCACCCAGTGAAGTGTGGACTGACCCCACTCTGACAAAGTAACAGACCCGGGGTACAGCAGAATGACCCCACACTGTCAATTTAACTCACCCAGGCAAGAGCAGACTGACCCCACTCTGTCAATATAACCCTCGCAGGCAAAAGCAGACTGACCTCACACTGCAAAATAAGTCACACAGTCAAGTGCAGACTGACCCCACTCTATCAAACCAACTCACACAGGGAAGAGCAGAATGATCCCACTCAGTTAATGTAACACACACAGGGAAGAGCAGACTGACCCCACTCTGTCAATGTCACACACAGGAAAGAGCAAACTAACCCCACCCTGTCAATGTACCCACCCAGGAAAGAGCAGACTGACCCTCCTCTGTCAATATAACGCACCGAGGGAAGAGCAGACTGACCCACTCTGTCAATGTAACCCACACAGGGAAGAGCAGCCTGACCCACTCTGTCAATGTAATTCACACAGGCAAGAGCAAACTGACTCCACTCTGACAAACTAAGTCACACAGCCAAGAGCAGGTAAACCAACTCTGTCAATGTACCACACACAGGGAATAGCTGAATGACCCCACTCTGTCAATGTAACACACCCAGGGAATAGCTGAATGACCACACTCGGTCAATATAACACACACAGGCAAGAGCAGAATGACCTCACACGAGCAGACTGACCACACAGTGTCAATGTGACTGACTCGTGGAACAGCAGACTGACCCCACTCCATCAATGTAACACACCCAGGCAAGAGCAGACTGACCCCACTCCGTCAACGTAACACACCCAGGGAAGAGCAGACTGACACCACTCTCTCAATGCAACACACCCAGGGAAGAGCAGACTGACCCCACTCTGTCAATGTTACCCAACCAGGGAAGTGCACTCTGTCAATATAACCCTCGCAGGCAAAAGCAGACTGACCTCACACTGCAAAATAAGTCACACAGTCAAGTGCAGACTGACCCCACTCTATCACACCAACTCACACAGGGAAGAGCAGAATGATCCCACTCAGTCAATGTAACACACCCAGGCAAGAGCAGACAGACCCCATTCTGTTAATGTAACCCACCCAGGGAAGAGCAGACTGACCCCACTCTGTCAATGTAACACACCCAGGGAAGAGCAGACTGACCACACACTGTCAATGTAACACACCGAGGGAAGAGCAGACTGACCTCACTCTGCCAATGCAACCCACACAGGCAGGAACAGAATGACCCTACTCTGTCAATGTAACACACCCAGGGAAGTGCAGACTGACCCCACTCTGTCAATGTAACACACCCAGGGAAGTGCAGACTGACCCCACTCTGTCAATGTAACACACCCAGGCAAGAGCAGACTGACTCCACTCTGTCAATGTAACCCACACAGGCAAGAGCAGACTGACTCCACTCTGTCAATGTAACACACCCAGGGAAGAGCAGAGGGACAGCACTCTGACAAGTCACACAGGCAAAAGCAGGTAAACCAACTCTGTCAATGTACCACACCCAGGGAATAGCTGAATGTCCACACTCTGTCAATGTAACACACACAGGCAAGAGCAGAATGACCCCGCTCGGTCAATGTAACACACCCAGGGAAGAGCAGACTGACCCCGCTCTGTCAATGTACCCCACCCAGGGAAGAGCAGACTGACCTCACTCTGCAAAGTAATTCACACAGTCAAGCGCAGGTTGAGCCCACTCTGTCAATGTAACTCAAGCAGGCAAGAGCAGACAGACCCCGCTCTAACAATGTCACCCACCCACAGTAGAGCAGACTGACCCCACTCTGTCAATGTTACCCACCCATTGAAGAGCAGACTGACCCCACTCTGTCAATGTTACCCACCCAGTGAAGAGCAGACTGACCCCACTCTGTCAATGTATCTCAGCTAGGGAAGAGCAGACTGACCCCACTCTGTCAATGTAACTCACCCAAGGAAGAACAGACTGACCCCACTCTGTCAATGTAACTCACCCAAGGAAAAGCAGACTGACCCCACTCTGTCAATGTTACTCACCCAAGGAAGAGCAGAATGACGCCACTCTGTCAATGTAACTCACACAGGGAAGGGCAGACTGACCCCGCTCTGTCAATGTAACTCACCCAAGGAAGAGCAGAATGACCCCACTCTGTCAATGTAACCCACCCAGGGAAGAGCAGACTGACCTCACTCTGCAAAATAATTCACACAGTCAAGCGCAGATTGAGCCCACTCTGTCAATGTAACTCAACAGGCAAGAGCAGACAGACCCCGCTTAACAATGTCACACACCCGCGGTAGAGCAGTCTGACCCCACTCTGTCCAACATCTTTAAACACCAAGGGCAGATTAATCCCAATATGTCAAAGTAACTCACCCATCGAATAGCAGACTGACCCCACTCTGTCAATGTAACTCACACAGGCAAGCGCAGCTTGACGCCACTGTATCAAACCAATTCACACAGGGAAGAGCAGAATGACCCCACTCTCTCAATGTACACATCCAGTGAATAACAGACTGACACCACTTTGTCAATGCAACCCACCCTGGGAAGTGCAGACTGACCCCAATCTGTCAATGCAACCCACCCTGGGAAGAGCAGACTGACCCCACTCGGTCAATGTAACAGACCCAGGGAAGAGAAGACAGACCCCACTCTGTCAATTTCTGGAGCATATAATGCTGAGATTTTCTGCTGGCGTTTTAGTTTTGATATATAACACGCAAATATTTGCTTCTCCTTGCTATTTCAAGCTCTACCTAAACTGATTCTGTGGAAGCTGAATGACAGATCTGTGTCGTTACTAGTGACAGACCTGGACAAGACACTCAGGGAGCCTCACCTCGACGCTAAGATGATCTGAACAAATGTCCTGCAATACAGCATAAGCATCGATATACTCCTAGCTCTGTCAGGATAAGAGTTACCGTATACTCTTTGCTCGCTCACGCTCACTGTATATCTGTTATAGCACCGACCACCCCCCCACCCCCCCCCCCCCCCCCGAACAAGGTTCATGCTCCCTCACACTCACTGTATATCTGTTAAAGCACCGACCCTCCGCCCCCGCCCCCCCCCGAACAAGATTCACGCTCTATCTCCAGATAAGGCTCAGGCGCTACCACTCTCACTATTGAATTCTGAAACTTTCTTCCTCACTTTCTCTGTCACCCACGCAATACCTCCCACACAAATAATACTATATGGATTCAAAACTGTCGATTGACTCACTCCATGCACCTCACAATTCCTCCCAACTACACCATCACTAACAGCAGGGTCACCCATTCCCACTCTCCCTGCCACCCTCCCTTTCTCCCATTCGAGGAGGAAGAGCCTGGAATAGGACAGAAAGGCAAAGTCGGGTGGTGGAGTGCGCAATATCCATTCCTTCACCCCACCCCCTGCCATGTGGGTAGGGCACTGGTATGAGCCAGAGAGGTCTGGGACGCCTTGTGTGGAGATTCTGAAACATCCATGTCCCACCGACCGATTAAGGAGCAATGTTTAGTGAAAGATAATTCTCACTTTAAACGCACTGGCAGATCCAACGACAGTCATTTGCCTTCCAAAACCAAAAGACACAGATACCTCACTGCACAGAGAACCAGACACAGAAACAGACAGAATACTCACAAGGAGGTAGGCATACACACAGGTCGAAACAGACAGAGACATATACAGTCGCATATAAATAGACACAAACACAGTTAAGAAACACACAGACTGATACACAGACAGGCAGACACAGACACACAAGCACACAGATAACAAGCACATGGATGCTCACGTATATATATATATATATATATATATACACACAGACACATACGCACACATACACACACACAAACATACACACACACACACAGCAACAGAAACTAGTTTCATGAAGACGCAAATCGCAATGCTTTGGATTTGTAAGGGGATCAAGGAATCTTGGGAGAAGGCAGAAGAATGAGGTTGAGGTACACATAAGAAATTATTGAACGGAATTTTAGACTCGGTGGGCCGAATGTCCTCATTCTGCTTCTTGCTTTTATGTTCTTGTGGTGTTATGCTATCGGGTATTCTCTTTCTGAGACAGCAGCAGAGGCTGGGTTTGATACATATTTGATTGGAAAGGGTCAGCGGGAATGTGGGACAGGTTTGAAGTCCGGAATGCTTTATGTTTATTCCTTATTATTGTGTCCTTACGTCTGAAAAGAAGTGATGATTTGACGTTAGGTTAACACGGTTTAAAATAACGGATCCCACAATGAAATAAGGGTGTCCTTTCAATTTATTGTTGTGCTATCTGTGGTGTCCTCATCCTCAGGGAGCAGTGAAGACTCGGTTATTGAAGATATGTAACGCTGAGCTTGACTGATCTTTGTTGGACAGGAGAGTTAATGTTTACTGTTTACTGGGAAGAGACAGGAGACGGATGGTCAGACACATTCGGATCAGTTATGAACATTCTGAATGGTGCAGCCAAAAGGCCAACTGCTGCTCCAACCCCAGGCGCTGTGCTCTCAATCTACCCTCGAGGTTGTTACAGAAATGTACTGCTGCCCCTACCCCTTGTGTTATTCTCTCAATCACGCCCGAGGCTGTTACAGAGATATACTTCTGCACCTACCCCATGTGTCTTCGCTCAATCCACTCCTCGATGCTATTACAATGTAGGAGACCACCCCTTTCAGATAGACAGGATCGTTACAATGAGATGGGAGGAGACCATTCTGCCCCTCGAAGGAGTTACACAGGAATAGAGAATGAAGTAATTCAGCTAGTTGAGTACATTACACAGCCCAGGAGGAGACCATTCAACCCACCTTATGTGCTACACAGGAACGGGGCAGCTGTCGCTAACAGGAACTAGAGAGTAGAGGTAAATGTTTATTTTCAGGTTGCAAAGCTGGAACTAGTGTAGTGCTGTGGAGATCATTGTGGGATCATCAATGACAAATAATCTGTATCAAAGATCTGGAGGAAGGGAACTGAATGGCGCGAAGCTCAATTAGTGCATCACATGTCGTCAAATGGAGGTACTGAGTCTGCAATGTGATACAGACAGGGAAGGTTAGTGAGCAAACCTTCAGCAGAAATAACATAAGGTGAGTTGTCTACTGTGGCAGGAAGGATAAAACAATGGCGATCAATCTAAATGGAGAGAGATTGCAGAACTCTGTGATACAGGCCGTTTCCATGTTCCTGGGACATCAATCATATGAAGTCAGTCAGCAGATGCAGCAAGTGATCTGGAAGTTAAGTGGAATGATGCTGTTTCTGGCAAAGGTTATCACGTTTAATGAGGAATTCTTTACTGCATTTGAACGGGGCATTGCTGAGACCACATCGGATACACTGTGCGCAGTTTTGATCGCCTAAACTGAAAAAGAAGATATAATTCTTTCAGAAGATTTTCATACATGTTTCCCTTTACTAATTCCTGGGGGATTATCAGTTTTGATCTGAGAGGAGAAATCTTCTTGAACCATACATGAATTTCTGAAAGGTGTTTCAGCTGGATGCGTTTTCTCTTGTTAAGGAGTTTAAACCTGGAGAATAAATTTAAGAATAAGATGTATTGATATCAACACATGCATTATATAGACATCGACCGATAATTACAAATTACACAGACGCATATAAACATGTCATCAGATAATAAAGCAGGGACTTTTTTTTCTAACCAAAGCCACTGTGTACAACAACAGGGATAATGTAGATTCATATCGTCCATTACCATCCGTACCAGAGAATGCTCCAGGAGAGCACAGATAGCCCAGTTTGATGTTCAGTTGTCATTATTGTATGGTTCAACACAGAGAGGGAGACAAATGTTTCCTACTTGAGTAGCAGCAGCTGATTGATCCCTCTCTCTTACTTTGTCCACCCGATAGCAAAATGTGAGACCATAAAATCCCTGAGCTATCTTCCCACTTGTTAATGGTTCCTGTTGAGGATTCATTGGAATCTCTCTGCTGCCGGAAGCAAGGGGAGTTCAGCCAAATCCAACTGCTCCACAAATAAATTCCATTACCAGCAGCTTGTGTGAGCAGAATAATTTCAAAGGCAGAAGAACATTTGGGGCATTCCGTCATTTTACCAATTGTTGTGAGTTCAACTTCCTGCATCTCACGTTTTTCTCAGTCCTGAGTCGTGCACAATTGGTCATATCACTAAACTGGCTGCATTTAAAATTTGTTGTGAACAGTGGAGGAGTGAGACTGGAAAATGACACAGTGACCCTCCAGCATTTGTCGGAACACAAATGAGAAATTCTTAGTGGACTGTTCAGGTGGTAATTTCATTTACCAAACTTTGTGGTGCCTGGATGTTTGCAGTTGTTCAAAGTTGTGCTGTATTCAAATATTTGACAGACAAGTGCATGTAGGAAAAAAGTATACAGACAGAAAAGTGCTGCTGGGACCACAATCAGAGCAGCTACGATCTTAGTGCCTTGTGGAGCAGTGACAACGTGTCTAATGACCCACTCCTGCTCCTCAGTCCTATGTTTCTATGTTCAATGTAGCCCCTCAAACCTCCTGCACTGATGCTGACGGAGGCATCTTGATCCAAATGCCTGGTCCACAGTAACACAGGATCTCATTCCTTCCCTCCCGGCTGTCACACATAGTTTGATGTGGGTTGGAAAATGTTACTCCAAAAGCCAGGCTGTTTGTTCAAAAGACAACTCTGGTATCTTTGCAGAGTGTCTCCTCTCTGCAACTTGTGCTTCCTTTGTTGGCCATGGTATAGACCAAGATTCACTGTGAAATCAGCCCCCAGACCTGGACGGCACGGTAGCACAGTGGGCGGCACGGTGGCACAGTGGTTCGCACTGCTGCCTCACAGCACCAGAGACCCGGGTTCAATTCCCGACTCAGGCGACTGTGTGGAGTTTGCACATTCTCGCAGTGTCTGCGTGCGTGCTCCGGTTTCCTCCCATCATCCAAAGATATGCAGGTCAGGTGAATTGGCCATGCTAAATTGCCCGTAGTATTAGTTAAGGGGTAAATGTAGGGGTATGGGTGGGTGGCGGGTCTGTGTGGACTTGTGGGGCAGATGGGCCTGTTTCCACACTGAAAGTAATCTAATCTAAAAAAAAACTCACTATGAGATGACTCATGAAGTGCTTTGCTCACTCTAATTGCAACGTTCAGTAACAGAACGTGCAGGAAAATTACAACCATTAACTTTGTAATTACAGAATATGAGAACTTAAACAACAGGGGATCAGGCAGTTCGGACAATCAAGCCATTGTGTACGATCATGGCCGATCTACTGTTCGTATTATCTCATCTTTAATGTCCAATTCTCCACACCCTCTCAGCTCTCTAACAGGTCAAAAGTCCATCTACCTCCTTTTTAAATACTTTCTGTGAAGTAGCTCCCCTCTCGAATTATCGAGATAAGATAATTCCTGACATTCACTACCCTCTGTGAGAGGAAGACACTCCCCACACAGACACCGTCACTTTTTGGTATGAACAAGAGGGGAACACATGGGCTCAGCAAAGAGTGAATGGCCTAGATATTAAGGCAGTTTTTGACTGAGAATGTCATCAGAATCGCTATCTTATTTGACCTTAATGGGAACCAGGTGACCCCTCCCCACTGGCTGGGGTCTTTCAGAGCACAAAGGATGATGCCTGTGGGTGGCGACCGAAAATCGTCTTAGTCCCTGGACATCTTTTCAGGCGATCCTCAGGGTAGTTACCTCAGCACAAACATCTTCAGCTGCTTCATCAATGTCTTTCCCCATCATGAGACCGGAGGTGGGGATGGTCACTGAGGGTTACACAATGTTCAGAACATTTTGTCTCCCATCAGCTCCTGATGCAGTCTGTGTTCGTATTCAGTTAGACCCGGACAGCATTCAGGCTTGTGCTGTTAAAGTGTCGGTAACATTCATGTAACTGTGCTGGCAGACACAGTTAAAAGAGAAGCTCATCCAACATCTCAAGCTGGTTACATACAGAAATGTGGAAGCCATTGAGCCCATCGAAACTACTGAACAAGAAGAGTGACAACTCATTCAATACTCCTGATTGTTCCACAAGAAGAGAAGGAGTCTGGTCAGTACATCGAGCTGTTAAACAGGATCAGATAGAGCCCACTCAGACCCTTGAATATTTTCCATGGGACCTGGAGGAGGCCATTCAGCCCCACGACATAGTTATACATGAACAGGAGGTGTCGTTGATGCTCCAGTACGACAAACCAATGGAACAGAGACTGCATTCATGGATGGCTCTACGAGGTTTCTCGGAGGTCCATTGCTGGTGGAACGTCTGCTACTTTAAAGTGGTCATTTTCTACTGAGAGACCGTGCAACCTTCAGGACCCAACATCGGGTTCAATCATTTTAGACCCTATCCATCTTCTTTCATGTTGCTGCCCCACCTACACGTACCATCAGCTCCAAAGGTAGATCATTACTCTGGAAAATCTCTTTCCCAGATGCACGAGACCTGCTGATTTTGTTCAGACATTTCTGCTTTTTTTTGGGGAACTTGTTCTGTTCTGATCACCAGACTTCAGGAAGCATATGTTTGCACGGGAGGGTGGTCAGAGGAGATTTACCAATGTGTTGCCAGGGCTCGACCATTCCCACTGCGAAGAAAGGCAGAAGTGAGGGCTGCAGGTTTTGGAGCTCAGAGTCGAGAGTGTAGTGCTGGAAAAGCACAGTAGGTCAGGCAACATCTGAGGAGCAGGAGAAGCAATATTTCTGTCACAAACTACCGCCATTCCATTGCCACCTTATGCGTGGAGGAAGAACGTCTCATATTCCACCATCGGACCATGCAACCACACGGGATAAATGTGTACGTGAACAGCTTCCTCATTTCACTTCCTCCCACATTATACCAGTCGCAGACGTCCAACCAGGCACTGCTCTCTTGACCCTTCGATCAAATACCCCTCTGAACTATCACCTTCTCCCTCACCTTCATCCACCTGTCGCTTTCCCAGATACTTTACCACTAAAAGAACTCCCCTCTCACTTATATCTCAACCCCCAAATACAAGCCTCATTCCTGATGAAGGGGTCATGCCCGGAATATCGATTCTCCTGCTCCACGGATGCTGCCTGACATGCTGTGCTTTTAAAGCACTACACTGTCGCCACTGCAAAGATAGATGAGCTCGGCTGGGGATCTTTATCTGACAGTGGGGCAAGCTGAGATAGGAACTGATTAACGTGCACAGAAAGGGGATAGATATATGTGATTGGAATAAACTTCTTACGGGAATGGTTAATAAACAGGGATATAGCAAGAGAGAGGATGATCAGAGAAGATTTAGGAAGAATGCTTTCATCCTGAGAGTGTTATTTGTCTGGAACTCACTGTTTGAAGGTCTGGTAAAGCTCAGAGTAATCAGAACTTTCCGGAGTGTTTAGCCGAACACTTGAGGAGCTAGCCCTTCATGACGAGGTACTGGAAAGTGGGGCAAGGATAAACAGATGTTCGATGAAAGACTTGAAACTGTATCTTTGGGTGCAGCAAATGGAGGCTAGCGCACCTCTGTGGCGAAATGAAAGATGTTTTCGACTTCCACTGAGTTGTTAAGATTGCGATTCAAGGATTGTTTGTTTGAGTCCCACCAGATTCGGAGTTTAGGACATAGAACAATACAGCACAGAATAGGTCCTTCGCCCCTCTGTGTTGCGCCGACCTGTGAACTATTCTCACTGCGTCTCCCTATATTATCCCCAAATCATCCATGTGCTTATCAATTTATTTCACATTACAGCTGAATCAATGATTGTTCTACTGATTCATCGTCAATTCCACTCATCTGGAGTTCTCGTCCCTGCTACAGAAAGGAGGACATTCCTAACCTTCTTGGGGGTGAGCTTTGAGGGAATTGTATCGTAACATGATCAGACCAGAATCGGCTGCTCATTCACAAAACCCACTGTAAAAACCCACTGTCTCGAAACACATTTCCCACCCACAGTTGCACAGAGATTTTCGGTTTATTCACTGCCTTTTTCCCATTGGGTGACAGGTTGATGTGGATAGGTTGGGAAATGATATTGCGGCGTTTGGTCATCCAAAATGATATCAAATGACGGGGTAGCACCGGCGGGTGAAATTGCCTCCTCTTGCTCCTCCCCCGTCTGTGCTGTTTCAGACAGTGGAAATTAAACAATATCATGATGGGGACACTGTGAATGTACACTACTGAATATCAAGGACCTCCCCTTTAATCCACAGCTCTCACAGCTGGAATACACAGCTCCTGTTGCAGCTTTAGATCAGTCAGTGGAGGATTCTCCCAGGCGCTCTGTCAAACTGCATGGTCCTTCACACAGGTTTCCAACTGGCACATGGAGCAAACGGCCTTGTGGATATTGGGGATTCAGGGACAGATTTTCCCTTTGCTGGATGAGAGCTCTGACCACATTAATAAACATGAATTTAAGTGATTCTGTATCTTATTATGAATTCTTATCATTTTACAATTTAAACTGAAATTCAATTTGCTCTTGCTTAACTTTCTTATATCTTTAGTATTCATTAAAACTGTGCAACATGTCCTCGGCTGTAGGAATGGTGAAGATTGATGATGAGTGCAGTATGTTTCATGTTGTCTGTATGAACTTTCAGAAAGAAGTTAGTGAAGTGCCTTTGAATCAAATTCTGTACCGAATTGAAACCAACCGAATGAAAAGCCCTGTGACAGCGATAATGTAACATTGTCTGTAAACAGGACAGTGACCCACGGAAACGTTTCTTTCAGTCAAATCTAATTTGCACAACATTTTTCTATGTCCCTTTCCTGAGCCTGATGCTCCAATAGTCACAGGTCAATGTCAGTTGCTCCTCCTCTGCCTTAACTTTAATTTCAGGATTACAACAAAAGTAGAACAGGTTGGTCGAAGGTCCTAGAGGTACGAATAGCGCACGTTACAGGTTGGCGCTCTGCTGCTCCCGTGGAGCAATTCATCATCACTTAACAGCGTGTGAAATGCCGCAGCTGTAAGTTCAATTATTATCTGAAGCTGCTTTTCCTGATGTTGATCAGGGAGCATTGGAGCACCAGACTGAAGTGAATTTGAAAAATAACGTCGAATAAAGCAGCATTTATTGTAAACCTCCAGTTTCTGATTTGTGGGATTATTCTGCATTTAGGAAATGTGTCAATTATCAGCTGGAAAGGTGTCCATATTCCCCTGGCGATTATCCATCTGTGGATCGAGAAACAGAGGTAATGTTTTAGCATGATGACATTTTTCAAATCTTTGACCCTTTACTGTATTCCATTCTTGGAAAGGCTGTTAAACTCGTTTCATATTATCCCATTTGCTGCAAACTCGCACAGTTCATTAAACTGTTCGAAAGGAATTAGATTTATCTCTTTCGGTAGATTGAATGTTGTCAGTGAATCTGGGAATTTCATAACAAATAGTTTTGCTGTTGTGCAAAACAGAGCGTTCAAACAGGAATAAGGACGAGTCTTTTTGCTGGGTTTTTCGCGCGGAGATCAGTGACTATTAAACGGACTCAGTTCGTTCCTGGTCATTGTGACCAAATGTTCAAGGCAACAGATGGCAATGATGATGATGCTTGACATCTACAGGGCCTTTCCTACTCACTAGAGTCACCATTGTATTACAGATCAGGTGGGTAGGAGAGATGATGATCCTTATGGCAACCTGAGACAGTGCGGCAATTTATCCCACGTTGTTAGTCTCACTCTATACCATAAACCAGTTAGCCAGCGGAGTGAGCTAACTGGATTCCGTTTACTCAAAGCTATAACAAACAATTCAGTATATTTATAATTTGTAGTATTTCACGTGAAACCAGCTGCGACACCTTTCAACACCACCAGCTCTTCTTATACTTAACTTCTTCAGTTGCAGTTGTTATACAATCTCTTTCCAATGAACGCTAAACAATTCGTGAGTGTTCCACTTTTACATCCCCATCCAGGCAGCCCAGAATCCCTGTCACTGTTAAATTCGCTCCTTGTGTGTCTGCATGTGGCTTTTCAAATATTTTGGAATCAGCTTCTATTTATTTTTCTTTCTGAAAAATCATCTCTGATTTCAATAACTCTCAGAATAAAAAGTACCTGCTGTAAACTTCTTTGTCGTTCCTCGCTGGTTTTGATGCTCTAAACTTTAGTTATACACTCATCTCAACGAGGGAATTTCCCTCCTATTTACCCTTACCAACCTCACATAAGCTGAAAAACCTCCATTAGGACACAACTCAGTCATCCCTGATTTGTTCTGCTTATTCTTCATCTATCACACCATCCCATTAAACCCTTTAATTACTTTTCACTTGGCTTTATCTATCAGTAAATGAGACCAGGGTAATTTTAATTAACGTGCACCAGAGGTTGTTCAAATCTCGGGCTCATGAGATTGACAGAGAGCGATGTTGAGCGAAATAGACTGTCTTGGCAAATACCAGTGTTATGAAGTTGTGGGTGTAATGTACCTTAAATTTCTGGCTAGCACAAGGAGTCCAGAACAAAGTAACAACATAACATTTGATCGAAACAACTAACAACTTTGTTACATGGATAAAAAAAAAAACAAATTCGAATTCGCCTAATCAGTTTAAATTATGCCCCAATCAAGTTTGAATATGGTATTTTAACAATGTTAAAATCAGTGAAACGATCCGACGGTTTGTGGAACAAATATCAGACATGTTGAACAGTTACCCAGAGTGGCAAAGAACAGCAAACACAGCAGCTAAAAGTCCAACAGATGTCGGATTCTAGTAAGATCTCCGAGAGGTACCTATCTCGAGAAATAGATTGCAAAGAAAAAAGCATCGACACCGACCTGGAGAGAAAATGCACAGAGGAAGATACAAAGAGAAGATTCGACAACAAGCTGGTTTTTAAATTTGAACACTTTTGTAAATATTAATGGGGTCGGGGTTGGGGAAGGCTTTTCAGACCAGTATTGTAGAGCAGAAGGTTAAAGACAGGTTTAGAGAAAGGAGTTGTAAGTAGTTGTACGTTAATTATTCTCTGTAAAATGTAAAAAAAAATAAAGTTTCTATTTTTAACTTTAAATACTAATATTTGCCATAGTTCTTTGCCTCTTGAATTTTAACAGAATACAGCACGGGTTGAATGCTTTCTGTGTTGCTGGTTTACATTAGCAGATGAGTTTATCCCGTTATGAAATACCAGTTTCTGTGGTTGCTGTGTTGTTTCGCTCATTTGTGCATTTTGCCTCAGTAACGATTTTGAAGTTGTCCCCTCGATGCAAAAGTTCCGTGCTTTTGCACCATTGTACAAAAGGTGCAGTGTGTCTAAGCAACAGGGCTCCCTACAATAACATCCGACGATGATTCAATCTATCTATCCTGATATTGATCCATGGAAGCAGCACTGCACACTCTCCTCGAGTTTGCAAAACAATTCCATCAAAAATAATGTAACATCCCCGCATTCAAGGGGATTTCATTCCATCACCTTCAATTCCTCATAGAATCCGATTCAACAAGTTTTGTCACTGAGTCATTTATTTGTTTGTGTTCGAATCATGTGAGCAAAGGGTCACAGTTGGAGAGTGCTGGTTCCATAAAACAGAGGTCAGACCATACTCTGTGCACTGTACTCTGCTGTTCATCATTTCACTAACAGCAGGTAGATGCATCTATGCGCTGCAAAATTTTCACGCCAGTTTTAAGAAGCAAGATAAACAGTTCCTGGTTCCTACTTTTGTTATCACACAGACCAAGATTGTAAATGATGGAAACATGCACCGGTCGAGACTGTCTGCTCTCCCAAATCCCTTTTCTCCCCAGCAGGTGGTAAGATGCTGATCTGAATCGCTTTCTTCTGTTCCCTGCGAATCTGGGATGATGTGAGCTGTGAAAACTCTTCTCTGAGCTGGGGGTAATGTGGTAAAGTTTATGCACATCAGGTGCAGTGTGTGCAGGGCTCGCTGCAGTAACTTTCCATGCTGATTCAGACAGCAGAGCCCTCGCTGTGAATTCGAGAAGTTCACAGACACTGTTCCCGATTACTAGGAGAGAGTCTCTCTTTCCCAGCATTTCTGCACTTTTCTTTTTCTGTCTCAGATGGAATTATTTGGACAAGGTTCCGAAAAGAATATGAGTTCCTGTGCATGCAAGATCTCCCTTTTGTACAGCTTTCCAGAATTTCCATAACTCCCGCTCCCACTTGCCCCCTCCCCCGCTGCAGAAGCCCGTGTTTGATCGGAAGCAGAAGAGTGTATTCAACTTGCTCTCCCACAACACTGATTGCCAATAGAAGATGAATTCGTCCAGCTGCCAGCGGGGGAAGGGCTGGTACAGCCTCCTCGGAAACGGGAGGCAGAATGGCAAGGAGCTATTATTAAATCTCAGTGCTGCCTTCACTCCGAAACAATACATAAAGCCTTTTTTAAACAAGGAGACTCACCTGATTTATAGATCACGCTTAAAGTGTGGTTATGGCTCGTTGGTCTTGGGTGTGATATCGCCTCGGGTAGGTGATGTACGTGCGAGAAGTTACACTTGAGCGCTGGAGTTTTGCATCCGGTCCCATTTTTGACTCAGCAAGAATGATTTCGATGCGATAGAGGTCAGATCAAGATATTGAATCTTCAAGACACACACCAGCTGCTTCTTGTAGGCGGTTACTAGACTGAGAAAGGGATTTACTAATTTCAAATGATGCTGATGCTGTTAATGTGGATCTTGCCGAGCGCACGTCCTGTGCGGAGTGACCTGAATGCCTTGTTTATCTCACGCTGTGTTCTGCATGTCCTTGATTACTATGATCTGCCTTTACCAATTGCAAAGGTTTTCACTGCACTCAGGTAAATGTGACAATCAATCAAATAAAATCAATCAAACGAACGACACAGACATTTCTTTATTGTTTGGTGCCAGCACAGCGAAGGTGGGCTGTATGGCCTCATTTTGCACTATTCCGTGATTCTCAGTGAAATCACAGTTAAACCAACAGAATGTGGGAAGTTGCTCACAGATTACATTGACACAGCTGGGACACATCTGCGCCACAGTGTATCACACAATAATAGTGAAGTCCTTCTTGAAATCATCCTCTGAGGCACACGCTACACGCCAGATTAAAAGCTGAAGATCGCGGGAAACTGCTGTAGTCAGCGCTAACAGAGCGATCCAGCGGGAGCGTACTGGGCTCATAACCCAGAAATTAATGGCTTGAAAACATCCTCTGCTCGTTGACAATTCCAGGTTTCAGTGTGTTACTGCCCCGCCTCTAGTGGGCGGCACGGTGGCACAGTGGTTAACACTACTGCCTCACAGTGCCTGATACCCGGGTTCAATTCCCGCCTCAGGCGACTAACTGTGTGGAGTTTGCACGTTCTCCCCGTGTCTGCGTGGGTTTCCTCCGGGTGCTCCGGTTTTCTCCCACAGTCCAAAGATGTGCAGGGTCAGGTGAATTGGCCATGCTAAATTGCCCGTAGTGTTAGGTAAGGGGTAAATGTAAGGGTATGGGTGGGTTGCGCCTCGGCGGGTCGGTGTGCACTTGTTGGGCCGAAGGGTCTGTTTCCACACTGTAATGTAATCTATAATATAGCTCATTCAACGTATTGCATGTTGTTTCAATTTCCACTTCCTTTCTCTCAATGTATCTGAAATGAATATCTTGTACTGATACACCCGCCAAATTTACACAGGTGAGGAAACACACTAGTGAATATCTGGAAGCTCTTTTCCTGTTCTCTATCTGTCTTCTCTGATCTGATTCGCAAAATCACTTGCCAGAGCTGGGAATAAACCGGTGTAGGTAAGATATATCAGTTGCAGAGTGCTCTATGAGCATGACGCCCTGCAATTATTCCCCACGCTGTTTCACACAGCAATGTCCTCCCTGTGAAATCAAAAGCCATGAATGGCAATTGGATCATCTTGTTGGAGACAGCATTACGACACAAACACAGTTCCACATTATTAGGACATACATCACCAATTATGTATAACCACAGAGATATACAAGTGACACAGTATACAAGAGTGGCAGTAGACTCGATGGGCTGAACGGCTTCTGCCGGCGCGTGAGTGACGCCACACATTGGTGCTGTCCATCCTCTTGTTTCTGGGACAGAGTGGTTGAGGATGAAACAATGTCTTATCTTTAACCAACTTCCGCGTTAGATTATCTGCAGCCCGCAGCTCAGGGCTATGGGAATGGTTCTCAGTGAGTGAGGGTTTTACTCGGATTCTCTTCATCTCGGACAGTTGGGGCTCAGATACTAACTGCTGCCCGATTGCAGCAAAGAAACAGATGTCGCTGTTAGAAAAGCTTTTCTGCTGGATTGCTGTATGAAGATGGATTCTGAACACCAAACTGTCTGCACAAAAATGCCCTCACATGAATTTACCTGAGGGAAGAGTATCCGGAGTACATTTCTATATTTCCCACTATCACAACATCTTTGTCGTTCTCTCAGATAAATGATATTGGGAGGAAGTTCCCAATCAAACTTGCTGATTTCCAGCACTTGAGGGACCTGGTTGTACCGATGAGAGAGAGCTTTAGAGCGTATTCGCGCTTGCCTCCCCTCACACTGCCTGGAGGTGGATGGAAATGGTTTAATAATCTGCTGATTGACACAGCTTAGTCCAAACGGAAGGGCGAAAGGGCACCATCCCGCGAAAAAGGAGAGGGAATGAGTAGGTGATATTCTTGAAACTCTTTTGCTGCTTCGAAATAAGTTACCAAAGTGGGATGTAGTTGGATCTGAGTGACTCTCAGATGGTTTAGTGTTGGAAATGCAAGAGTGTTTGGGGGTATGATCTTCGCTTCATAGCTTGTGTTAATACTGGCATGTGAGAATTCGTACTTCAAGTCGTCTTCGAGCCTTGGTTGTTTGATTTCACTTTTGCCCGCTCGCCCTATCAACTGTTAGATAAACAAAAATGCAAATTATGAAGTTGCACCCCTTGAAATAACTTTGTGTTTTGGGGTCCGGAGTGTCATTTTAGTGGGCATGACACAGTACCATATGTGGTGAAAGTGAAACAAATGTTTCAGGATGTTCACACACACAATCCCACTCTGAATAAATCCACCATCTGGATGTTTGCACAGTTCTGAATGCTGACCTTTAGGAAATGGGAACGTGAAATGATTGGAAACAGCGCTGAACAAGTTGATGGTAATGGTGTGGTGCATGAAGAATGGCAAAAATAAAGTCATTTGGAAAGTTGGGACTGTTCTCCTTGGAGAGCAGAAGGCCGAAAACTGGCCTTGTTAAACCTTTCTAAGACATGAGTGGATTAGACAGAGGAAATAAGGAAGGGAGAATGCTCCCCACGCCTGAAGGGATCGAGAACGATTCGGTAGAGTTTAAAAGTAATTAATAAAAGAAGAAAAATGTACATATGGAGTGGTTAGGGTCTGTAAACCATTGCCTGACATTGACAAAGACACAGTTTCAATCGAGTATTTTAAAAAAATATTCGACGTTTATGTTAAAAGTAAAAGTGTGCAGAGTTTCAGGGAGAAGGCAAGAGAATTATACCAACAGAGAAGCACATTTATCTCTGTGGAGAGCCAGCACAGCTAAGGTAGTTTGTGACACATTTGTGATTCTGAGTGGAATCACAATTCGACCAGCAGAATGCAGGGAGTTATATAACGGTGATATTGGCAAAGACAGGACACATCCTGCAGGGTCTCCTGCCATCAGACACAGTGCACTTCATTATTCAGATTATACCAGAGTGAGAGCCAGAGAAGGCAAATTGGTTAATTGTACGTTTTGTCAGCACGGGAGTTACGAACAATGATTGGAAGCGGAAATACTGGTGATTTGTTCACATTTGAAGTGTTTACGGGAAGCAGGGAGTTGGGGAAGACAGATGGTAAAGCTATTGAGATCTGACTACAGGAGCAGCAAATACGTTGGACAGCACAGAGGAGACCTTTGAAGTCTTGAATTCTGGTAGATGGGCCGAGCGTGCTTTCACAAGGCCACACTGTTACAAAAGGTAATGTGTCCTTGTCTCTTGGCCTTGTGTTATAGCAAGTCAAATATCGCCGTTACACTGCAGGAAATTCCATTTTCCAACGAGAGGGCAGTCAGCATTTAATAAAGGATACATTGCGAAACCTTTCACATAAATTGTTGCATTCCATCTTAGTGTCTTGCTTTGTTTCCTTGACACTTGACCTATCATTGTGCCTGCACTGAAGGTGTTTTGCTTCTTCTGCGTGGCTTTTACAGTCTGAGTGACATGATGAAGCTGTACTGCCCCATCCTCTGATGCAATTTTCCACTTCAATTCAGTTTGCCCTAACTTCGGTACCTGATACCATTCCCCTTGCTTCGGTTTTAAGTGCTCGTCTTAGACCCAACCTGTCCTCCTCCAAAATAAATACGAAACTCAGCCACACCGCCATCACTGCAAACCAGTGACACCTTCATTCTGAGGCCAATCATTAGTGCGGTCTCATTTCACATTATCAGCTACCGTGCTCTCTGGTTGCTTCTCGAAATCACTATGCTTATAAATTGCTGTTACATCCGCCAATATGAAATAAAAACAGAAAGATTCAGGAAATGTTATCATCCACAAACAAACGACAATAAGGAATGTAACTGTTGGGACAAACGTTAATGCAAGCAGATTGCAAAATCTTAGTTTGAAAATCTTGCTGCAATTGTTTTGCTTTTAATGAGTACACACATTGAGTTCAGTGCAGAACCGATCCCCAACTCGGAGAATGGAATTCTTGGCTTTGAAGATGCGTTGAGAATGGTCACTGGATTCATCCCTGTAATGGGTGGACTGTCCTCCGGGACCATATGAGTAAAATCATTCAATGTCGAATGGGGTTTCCAAACATGAGTGGTGAAGGGAATGTCTCCATTCACAAATTAAACGTTGGGTAGGATTTAATACAGGGACACACGAACAAACCAGACAGGAACACATAAAAAATGATAAACAATCGATATGATAATTGTTTTTTGGAAAGTTTTGATTTTAGATCCACGGTGGTCTTTGGTGACGGGTATTTCATGTCCACAACCAGTCTGCACAGAAAACGACTGCAGACCAACTGTGATGTGATTGAATCTCAGTTACCTTTAGAAAAGCTGAGACTCACTCAGGTCGAGGGGATATAGGGATGCTGGCCTTACAACCCTTTTCCCAAATTCCTTGGAAGTACAAAGGAAGTTTTCATGGGGAGGTTGTTCATGATCTGGTTAGATAATAATGAACGTTGTTTGAATTTATGAATAGGGAAATTGTACTACAAAACAAAGAGTTCATAGTGTAACTGTAAAATCTAAAGGTCAAACTCAATGCATACATTGTTTGTAATCCTTGTCCTCACTCTCCAACAAAAAAAAAGGCAAGTCATTAGACAGGGCACAGCCACAATTTCCTCAGGGTTGAGGTTTCCTGAGGCATAAAAATATTAGAAATGACACAAACCGGTTTTATGAGGATGATAGACAGAATGAGGGATTTTATTCACATGATTTTGAAAATGCTGTACAGGAAACATGCAAGTTTGGGAAGTAAACGAAAGAGATCTTTCACATAACACAAGGTTTGAAGTGACTAAATCAGCGGTATTCCCTCTTTCGAGTAAATCAATAAATAGAGTCTCAGATTCAAAACCATTGGTCAATGATCCAGAGAAACTTGGATCAGAGTTTCTTCTGCTCCAGAGCTATTTAAATCCTAAACGAATTTCCAGAAAGAATGATAGAAGCTGAGTCCAGAGTGTTTCATAAGACACATTAACAAGAACACAAGTAGGGAATTTACGATTGGGAGAAAGTCAAAGTGTGTGTAAAAAAATCGATTTTTGTTCACTTATCAAAAAAGACTTTCCATGAACACGTCCACCTGGCTAAGACAGAATATAAAATGTTCATGAATTTGAAAGATATAGCATATTATTCAACGTAAAACATTGTAAATGGAATTGATATTCGAGAAGATTGCAAACAAAAGTTATTTCCTCATGAGAAGGAATTGAATTGTCGCTAGGAGACATAATACCTGGTTTAAATATTTGACCACATTTACATCATGTTACGTATATTTCATGCTTTCTGATCTCCATCCATTACATTCTCAAAGTTGTCTCTGTCTTTTTAGCCCTCTGTTCTTTCCTACAGCACACAATTTTAAGCTGAAAGAAGCTCTGACCAAAACTGAATGCAATATTCGAACGGTCCCTTGTGATCAATTTAATTCCTTTTTGATTATTACAATGACTTTTGCGAGTTTACAGCAAATTGAGTAACATGAAACGGGCACAACATGTTTTGTTTTCTCTGAATTTAACGCAGTGCGCATGGGAAACGCCATCCATTTGTTGAAAAATTATTTCCGGTTCTCTGTACACACATGTCACGTTTTAAAAATTTGCAGCATGTTTGTTGGTAATGAGTCATTTCCCATAAAATGTTGGTTCTCAATTCAAACAACTGGTACTTTCCAATCAACTTTGCTTTGCTCAACGCCTTCTGTCCTGAAACTTCAATACAATGACAAATTGAAGCTGCTCCATGTGAGGGTCAAAGTAATTAATAAAAGTAGTTTAAAAGTAATTAATAAAAGAAGAAAAATGTACATATGGAGTGGTTAGGGTCTGTAAACCATTGCCTGACATTGACAAAGACACAGTTTCAATCGAGTATTTTAAAAAAATATTCGACGTTTATGTTAAAAGTAAAAGTGTGCAGAGTTTCAGGGAGAAGGCAAGAGAATTATACCAACAGAGAAGCACATTTATCTCTGTGGAGAGCCAGCACAGCTAAGGTAGTTTGTGACACATTTGTGATTCTGAGTGGAATCACAATTCGACCAGCAGAATGCAGGGAGTTATATAACGGTGATATTGGCAAAGACAGGACACATCCTGCAGGGTCTCCTGCCATCAGACACAGTGCACTTCATTATTCAGATTATACCAGAGTGAGAGCCAGAGAAGGCAAATTGGTTAATTGTACGTTTTGTCAGCACGGGAGTTACGAACAATGATTGGAAACGGAAATACTGGTGATTTGTTCACATTTGAAGTGTTTACGGGAAGCAGGGAGTTGGGGAAGACAGATGGTAAAGCTATTGAGATCTGACTACAGGAGCAGCAAATACGTTGGACAGCACAGAGGAGACCTTTGAAGTCTTGAATTCTGGTAGATGGGCCGAGCGTGCTTTCACAAGGCCACACTGTTACAAAAGGTAATGTGTCCTTGTCTCTTGGCCTTGTGTTATAGCAAGTCAAATATCGCCGTTACACTGCAGGAAATTCCATTTTCCAACGAGAGGGCAGTCAGCATTTAATAAAGGATACATTGCGAAACCTTTCACATAAATTGTTGCATTCCATCTTAGTGTCTTGCTTTGTTTCCTTGACACTTGACCTATCATTGTGCCTGCACTGAAGGCGTTTTGCTTCTTCTGCGTGGCTTTTACAGTCTGAGTGACATGATGAAGCTGTACTGCCCCATCCTCTGATGCAATTTTCCACTTCAATTCAGTTTGCCCTAACTTCGGTACCTGATACCATTCCCCTTGCTTCGGTTTTAAGTGCTCGTCTTAGACCCAACCTGTCCTCCTCCAAAATAAATACGAAACTCAGCCACACCGCCATCACTGCAAACCAGTGACACCTTCATTCTGAGGCCAATCATTAGTGCGGTCTCATTTCACATTATCAGCTACCGTGCTCTCTGGTTGCTTCTCGAAATCACTATGCTTATAAATTGCTGTTACATCCGCCAATATGAAATAAAAACAGAAAGATTCAGGAAATGTTATCATCCACAAACAAACGACAATAAGGAATGTAACTGTTGGGACAAACGTTAATGCAAGCAGATTGCAAAATCTTAGTTTGAAAATCTTGCTGCAATTGTTTTGCTTTTAATGAGTACACACATTGAGTTCAGTGCAGAACCGATCCCCAACTCGGAGAATGGAATTCTTGGCTTTGAAGATGCGTTGAGAATGGTCACTGGATTCATCCCTGTAATGGGTGGACTGTCCTCCGGGACCATATGAGTAAAATCATTCAATGTCGAATGGGGTTTCCAAACATGAGTGGTGAAGGGAATGTCTCCATTCACAAATTAAACGTTGGGTAGGATTTAATACAGGGACACACGAACAAACCAGACAGGAACACATAAAAAATGATAAACAATCGATATGATAATTGTTTTTTGGAAAGTTTTGATTTTAGATCCACGGTGGTCTTTGGTGACGGGTATTTCATGTCCACAACCAGTCTGCACAGAAAACGACTGCAGACCAACTGTGATGTGATTGAATCTCAGTTACCTTTAGAAAAGCTGAGACTCACTCAGGTCGAGGGGATATAGGGATGCTGGCCTTACAACCCTTTTCCCAAATTCCTTGGAAGTACAAAGGAAGTTTTCATGGGGAGGTTGTTCATGATCTGGTTAGATAATAATGAACGTTGTTTGAATTTATGAATAGGGAAATTGTACTACAAAACAAAGAGTTCATAGTGTAACTGTAAAATCTAAAGGTCAAACTCAATGCATACATTGTTTGTAATCCTTGTCCTCACTCTCCAACAAAAAAAAAGGCAAGTCATTAGACAGGGCACAGCCACAATTTCCTCAGGGTTGAGGTTTCCTGAGGCATAAAAATATTAGAAATGACACAAACCGGTTTTATGAGGATGATAGACAGAATGAGGGATTTTATTCACATGATTTTGAAAATGCTGTACAGGAAACATGCAAGTTTGGGAAGTAAACGAAAGAGATCTTTCACATAACACAAGGTTTGAAGTGACTAAATCAGCGGTATTCCCTCTTTCGAGTAAATCAATAAATAGAGTCTCAGATTCAAAACCATTGGTCAATGATCCAGAGAAACTTGGATCAGAGTTTCTTCTGCTCCAGAGCTATTTAAATCCTAAACGAATTTCCAGAAAGAATGATAGAAGCTGAGTCCAGAGTGTTTCATAAGACACATTAACAAGAACACAAGTAGGGAATTTACGATTGGGAGAAAGTCAAAGTGTGTGTAAAAAAATCGATTTTTGTTCACTTATCAAAAAAGACTTTCCATGAACACGTCCACCTGGCTAAGACAGAATATAAAATGTTCATGAATTTGAAAGATATAGCATATTATTCAACGTAAAACATTGTAAATGGAATTGATATTCGAGAAGATTGCAAACAAAAGTTATTTCCTCATGAGAAGGAATTGAATTGTCGCTAGGAGACATAATACCTGGTTTAAATATTTGACCACATTTACATCATGTTACGTATATTTCATGCTTTCTGATCTCCATCCATTACATTCTCAAAGTTGTCTCTGTCTTTTTAGCCCTCTGTTCTTTCCTACAGCACACAATTTTAAGCTGAAAGAAGCTCTGACCAAAACTGAATGCAATATTCGAACGGTCCCTTGTGATCAATTTAATTCCTTTTTGATTATTACAATGACTTTTGCGAGTTTACAGCAAATTGAGTAACATGAAACGGGCACAACATGTTTTGTTTTCTCTGAATTTAACGCAGTGCGCATGGGAAACGCCATCCATTTGTTGAAAAATTATTTCCGGTTCTCTGTACACACATGTCACGTTTTAAAAATTTGCAGCATGTTTGTTGGTAATGAGTCATTTCCCATAAAATGTTGGTTCTCAATTCAAACAACTGGTACTTTCCAATCAACTTTGCTTTGCTCAACGCCTTCTGTCCTGAAACTTCAATACAATGACAAATTGAAGCTGCTCCATGTGAGGGTCAAATTTAAAACCTCTACTCAACACAGTCTACTACATTGGCACAGAGATACCATCCACTGATTACCTGCTGCACTGGATCGACGCATTAATGCTGGTTGTATCAAAACGGATGGGAAAACGAGTACCTCTGCTTCAACGGCTGATACCTGGAATTATATGAACGCCTTTACCAGTGGTTCCAACGTTCTATGAGGAAATCGATGAGCTGCTCATTGCTAAGATGAGTTAATTATGTAAGAATATAATTGCAATAGTTACGTACACTAACCGCTGGACTTTCTTATTTTGATTTTAATCCGTAGAAATCTTTTAATTGTAATTTTGAACAGACCCATTGACTGATCTCCACAGTGCCTGCGGAATCAATAATAAAATGTCATAACACTCTGAGTTCTTCAATTTCAGTCCACTGTTTGGGAAGTGTTCCCGTTGTGGGAAATTCACTTCCCTGTGTATCTGCTGATGCTCCAAGCCTGCCTTGTGGTACTACATACATTTTCCCTCTGCCATTTGCTCACTTTGTTGCTGTGTTCGTACAGTGACTTGGTGTCACACGGCCTAGGAAAAGAACACAGGCCAAGGTTGAGAAAAATAAACTTTATTGTAAAGTGTCGCTCTTGTCTTTTATTGCGTTGTTCAATTCAATTTTCAGTTAGTCTTATTTAAGATTTTGAAATTGCTCGCTCTGTACATAAGTGCGATCGGTCAAAAACATCTGTCCAGAAGAGAGAGTTCTGCCACTGAGCACTGTGGACTGTCCTCGAGTCGGGAAAACAAATTTTCAGAGACAGTGTGACATCGCCCCCGTCACGAAGCTTTTCATTCCATCAACTCCAATGCTTGATAGAATTCAAATCAACAGATCTTGTTACTTAGTCATTTCTTTATTTCTGTTCAGATCATGTGAGGAGAATGCCACATTGGGAATGCGCTTGTCCCATCGAGCAGAGGTGAGGCCATTCTTTGCGAACTGGACTGTGCTATTTATCATTTCACCAACAGCAGGGAGAAGAATCCGCTTCTATGCACAATTTACTCAACGCAGTTAAACATGTGGTCAGACATACAATGTATGTGCGACGGTGTGTCTGAGAGCTTAGAGTGATTGACTACTAACTCATTAGCCTCTGCCGGCGTGGGATCTAATCGCACTCTCGTCGCTTATGGAGTGCAATCGTCCATGATGCTGCTTTTGTTTGGGTCTCGGCTGAATTGGAGGTCGACCAGTCAGTTTATTGCCATCGACCCTGCAGGAAAGTCTCCATTATTGAGTCAAATCTGTCGCTTAAACGGTTTTGAAATGCAGACTGACTTCGGATAATGAAAAGGAACACGGTTTTCCTTTCGAAGACAAGTTATTGTGAGCTTTTATCGAATGAATGAGATCCAGGAAAAGCAAATAACGAGAACTGGCAAGCGCATGTTTTTCCAATGGATAGTTAATGAATATTTTGTCAGATGAAACATGTAGCAGAGTGGGGAGAAGTGATTCACCTTAGTGACAAAAGCACAGACAGACAGCAGAAAATAATGGAAATATTTCAAAAGGGGCAGAGGAAGGGTTCAGGGAGACCGAGTACTGGCTGTAAATGCACAGCAGAGAACTTGGTAATGTCGGTACTGTGCATGGGCATGGACACAGTTACACATTGGTCTCTCCCTTTGTCATTGCTCTTGCCAATAATGAATGCTGAGCATGAGATGCAAAGTCAAGAAGTGGGAAGCCAGCTCCCTTTCTTTATGAACAATTGGAGCAGACATCATGTTAACTGCAGGGACTGACCAAAACTGTGGATCAATAACCGCTGACTAATGTAGAACAAACACGTGAAATTATTTACATTTCGTTGTAATTAATAGGTAGTTAGTTCTAACAACCGTGTTGCCAATAGAAGACAACGCCTCATTTCATGTTGGATAACAACATTATCAAATATCTTTCAAATTGAGATCTATTGCGATCATTTTACGCATTTAACAAGTTCAATTTAATGAATACAAACCTCATTCCGTCACAGGAAATAAAACTGCTGATTTCCTCAAATACGTTATCCTTGCTAAATAGCAGTTACTCAGCATGAATCATATGATGTAATATTTATTGAAAATCCGCCATTTACCACTATTACCTTATGTCGCATTGAGTCTTTCACAAAGTCTTTCACAAAGTATACTTGGGTGGTGATTAAAAATAAGGTAAGGTTCTCATGTTGCAGAAAATACACCTGTATTTGGATGCAACTTTAATACTGCAACTACTCTGTGGCCCCCAGGGATGCAATCAGTGAGCGCACGGTACTTCTATGATCGTATAGAGGCGCATGAGATGCCGGGGCTTCAGCTCAAATAGCACCTTGAGCAGCTTCTATTGACATGGAGCAGCAGGAAACATTGGGGTATCAGGCTTGGAGCTCCACCCTCATATGGAGCAGTTTCTATTGACATGGCGCAGCAGGAAGCATTGGGGCACCAGACGGTAAGCTCCAACCGCACCTGGAGAAGCTTCCATTGACATGGAGCAGGGAACATTGGGACATCAGGCTGGGAGCTCCAAAGTCACCTGGAGCGACTTCTGTTGACATTGAGCAGCAGGGAGAATTGTGACATCAACCTGGGATCACCAAACTCAACTGGAGACGCTTCTATTGACATGGAGCAGGGAGCATTGGAACATCAGGCTGGGAGCTCAAAACTCACCCGGAGCAGCTTTGATTGACATGGATCTGGGAACATTGGGACAACAGGCTGGGACCTCCAACTTTACCTAGTGCACTTCGAACTCTTGCAGCTCATGGTTATTTTATGAAATCAAAACCGAACGTATATTCTTACACACACATACACATTTGCAGCTGAAAAGCGTCTCAGAAGATAGATTCAGATAACCATTGATTTATTTCTGGATTAATGGGCTATCCTTATCTGGTGCGAAATTGATATTGTAGCATTTAACCAGCAGCTGTGCAAGCAGCAGAGGGATTACGGAACCCTTTCCCGGGAACGTGTTTCTGTTATTTTACAGGTGCATATGTGAAAACATATGAAGGGATCCAGCAAGGTCACATGGCGGAGTGGGCTAAACAGGTGCACTGAGGTTTTTGAATCTCGGTTGTGTGAATTCGAATGCCTGTGCTGCTATTTCAGTGGATCAACTGTAATGCTACAGCATTTTGAAATGTGGGTCCAAGTTAAAAAGTTGGGGTTTGCTTCTCAAAGACTTGACAGTGGTGGGTGCGAATATAGACTCAGGCAAAGGGATCAGTGCCTGTGCTGACATAACAGTGTTAACCTTCCATACGAAAAATCGTGGGTCAAGCAGCTCGATCGCAGCTGTTCTGTTTCTGAAAAATTGAGTTTTCACTGGAGCGGAAAGCAGAGCCTCATGCCATGGCTTTTGTGAAACAAAGTCCTGCAGTGACTCGACTTGTCATTATTTGGTGTTGTGGCGAATGGGAAAATGTTTGCGAAGTCGGTGTTCCATCATTACCATCATTTCTGTCCAAAAGACAGAAGGGAAATATAATCGAATCGAGACTGGGATTGATTAAATTCACTTTTCATGGCCCATTCTCATTATGTTCTTTCTTTCTCTGTTTCCAGCACTTTCTGGGAAGTGGTAGTGCACTAAGGCTGAGAAAAAAATAGAACGAGTAGTTTGGACTTGCCCTGCTGTTAAGTCGCTGAATCAAGATTCCAACCTCAATAAGAGCGTGGGTTCAAACCACACCACTAACATTCTTGCTGATCATCTCTAACTCTGCAGCTGGTTAAAATGCTGCGTCGATCCCCGCTTTATAGAACAAAAGAAAATCAGTTTTGCTTCCCAGGGAATTAACGATGGTGTGGGATAGTGCCAAATATTTCAAAGTGTCTGTCATGATCGTGTTCGCCTCCCGTGCGGAAAATCGCAAACAGCTCTGCTGTTCCAGGCAAGTTGAGCTTTTACCGGAACCGAATGGAGACTGTTATTTCATCGCTGTTGTGAAACAAAGTCCTGCAATGACTCAACTCGTCGTTATTTGGTTTTCTGGCTAATGGGAAAATCGTTCCAATGAATTTCGATGTGATATGTTATTGAATTTCTCCTATTTCCTTCATTTCCGTCCTGTAGACATCGGAAGGGAAAGCTAATCTAATCGAGACTGTGATTGGTGAAATTCACTTTTTATGGCCCATTCTTATTATGTTCTTTCTTTCTCTCTTTTCAGCATTGTCTGGGAAGTGGTGGTGCATTAAGACTGCAGTATGTTTGAAAGAGGAGTTTGGAATTGCCCTGTTGTTAGTTGTGAGATTACTTTATGACTCATGCCCTCGGACTGTCTCACATTGAGCATTCATGCATCTCTGTGTCTAAAAATGCATGAGGTTTGCCAGTTTTGTTTGTGTTCCGTGTTAAATTTTTTCTGTTTTGCCAATTCGCTCAATACATTACGAGTTAACAGGGTTTCTGAGGTAACTTCCAGCAGCAAAAATCCTCAAAGAGGATCTGGGAAAATTTCATGGAGTATGATCAGTCGGAGCAAATTTAACAAAGTCGTTCATTTCTGCAGTGTTTCACAATACTACCTTTCCCGTGAGCAGTCAAACAGACTAAATGACTGTGCCACAGACTGCGACGGCAAACTCCGCTAAAAAATAATCCTTTAAAGCCGGTGTCAGCAACACAACGTTTTTGGGGTACACCGCGTGGAAACAGATACTTTGGGGTATCTCGTCCATGCTCACCACATAGCCAAAATTAAACAAGTCCCGTTCCCCAGCATTTGGTCCCAATCCCTCTAAACCCATCCTATCCAGAAATTCACCCGATTACCTTTGCAATTTTCTGAGCCTCCTCCACCCATTCCATACACGCACAACCTTCTGTGTGGGAAATGTGCCTCATGTCCTTTGTCAATTTCAGCCCACTCACCTTAAACCTATGCTCTCGAGTTTTCAACTCACCCCAACTTGGGTAAAAGACGTAAATACTCCGTTTACAACCCTTCCATAAGATCATGTCGCAGCCGTTACGCTGCAGGGAAAGTCGTCCCAGCCTATTCCACCTCGCCCTACGGTCCAAACATTGACGACATCCTTGTCTATATTTTGTCATCAATTTCACGTGTCGTTTTTTACGTTTTCAAGATGTCAGTTACGCTGGACAATAACGAGCTATTGCAAACAGAAAGGTGAAACGTAGAATGACTTCAACTTTCAGTGCTGGATGCCACTGAGTAGTAGCACGAGCGCCAGCGGCTTGTTTCTGTAGTGTTGTGGTCATCACGTTCGCCTCACACGCGAAAGGTCCCCAGTTCGAAACTGGGCAAAAACTGCTTTGTTCTTCAACTGCTGCCTTTTCCATGGACAAGAACGGAGCTTACTTGCTTGCTTTCCCATCTGCAAACCTGCCTTCGAATTTGCTGGAACAAATCTGTTCTCGTAGTGAAATGTAATGCAATTCCATTTCATGACTGTGCAGAGCATTGTTAAGTTTTTCTGCAACCTGGTTCTGATCATATGCCATTCTGTTTGAGAGTGTAGTTACCGCTTTCTGATCCTTCCACGAAAAGCAGTACCGTATTTGCATTCCTTGCGCAGGCGGCTCGGTTGAAAGACAGGGAAGAAACTGATGCTCAGGTGTCACAGCGCACCACGAATTCCTGAACTTGTCTGCCTGTCAAATATACCCCAAGGTCGTCTCTGAAAGACCTCATTTGGAAGCTGTCTGTCCTTCTTCAACGTGCGAGAATTGGCACCAGAGGTCCTGAATCATGTTTTGGAGCAGTTCGCACGTTAGTGACTCATTCAATTAGCATCAGCAATGAAAGAAATTACACTCTCAGAGGAACCTCCGGACCTGTGCTTTCATAGCGTCGCTAGTATTAAGGTCCGCCCCGAGATCTAAGTCATGTTGGAACTGAAACAGAGGAATCGACAGAGAGGCTACAGAATGACATCGCATCCATTTGGTTTTCTTTAAAACACTGACGAGCAGGAAAATGTAAACGGGGAGGGCGAGTGGGGAAGTGAGGCAGTTGCAGCTCTGGTGAAATTCCTTCTTTGTGATTCAATCAGCAACCAGAGACGTGAAACTGACTCAGGCGTGAGAGCTCTTCACATCGAGAACAAAAAGCACTCAAGTGCAGTTAGCACCTCTTCCGGAGTCGGGGTGGGGTGAGGTAATTACCTTTTGACTTCTGTGACTATGTTCAGAAACTGCATTTTAGATCGAGGTGAACAGAAAAAAAACATTTCTAAAAAGCACCATGGAATTTAGCAAAATTTATTGAGTCGCTTCTCGTCGATTCCCACACAGGTTTCCAACTCAGTTGGTATCCATGTGTCTCATGTCCAGGAGTGAACATCTCTGCAGCAAATTGCACGGTTAAGGTAAAAGGCAAGGAAAGTGGCATCTCGAACCGGCTCCGAGGTCAGAGTATCCTCACAATGTGATCTGTCGTTCTCGGATTGTAATGCTACCGCCGGTTTAAGGGTGGAGAACATTCTTTGGGACACTTATTCTGCAAAACAGACACAGTGACTGAAACTATGCTGCACGGTATGATGTAGAACACGGCCTGTTCAGCTTTGTGCATTTTCCCCCTGTCGTCCGGTGTGTTTCATGTTCCGTGTAAACGTGAAAGTCGCCCTGTTTCGAGCAATGGGTGAAATCATTGAGCAAAGCAAGAGTCGAAATTGCAGTAAGGTCAAGCAGATCATATTTACTTGACCAAATCATAAGCGAATATATATTCTCACGCCCTCACAGATACATTTGTAGCTGAAAAGGGTCTGAGAAGATAGACTCAGCTTACCATTGATTTTCGTCTGGATTGATGGGCTATCATTATCTGCTGCGAAAATGACATTGCAGCCGGGCACATCCCAGCAGCTGTGCGAGTCGGAGAGGGATCCCTTGGAACCCTTTTCATGTGACTTTGCATCTGCTGTTATGCAGCAGCACAATTGGAAATGCGCGGCCGGCTGGTCGTGTGGCCGAGCGGTCTAAGGCGCTGGATCTAGGTTCCAGTCTCGGAAAGGTCGAGTGCTCGAATCCCACCACTGTCATTTCAGCTGATCAACTCCGACGCTGCAGCTCGGTAAAATGCGGTTTCCGTCCCCATTGTATATTAATGTTGAAAACGAAAGTAAAGTGGGTTTGCTTCCCAGGGAATTAACTGTGGTGTGGGATAGTGCCAAATATTTCAAAGTGTCTGTGCGGTCATGAGCATGTTCGCCTCCCGCGAGGAAAATCGCAAGCAGTTCTGCCGTTCCAGGCAAGTTGAGCTTTTACTGGAACCGAATGGAGACTGTTATTTCATCGCTGTTGTGAAACAAAGTCCTACGGTCACTCTACTCGTCGTTATTTGGCTTTCTGGCTAATGGGAAAATCGTTCCAATGAATTGCGATGTGGTATGTTATTGAATTTCTCCCATTTCCTTCATTTCCATCCTGGAGACATCGGAAGGGAAAGGTAACCTAATCGAGACTGTGATTGGTGAAATTCACTTTTTATGGCCAATTCTTATTATGTTCTTTCTTTCTATCTTTTCAGCATTGTCTGGGAAGTGGTGGTGCATTAAGGCTGCAGTATGTTTGAAAGAGGAGTTTGGAATTGCCCTGTTGTTAGTTGTGAGATTACTTTATGACTCATGCCCTCGGACTGTCTCACATTTAATATTCATGCATCCCTGTGTCTAAAAATGCATTTGGTTTGCCACTTTTGTTTGTTTTCCGTGTTAAATGCTTTCTGTTTTGCGATTCGCTCAATACATTTCGAGTTAAAAGGGTTTCTGAGGTAACTTCCAACAGCAAAAATCCTCAACTGAGGATCTGGGCAAATTTCAAAGAGTATGGTCAGTCGGAGCAAAAGTGAGGAAGTCGTTCGTTTCGGCAGTGTTTCACAATACTACCTTTCCCGTGAGCAGTCGAACGGACTAAATGATTGTGCCACAGACTGCGACGGCAAACTCCGCTAAAAAGTGATCCTTTAAAGCCGGTGTAAGCAACACAATGTTATTGGGCACACCGCGTGGAAACAGATACTTCGGTGTATCTCGTCCATGCTCACCACATAGCCAAAATTAAACAAGTACCGTTCCCCAGCATTTGGCCCCAATCCCTCTAAACCCATCCTATCCAGAAACTCATCCGATTATCTTTGCAATTTTCTGAGTGTAATAGCCTCCTCCACTTCCTCTGGTAGCTCATTCCAAACACGCACAACTTTCTGATTGGGAAATGTGCCTCAGATCCTTTGTCAATTTCAGTCCACTCACCTTAAACCTATGCTCTCGAGTTTACAACTCACACAAACTTGTGTAAAACACGTAAATACTCAGTTTACCACCCTTCCATAAGATCAAATCGCAGCCGTTACGCTGCAGGGAAAGTCGTCCCAGCCTATTCCACCTCGCCCGACGGATCCAAACATTGACGACATTCTTGTCTATATTTTGTCATCAATTTCACGTGTCTTTTTTAATGTTTTCAAGATGTCAGTTACGCTGGACAACAACGAGCTCTGGGAAACAGAAAGGTGAAACGTAGAATGGCTTCAACTTTCAGTGCTGGATGCCACTGAGCCGCAGCACGGGGACTAGCGGCTTGTTTCTGTAGTGTAGTGGTCATCACGTTCGCCTCACACGCAAAAGGTCCCCAGTTCGAAACTGGGTAGAAACTGTTTTGTTCTTCAACTGCTGCCTTTTCCATGGACAAGAACGGAGCTTCCTTGCTTGCTTTCCCATCTGCAAACCTGCCTTCGAATTTGCTGGAACAAATCTGTTCTCGTAGTGAAATGTAATGCAATTCCATTTCATGACTGTGCAGAGCATTGTCAAGTTTTTCTGCAACCTGGTTCTGATCATATGCCATTCTATTTGAGAGTGTAGTTACCGCTTTCTGATCCTTCCACGAAAAGCAGTACCGCAATTGCATTCCTTGCGCAGGCGGCTCGGTTGAAAGACAGGGAAGAAACTGATGCTCAGGTGTCACAGCGCACCACGAATTCCTGAACTTGTCTGCCTGTCAAATATACCCCAAGGTCGTCTCTGAAAGACCTCATTTGGAAGCTGTCTGTCCTTCTTCAACGTGCGAGAATTGGCACCAGAGGTCCTGAATCATGTTTTGGAGCAGTTCGCACGTTAGTGACTCATTCAATTAGCAACAGCAATGAAAGAAATTACACTCTCAGAGGAACCTCCGGACCTCATAGCGTCGCTAGTATTAAGGTCCGCCCCGAGATCTAAGTCATGTTGGAACTGAAACAGAGGAATCGACAGAGAGGCTACAGAATGACATCGCATCCATTTGGTTTTCTTTAAAACACTGACGAGCAGGAAAATGTAAACGGGGAGGGCGAGTGGGGAAGTGAGGCAGTTGCAGCTCTGGTGAAATTCCTTCTTTGTGATTCACTCAGCAACCAGAGACGTGAAACTGACTCAGGCGTGAGAGCTCTTCACATAGAGAACAAAAAGCACTCAAGTGCAGTTAGCACCTCTTCCGGAGTGGGGGTGGGGTGAGGTAATTACCTTTTGACTTCTGTGACTATGTTCAGAAACTGCATTTTAGATCGAGGTGAACAGAAAAAAAACATTTCTAAAAAGCACCATGGAATTTAGCAAAATTTATTGAGTCGCTTCTCGTCGATTCCCACACAGGTTTCCAACTCAGTTGGTATCCATGTGTCTCATGTCCAGGAGTGAACATCTCTGCAGCAAATTGCACGGTTAAGGTAAAAGGCAAGGAAAGTGGCATCTCGAACCGGCTCCGAGGTCAGAGTAACCTCACAATGTGAACTGTCGTTCTCGGATTGTAATGCTACCGCCGGTTTAAGGGTGGAGAACATTCTTTGGGACACTTATTCTGCAAAACAGACACAGTGACTGAAACTATGCTGCACGGTATGATGTAGAACACGGCCTGTTCAGCTTTGTGCATTTTCCCCCTGTCGTCCGGTGTGTTTCATGTTCCGTGTAAACGTGAAAGTCGCCCTGTTTCGAGCAATGGGTGAAATCATTGAGCAAAGCAAGAGTCGAAATTGCAGTAAGGTCAAGCAGATCATATTTACTTGACCAAATCATAAGCGAATATATATTCTCACGCCCTCACAGATACATTTGTAGCTGAAAAGGGTCTGAGAAGATAGACTCAGCTTACCATTGATTTTCGTCTGGATTGATGGGCTATCATTATCTGCTGCGAAAATGACATTGCAGCCGGGCACATCCCAGCAGCTGTGCGAGTCGGAGAGGGATCCCTTGGAACCCTTTTCATGTGACTTTGCATCTGCTGTTATGCAGCAGCACAATTGGAAATGCGCGGCCGGCTGGTCGTGTGGCCGAGCGGTCTAAGGCGCTGGATCCAGGTTCCAGTCTCGGAAAGGTCGAGTGCTCGAATCCCACCACTGTCATTTCCGCTGATCAACTCCGACGCGGCAGCTCGGTAAAATGCGGTTTCCGTCCCCATTGTATATTAATGTTGAAAACGAAAGTAAAGTGGGTTTGCTTCCCAGGGAATTAACTGTGGTGTGGGATAGTGCCAAATATTTCAAAGTGTCTGTGCGGTCATGAGCATGTTCGCCTCCCACGAGGAAAATCGCAAGCAGTTCTGCCGTTCCAGGCAAGTTGAGCTTTTACTGGAACCGAATGGAGACTGTTATTTCATCGCTGTTGTGAAACAAAGTCCTACGGTCACTCTACTCGTCGTTATTTGGCTTTCTGGCTAATGGGAAAATTGTTCCAATGAATTTCGAAGTGGTATGTTATTGAATTTCTCCCATTTCCTTCATTTCTGTCCTGTAGACATCGGAAGGGAAAGGTTACCTAATCGAGACTGTGATTGGTGAAATTCACTTTTTATGGCCAATTCTTATTATGTTCGTTCTTTCTCTCTTTTCAGCATTGTCTGGGAAGTGGTGGTGCATTAAGGCTGCAGTATGTTTGAAACAGGAGTTTGGAATTGCCCTGTTGTTAGTTGTGAGATTACTTTATGACTCATGCCCTCGGACTGTCTCACATTTAGTATTCATGCATCCCTGTGTCTAAAAATGCATTTGGTTTGCCAGTTTTGTTTGTTTTCCGTGTTAAGTACTTTCTGTTTTGCGATTCGCTCAATACATTTCGAGTTAACAGGGTTTCTGAGGTAACTTCCAGCAGCAAAAATCCTCAGCTGAGGATCTGGGCAAATTTCAAAGAGTATGGTCAGTCGGAGCAAAAGTGAGGAAGTCGTTCGTTTCTGCAGTGTTTCACAATACTACCTTTCCCGTGAGCAGTCGAACGGACTAAATGATTGTGCCACAGACTGCGACGGCAAACTCCGCTAAAAAGTGATCCTTTAAAGCCGGTGTAAGCAACACAATGTTATTGGGCACACCGCGTGGAAACAGATACTTCGGTGTATCTCGTCCATGCTCACCACATAGCCAAAATTAAACAAGTCCCGTTCCCCAGCATTTGGCCCCAATCCCTATAAACGCATCCTATCCAGAAACTCACCCGATTACCTTTGCAATTTTCTGAGTGTAATAGCCTCCTCCACTTCCTCTGGTAGATCATTCCAAACACGCACAACCTTCTGTGTGGGAAATGTGCCTCAGGTCCTTTGTCAATTTCAGCCCACTCACCCTTCAACCTATGCTCTCGAGTTTTCAACTCACCCCAACTTGGGTAAAACACGTTAATACTCAGTTTACAACCCTTCCACAAAATCATGTCGCAGCCGTTACGCTAGCTATTCCACCCAGCCTATTCCACCTCGCCCTACGGTACAAACATTGACGACATCCTTGTCTGCATTTTGTTATCAATTTCACGTGTCTTTTTTTTTTAGGTTTTCAAGATGTCAATTACGCTGGACAACAAAAAGCGCTTGGAAACAGAAAGGTGAAACGACGAATGGCTTCAACTTTCAGTGCTGGATGCCACAGAGCCGCCGACGCGGTGTTTGCGGCTTGTTTCGGTAGAGCAGTGGTCATGACGTTCGTCTCACATACGAAAGGTCCCCAGTTTGAACCTGGGCCCAAACTGCAGCCTTTCACATGGGCAAGTACGTATCTTTCTTACTTGCTTTCCCATCTGCAATGCTGCCTTCGAATTTGCTTGAACAAATCTGCTCTCGTAGTGAAATGTAACGCAATTCCATTTCATGACTGTGCAAAGCATTGTAAAGTTTTTCTCCAACCTTGTTCTGATCATATGCCATTCTATTTGAGAGTGTAGTTACCGCCTTCTGATCCTTCCACGAAAAGCAGTACCGCATTTGCATTCCTTGCGCAGGCGGCTCGGTTCAACGACAGGGAAGAAACTGATGCTCAGGTGTCACAGCGCACCACTAATTCCTGAACTTGTCTGTCTGCCAAATGCAATAGCTGTAGATGGAAAAAGAAAACGTGCTCCAAACTTCCCTTTATCATTCATCCCTGGTTTTCAAGTTCTAAACTCTAGATATAGATCCATACGAATGAGCGAATTTCCCTCCTGTTAACTCCCACCAAACTCACATCGCCTGGAACTCTTCCATATGGACACAACTCAGTTTTACCTGGTGTCACACCACATGATCTATTCGTCTTTTCCACCACGCAATGAAACCCCGTCTTGTCTTTTCAAATGTCATTATCACTCACTACATCGATGGATTCCTTTCCATTTTTTTATTTCCAAGTAAACACTGTCCATTCTTCCTGACGACCTTTCATTCCAGTCATCGCTATCCATGTCTTTTATTATCTCTTTATATTCCAGTATTGTTCATGTTGAGAAAGGATGCTGGGTCCAATGAAACAAATTAAAGCCCGCTCTCATGCTGTATACTGCCATGACCAACGTAGTGAAAATGGAAGCTCATTCTTTCAAAAGTGAATCCGTTAGTTGTCGCATTATGTATCAATCCCTGACTGGGAAGTGACCGTTTTTCCTCACTTGTCTCTCCTTTCTGAACATTTGCTAAAGCAACACAGTAAGGGAACATAGAATGCCTAAAGTTCAGAAACTGACTATTCGCTGCAAGAAATGCACACCAATCCTCCAGGGACTAACCCTAACAGAGCAATACTTTACCCTTTTTCTCTTCATTTGCTCCTGAATAAGGCACCTTACTGACAGTCGACCCAGTTGTAGGCAAATCATATCTCTGGCGCAGTGAGGCAGCAGTGATAACCAGTGAGCCAACTTGCGGCCCTGTACAATATTGCAAGGCACATGCGGACGCGTTTGAAATGCGATTCCTGTCAAAGATGCTCTCCTTTCGTTGTTGCCCTTATTAGGAACAATAAATCCAGATTCCCTGACCAAGAAATGAACCCAAACCACAGCGGTGAAAGCGCTGCATCGTAACCATTAGCCGACCAGGAAGGACGGCGTGTGCAGTTGTATCTTCTCTCAGCAGCACAGCTTTCTTTTCGAGCGATGAGAAATTTCTATCAAAAAATAATGTTCGTGACACCGTTCTTTTACAGCACAGAATAATACATTATGTCAGTGCCAGTCATTAAACATCCATCCATTCTCGTTTCCAGATACCAATACTTGGCCCACAGCCTGACGTCTGAAGTGTTCATTTCAATGAGACTTTCCATGCAAAGTTTTAATCTCAAATGAACCAGCGATAGAGACTGAAGTCAGATACCGTCACATTTGTTCCTGACCTGCGGGAGAACTGAACCTCATTTTGACCCATAGAGGGAACTATACAGACACATCTTTTGATAGCGACGAAGGACACAGGAGAGCCCAATTTCCATAAAATGAAGAATTGAACAGTCTGGCTCTTCTTTGTTCACTATTAGCTTTAAAACCCGTTTCTGTTTACATAGGTAAACTGGCAGGAGGCTGTCCTTCTAAGACTGTCCCAATCGTGAATATTTGGAACCTGCTAAACGTTAATTTCTCCACCTCTGGGGCAGCCTGGCTAGCTATGCTCTTCCAGCCTCCTATCTGTTTCATTTGGATTCCAGCACATTCCTGTTTCTACATAAGGAACGGAAGCACACAGCCGCATCCCTGTTCGTATTCGTCCTGCACGGTTTCACCATTACTTTACTGCTTCTGCTGAGTCACGTTGTTCTTCCTGCCAAACAAAGGCATTCTTCGCATCAGAAGCTTGTCATTCTCAAATTCCTCGAAAGAAAAACACGGATGTGGACTTCCAAACTGAAACAGATGAGGCCTGGTCTGCTTAAAAAAATGACTTCCAGCTGTTCCTTCAAAAATATTTCCTAACAACATATAGAACGCACCTTCGGATGCTTGCTGCAATAGTTGCAAGAAAATTCAGCAAGACCGCCGTGAGAATGGAGGCTACAACTCCTGGTTTACAAAACCAGGGCTCGAACCACTGAGTTAAGGAAGCACTAACGTCTTGAGACTGACAAAAGATGATGACCTCGAGCAGAACAAATTCTGTCAAATCAGTTTTGTGATACAAGCTTCGTTTTGTGTGACAAAATACGACTTGAAACCCACTTCTTTGATCACTTGTTTGTTATAACACTTTGTCAGCTTCCCAATATCTCATAATGTGACAGGGATCTACATTTGTTTAAACTCACACAGAGGAAAAGTTTTGAAGTTTCTATTATGAAAAAGGCACGTTGTAGTGTTGATACCAATTAATTGTCATTGATTTCAGCATGTATTGCAGTTTTTCTTCATCACTTGGTGAGTAATTCCTTTCCTATAGCCCTGTGCGATTTACATAGCGATGGGATTTCATAATTTATGGCTTTGGCAGATGACGTTTAGGCACCAAACGTGAAACAGTTCAAATCGAACATGCTCTGGAGGTTGGAATTCGAGGGAATGCAGATATCTGAGAGAGCACTTTAAAACACAATCTCGGGTGACGTGTCCGCTGGCTGGGTTGGCATAGTATTGACCAGCTCTGTTTGCTCTTGAGTGGGCTGAACGACATGACAGTGATACATAGAGGGAAGACAGTCAAGAGATTTGTGGAAAATGATGAAAAATTTGAAATTTAGCTGCCCAGTGGTGGCTGAGCAACCCTTGTTGTGAGTGCACCCACATGCAGAGGAGGTATTGGAAGACATCAGGATTACATCATTGGGTGAATAACCTGCAACTCCTTCCCTTCCACCATGAGGGAGCCCGTGTGGAAAGATAAGGCTGTGAAGGCCGCATTGCACGTTTGGGAAAATGGGCGTTGGTAAAAATGTCATTCAGATAATGAACAATGAAACAGTGAACAGAACGCAAGTGCACCGTTGAACAGAAGCTGAGGTAGTTAGAGCATAGAACATAGAACATAGAACATTACAGCGCAGTACTGTCCCTTCGGCCCTCGATGTTGCGCCGACCTGTGTACCAATCTGAAGCCCACCTTACCTACATTATTCCATGTATGTCCATATGCTTGTCCAATGACGACTTAAATGTACTTAAAGTTCGGGAATCTACTACCGCTGCAGGAAAAGCGTTCCATACCCTTACTACTCTCTGAGTGAATAAACTACCTCTGACACCTGTCCTCCATCTATCATTCCTCAATTTAAAGCTATGCCCTCTCGTGCTGGTTGTCGCCATTCTTGGAAGAAGGCTCTATCTATCCACCCTGCCTCACCCACTGAATATAATATATGTCTCTGTTAAGTCACTTCTCAACCTTCTTCTCTCTATCGAGAAAATTACAAGTCCCGCCGCCTTTCCTCGTAAGACTTTCCCTCCATATCAGGCTACATCCGAGTAAATCTCCTCTGCACCCTTTCCAAAGCTTCCATGTCCTTCTTATAATGCGGTGACCAGAACTGTACACAATACTCCAAGCGTGGCCGCACTAGAATTTTGTGCATCTGTCGCATAACCTCATGGTTCCAGAACACGATCCCTCTATTAATAAAAGCTAAAACACTGTGTGCCTTCTTTACAACTCTGTCAATCTGGCTGGCAACTTTCTAGGATCTGTGCACCTGGACACTGAGATCTTTCTGCTCATCTACACTATCAGGAATCTTACCATTAATCTAGTACTTTGCATTCCTCTTACTCTGACCAAAGTGAATCACCTCACACTTGCCCGCATTAAATTCCATTTTCCACCTCTCAGCCCAGCTCTGCACCTTATCTTTATCTCGCTGCAACCTTCTACGTAACTCGTCACTATCCACAACTCCACCAACCTCAGTGTCGTCTGCAAACGTACTAACACACCCTTCTACACCCTCATCCACGTCGTTTATAAAACGAACAGCAGTGGACCTAACAGCGATCCTTGCGGCTCAGCACTGTTAAGTGGACTTCAGGAGCAACATTTCCCAACAACTGCCACCCTGTGTCTTCTTTCAGCAAGCCAATTACTGACACAAACTGCTTTATCTCCAACAATCCTATTCCTCCGGATTTTTTACAATAGCCTACTGTGGGGAACCTTATCGAACGCCTTGCTGAAATCCATATACACAACATCATCTCATCTACCTGCTTGGTCACCTTCTCAAAGAACTCCATAAGGTTTTTGTGGCACGACGTAACCTTCACTTAACTATGCTGATCCTAATCAAATTATTCTTTTCTAGATGATTATAAATCCTATCTCTTATAACCTTTTCCAACACTTTACCAACAACTGAAGTGAAGCTCACTGGTCTATAATAAACAGGATTGTCTCTACTCCCATTCTTGAACATGGGAACCACATTTGCTATCCTCCAGTCTTCTGGCACTATTCGTGTAGACAATGGCGATTTAAAGATCAATGCCAAAGGCTCGGCAATCATCCCAATGGCTTCCCAAAGTATCCTAGGATAAATCCCATCCGGCCCAGGGGACATATCTACTTTCACACTCTTCAGGATTTCTAATACCTCCTCCTTGTGAACCTCAATCACACCTCGTCCAGTTGCCTGTGTCTAAGTATTCTCCTCGACAACATTGCCGTTTTCTAGACTGAATACTGTTGAAAAGTATTCAGTTGGTGCTTCCCCTATCTCCACTGACTCTGCACACAACTTCCCACTAATGTCCCTGATTGCCCCTAATCTTACTCTCGTCATTCTTTTATTCCTTAAATACATATCGAAAGCCTTCGGTTTAACCCTGATCCTACCGGCCAACAACTTCTCACGTCGCCTCCTGGCTCATCTGAGCTCTCTCTTTAGGTATTTCCGGGCTACCTTGTAACCATTAAGCGCCCTAAATGAGCCTTTGCATCTCATCCTAACATAAGCCTTCTTCTTCCTCTTGACCAGAGAATCTACTTCCTTCGTAAACCACGGCTCCCGCGCTCTACAGCTTTCTCCCTGCCTGACAGATTCATACTTATCATGGACACACAGTAGCATTTCCTTGAATTAGCTCCACATTTCTAACGTGCCAACACTGCAGTTTCCTTCTCCATCCTATGCTTCCTAAATCCTGCCTAATCGCATCATAAATGACGTTTCCCCAGCTGTAACTCTTGCCCAGTGGTAAACACCTATCTATATTATCACAATAGTAAACTCAACAGAACGGTGATCTCTATCACCAAATTGCTCACCTACTTCCCAGTCTAACACTTGGCCGGGCTCATTACCCATTACCGAATCTAATGTGACCACGCTCCTTGATGGCCAGTCTACATAATGTGTCAGGAACCCCTCCTGCACACAGTGGACAAAAACTGACCCATCTATAGTAATCCTACTATAGTGTTTTCTGCCAATATTTGGAAAGTTGTAGTCCGCCATGACAACTTCCCTCTCACCCTCACTCCTATCGAAAATCATATTTGCTATCCTTTCGTCTACATCTCTGGAACTATTCGGAGGCCTGTAGAAAACTCCCCAAAGCGTAACCTCTCTTTTCCTGTTTCTAACTTCAGCCCATATTACGTCAGTTGACGAGACCCAAACACCCTTTCTGCAACTGTAATACTGTCCTTGACCAACACAGCCACACGTCTCCCTCTTTTACCTTCTTCTCTGTACTTATTGTAATCCTGGAATCTGCAACAACCATTCCTGTCCCTGCTCTGTTCATGTCTACAAAATGACCACAACATAGAATTCCCAGGTACCAATGCAAGCTGCAAGTTCATCCACCTTATTCTGGATGCTCCTGGCATTGAAGCAGACACACTCCAAACCAAATTCTTGCTTTCTGGTGCCATCTTGCGCCCCTGAAGCTTGATTCTGGACCTCCCTACTCTCAAAATTTTCTATATTTGAACTACAATTTTGGTTCACATCCCCCTGCTGGATTAGTTTAAACCCACCCCAATAGCCTTAGCGAATTTCCCGCCCCCACCTAAAGATATTGGTACCCCTCTGGTTCAGATGAAGATCATCCTGCTTGTACGGGTCCCACCGACCCCAGAAAGAGCCCCAATTATCCAAGAATCCAAAACCCTCCCTCCTGCACCATCCGTGTAGCCATGTGCTCAACTCCTCTCTCTCTCTATCCATTGCTCCACTAACACCAGAGCATGGAGAGAATTTGAAAGAACGGATCGAAGTGTATTATGACCGTGTCGTCCAAACAAATGGTTTAGCGTTTGAGCTGCAGGAGGGCAGAGACGTGGAAGAGTTAATGATGTTAATGAGGTGCAAGTCGGCTGACATGGTGATGATGGGGATATGTGGTTAAAAACACATCACGAGTTGAAGGATGTCACCATGGTAATGACGTGTCTGTTCAGACTCAAACCAATGCCAGGGAGAAATTTGAATCAGTGGCAAGGCATTTTCTCTTGTCACGTCGTCGATGATGCCTTCCAGCTCATCTCATCCACTTCCCTCAACCCACTCCCAAAACCCATCCCTCCAAATATGACGAGGACAGAACTTCCTTCTTCAATACTTTAAAATCTAGCAGCCTCTGTAGACATCATGTCATCCTCCGGTATTTCCGTCAGCTGCAAATGAACCCCAACAATTAAGATGTGCTTCCCTCCCCACCCCTATCCATTTTCTATAAAGATCATTCCCTCTTCCACTCCCTTACAAAGTGCACTCTTCCACAAAACCACCCTCCCCTCCCAGCACCTTCTCATTCCTACACGGGATTTGCAAAACATCCACGCACACATCCGTCCTCAACTCTGTCAAAGGCCCAAAAGACACTTGCATGTCCATCAGAGTTTTACCTGCATTTCCACGCATGTCATTTACTGTAACAATTGCTCCCTTTGCTGTCTCCTCGACATTGAGGAAATTGGATGCCTAATCACAGACCGCTTCGGAAAACATCTCCGGGACACCCGCACCAAACAACACCACTGGCCTCTGGCTGAACAGTCAAATCTCCCTCCCACACAGCCAAGTTCATTCAGGTTCAGAGCCTCCGCCGCTCTCACGAACTGTCCTATCTGTACATCTTCCATCCCACCTATCTGCTCCAGCCTGCGCTGCGACCTTTCATCATTGTCCCCACCTCCATCAATCTACTACACTCTCCGCTACCTTGTCCCACCCCACCCGCGTTAATTTGTCTCTGTACCCCCTCGGTTCACAAGCCTCTTTCCTGATGAAGTCCAAATATCGATTGTCCAGCTCATTCGTTGCTGCCTGCCCTGCTGCGCTTTTCCAGCATCACACGTTCGACTCAGTGGCGAGGCAGTAAATTTTGAGTTTGGGACTGACGTCAGAGGCCTCAATTTTGCAATGATTGAATTGTAAGAAATGTCTGCTCCAACAGGACTATATGTCAGACATGTCAGGACAGTGTTTGACCTGGAGGGAACACGGAGACGATCGTGTTCATATCCAACTGCTGACCTGCTCGTTCTCTGTGGTGAAAGTTGTGTGCATGAAAGATTCTGACAAAATTCTGGTCAAATTCTTAGTGTCGAAAATCCCTTACCTTCAGACGATATCTTCAGACAGATTCTAGAGTCTTTTGAAAGACGGTTTCACACTTTCATTTTGGGATCACATCAATTTCGCAGGATATGAGAAGGGGAAGATTTAGAAGTCAACCTCTCCACCATAATCTGATGAAGCCACGAATTTTATCCCAAATACAACTTCATCAGATTTTGAACATGAAAGGAAAAAGCTCTGGTAATAGTGTGAGATAAGTTGTTCACTTATTGTGCATGTGGACCATGTTTTTACCTGTCATCAGACTTACACACCTCAATTGCAGTCATAGTGAGGAATGACTGTGGAAATGTAGGGATTCATTTCCCTGTCTGAGCTGAATTCCCATAGACGCAATGATACCAGGAACAAGCCATTCACCTGCTCAGAGTGTGGGAAGGGATTCACTCTGTCTCTGACCTACTGCGACACCTACTCATTCAAAATGATGAGAAACGATTTCAGTGTCTGAACTGCGGAAAATGCTTTAAAAAGTCCAGCGATTGGAGAACCGAACACGACGCTCATACTAATGAGAAACCTTTTCTCTCTCCGAACTTTGGAAAATGTTATCAAACTTCTATGTGTTTCATCTCTGAGAAATATGCCCACATAAATAAGAGACCATTAAGATATATAGAGACCTGACGTCTGACCCACGTGTTCACCCGGAATAGAGACCTTTCCAATTCCAAATCTGTGGAACCGTGCTGCAAAGTCCGAGCGACCGGATGGATCATCACCTTTCTCGCCATATTAACAGGTCTTTCTAAATGCCATGACTGCGAGAAGTGCTGCAGAAGGTGCTGAATACTTGCGTGTGTTCAATTTGTTCACACTGAATAAAGACATTAATCATTATAAACGTTCCTGGGGACAGTTCATCATGAGCGTCATCACATTGTGGAGAGACCTATCAAATATGTAGCCTGTGGGATGTGCTCTCTAGTCTCTGTAGAACTGATTTCCCATCGATATTTTCGAATTGTCAGAGACGTTTCAAGGAACCTATTCCAGGAATAGGTTTAAGCGATCATCTCAACTCTCAGTACACCATCTGGTTTGCATTTGGCCGCAAGCATTTACCTGCGCCATGTGAGCAAAACAGTTAGGTCACTCATCGACCCTGTTGAGAGAATAGAGGATCCCACCGAGGGAAGGAATTCACTCACTCATCGACCCTACTAAGGCAGCGTCGTGTTTACATATCGCAACAGCAATTGAACATTGTTGTTCTTCACATTCAGGCCTGGAATCAAAGTTGGAATATTCTAGATAACAATCAAATAAATCAGCTTTGTGTTAAATACTTTGAGTAGGTAATGAGCAAGTTAGACGGAGTCAAGCCGGTGGAGGTGACCAACTTGAATTTCCCCAGGCATATGTCAAGGTGCAGTACGGCAAACTGCTAAAGAAGAGGACATGGATTGAGGCTTGGCTGATTGGCAGAAGGCAGACAGTTGGGTAAAGGGGTCTTCTCCAGGATGGCAGCCCGTGACTAGTGGAGTTCAGCAGGAGTCAGTGTTCCAACACATCTATTCACATTATGTATGAAGGATCCATTCAAAGGAATTGAGGGTGTTGTTGCTCCATTTGAAGAAGACACAATGATAGGCGTAAGGCCAGATCTTATTGTTGAAGTGGGCATGCGGCAGAATGACTTGAACAAACTGAGTGCTTTGAAAAAATAGTTGCGGTTGCGGTACTTTGTGGAAAAGTGTGCGGTCATATGTTTGGTGGTAAGAGTAGAGGCACAAACAATTTTATGAAAGCAGAAAGAATTCAAAGTTCAATTTTCTCTTATGTTTCACATGCAGTTTCAGTTGGTGTTTAGGAAGGCAAATACAATGCAGGCGTTCAGTTCAAGCGAATAGGAAAGCACGGGCAGAGGTTTAGACCTCAGTCAATAGGAGGTTCTGGGCAGATGCATTTGGAACATTAAGAGTAGGTATTGGTGATGATATGTTTTGAGTGGTGGATCGGAGGTTTATAATGGCTGCCTCAGTGGCGAGTACCCATGTCTTGCGGCCTCAGCGATGTTGGTTCAATATCTACTTTGGATGACTGTGTATTTGGAGTTTGCACATTCCTCCCCTGACGAAGGATGTGCGGCTGACGTTCTTTGGTCATGGGAAATGCAGAGTTTAAGGAATTGAGTAGACATGTGAGTTTGGGTGTGATTCCCTTCGCAGGATTAGTGGGGGCTTCTTGGTCTGAATGGCCGTGTTCCACATTGTAGGTATTCCGTTAGAACAATGTTGGTTGTTGACATTTACGCCTTGTCATAAGACTTTTTTTTAAAAAAGGGGACAGCTTCCATATCAACACATGGTTTCAAGTGAATCTCTTGAACGATATAAAGAGTGGAGGGGCATTCTTCAGGAGGATATTATAAAGGTCAATCGAGGATATGAGATGTCATCAGAAGATAAAGCTAAGTATAGTCTAAAGAGAATCTACAATAATAAAGAACTTGAGACCAAATAGGACTTTAAGATGAAAGAGCTCATCTTTGTCTTGAATCTCAGCAGATGGGGACTCATATAATGTTCACTTCGCGTCAGTTTACACCATGGAGAACGACATAACGGGTACAATTAAACATTGATGTTTTGAAAGTCGTTCACATTGAAAAGGGGATGGGCTGGAGGACATGGAAAATATAAAGTTGGATATTTCTCTGGGATCTGATCTCCTGTATCCCGGAAACTTGTGGGAAGTTCGGGAAGGAAACATTTGGAACTTTCGTAGAAATATTTTTATCATCTATTATGACGAGTGGGGCGCCGAATGACCAGGGGATGGCTATTGTGCCTTTGTTTAGAAAGGAATTCACGGAGAAGCCTGGGAGCGATCGATGATTGTGTCTGGTTATGGTCGTGGGTAAGTTGTTTGGTGCAATTCTAAATGATAGGATTTATATGAATGTTTAGATACAAGGAATGAATCGGGATAATCAGCATGGTTTTGCACAGAATTGATTGAGTTTTTTGAGGGCGTAACCAAGAAGATCAATGAGGACAAAGTAACAGACTTTGCTCACTTGGACTTTAATAAAATATTTTACACGGTTCCACATGGTTGACTAATTCATAAAGTTAGATCGCATGGAGTTAAATGTAAGTCTTCCACTTAGATATAAAATCAGTTTAACAGCAGTATGCTCAGAATGGTGGTGCAGGGTCGTTTTCAGGCTGAAGGACTGTTACCAAAGGTGTCCCATTGGCTGAGCGCACATTCATTTTCTTTACAGTTAAATAAATGTTTTAGGTGGCAAGATAGAAATACATTTGCAAAATTGGTAGTAGAAGGTTGTGAAGCGATTTTCTCGTCAGGTCAGTTTCTCTCTGGCCTCGAGTTTAAAAAGCGTGTGGGAGAGGAGTGGAGAAGGGTCCATCGTGAAGCGCACGATATCAGGCATACATCTATTCTCGTCCCGGTTTGCAGCAGTTACATTCACCCTGTGATCTTAAATGACATAACAATGGTACTGAAGGTTGACCTGGTCACACTGTTGTAACCCCTTTGAAAGCGTATGCTCATGTTCACATACAGAGGCAGTCACACAGGCACATTCCCCGACAGTGACAGTGTCCTCAGGATTCTCCCCACTCCATGTGCTTCACGTCTGTAAGTTTCTCAAAAGAAAGGCGGCTTGAAGTGGAATACAAGGCACTTCGCCAGAAAATGTGCATCATTGTGGTGAGCCGCGATACGAAATAGATACTGAGCTGAAATAATCGAACACGCTTCTCATGTGTAACTTTCAATAACACAAATCCCAGCAAAACAAGCCGCCTGGCTCCTGGGGCCTGACAGGATAGCGCCGAGCAGACATTCCTCACAAAAAACAACGGACCCACGGCAAAATCTAAACACTTTCCCGTCTCAGCTTGTTCTATTTCTCCTCTGTCATACCTCCACTTTCCCCGAACATCCAGTCCCGATGTCAATGAGCTGTTTGATATAAACGCAGGCACATCGAGAAAGTAATCTTTATCTCAAAAGCAGAGCCAGGGAATGTAAGCTGCAAGGGCTTGCTCTCGGCTGGTTAATGAGACATCACGGTCTCATCGTCCTGATTATCAGATGGACTGATTCCACAAATATGCACCGTAATAGTTATTACCAATTGAAATGTGCCAATGAATACCGTGACTGTCAGAACTATCGGGGAGAGTAGCTTCGACCTCTTCCTCGCCGAAGGACATTTTGCAAAGAATGTCCTGTTACTTCACAAACTGACCACCTCGCAGCTGGCCATGGAAGTGTCTAGCACAAAAATGTCCTTTGGCCCACTAAGTCTGCACCAGTCCAACACAATCCCCTTAACGGTTCTTATCTCATTTGGCATCACTTTTGTCAGAGGGGCAAACGTAATCAGTAATGGAAGTGTACAACTAAATGGAACTTACATGCTTTGGAGTTTTCTGCCTTTTACATCCTGACAGGCGGTTGGTTGCAGATAACGAACGTTCCTTGCCTGAGTTATACGCATTTCACCTTATCCTGCGATTTGAATTTGAAACAAGAAAGCAGAGAACAAGCACTCTTCAAGTTCACTCTCGGCTCTCAATTACAGTCAGAGAATACTGAACTGCAATGAGGAATCCATAGTGGAATTAACGCCCATCGCGTCAACCACTTGGCCAGAACTGCAGAAGCGCGCTACTAAACTTGTTTCAAGTTTATTTGTTTGAATTCAATCACCACAGTTTCGATAGGGTTAAATGTCAGGACATGTTTGGACTGTGTAAACAATCTCGATGGTTGAAATGGTCACTCATTTAAAAAGAAAGGGAGAAATTGCAGGAAAAACTAAACAGATCTGGCAGCATCTGGGGAGAGATAAACAGAGACAACGATTCGGAGCTTCTCCAGGAGTTTTTCAGAACTCCATTTTCTCTCACAGGTAATGTCATACCTGCCGAGTTCCTTGAGCAGTTTCGGTTTTTGTTTGAGAGTCCGAGTGTCCACAACCCTTCACGAGCCATTCAACAATACAGAAACGCATTTGTGTTTCCTCACTGATTTGGTTTACGTTTGGCTACATATTACAGACCTTATTAAAAACCAGAAACTGCACAGCAAAGGAGTCGGATGGATAAGAACAGCGACCGCTCCATGCGTGGGCACACCCTCTCGGTTAACAGCCAAACGAGAGGACTAATTGCTCCACAGAGGCTGGGGAGTCCCTTGTAGCAGGCCCCTTGCAGGATCTCCTAAAGCAGACTGTTAGTGAATTCAAGCTTTTGCCTGTCCTTCGCAAAATGAAAATTGTCTTCAATTGGTTTGACGTTTCCAAAATTAATCCTGGAGCATTCATTGTGGACAATGGGAACAGTTTGATCTCACACTTTGCAGACACAAACATGTCACCGGGAACCAGCTCTCCTAAAAGCGGAACCTTCTCCCTTCGAGCCTTTTGAGGAATAATTTTCTGAACTCGGTAAAATCCCGGAACTGTGCGGACAAAAAAAAACAGATTGTGTGAGAACAGCTGTCGCTCTGTTCCTGGGTCGTGGGAGAACAGCAACCTGTCAGTGAAGAGCCGAACGCACTGACTAACATCGCCACAGAGACTGTTGAGCCAATGGCTTCAATGATCCCCGAATGCAAGCTGCAGCCTGCTCCTCCCATATTGACAAACATCTTTAATTAGTATGTCGTTTCCGAAATAAATCCTGGGGAATTCACGGTGAAGACATGGGAATAGGCTGATCCCACCCTTTACAGTCACAAGCATGACACCGGAAATCAGTTATCCTCCTACAGAGATCGCCTCATTTCCAGAATTTCAGAGTCCTATCTGTTCCCGCATTTTCTAATTGCCCCGGAGCTGAGATGAGATTTGACTTCCTGACGTGCAGGAACAGAATCCTTCAATGTCACAGATCAATTCAAGTCCGGAGTACATCAGAGTCAAAATAACGGCCTCCGAAAGAACAGAAAGATATCTAAACTGTCTCTGCCCAGCCGGCCAGTTCACCCTTCATTTTCCACTGAATCCGCGCCCCAAGGAATATCTAAAGATTCACAAAGCTCGACGCTGAGATTTCTGTTTTGCTTGCTGAAAGGTTTCCCACTTGACAATTGGCAACATTTTCCCAGAATCTTTTCACAATCCTCTGCTTTGCACTATGCAGAGAGATAAATAAAACTCCTTTTGTGGAGAGATTCACGACTCTGGAAATGTTTTTTTTTTTGGAGCAAGTTTCCTGTATGTCAAGAAATGAGCAGACCTGAGAACATATCGAGTTGTTGAGACGGTTTTTCTGGAGTTGCATAGATAACTCATCCAACAAGAAATCATTTAAAATCAACTGTGAGTGAAACATGCTCGGTATTGATGAGAGATTGAATGCATATAACGGATCCATTTTCATGAGCAGAGAGATTAATAATATGGCAATGGTCGAATGAAAAAAGATGCACTTTTATCGCGCCTTTCAGCTCCACTCCAATCACTGGCACTGAAGCACCTGTGAAGCAGATGTGTCATTGTCAGTAATGATGTGCTCATCCGGGCAGTTTGTTCAAACAGAGGTTAAAGAAAAAAATCAGAACTGGCACTGGAGACAGCAGTGAGATTGTGTTTTACTATAAAAGTTTGTTCTGTTCTACTTTATATCCAAAATAGTGAAGGACCGGAGATCCCAATCTCAGGGGAAGGGGTTACCCACAGAAGAAATAAATGAGGAGGATGTTCTCACATTCAGACGGTAGCAAGTATGTAGAAACATTTACAGCAGAGGCCTTTAAAAACTGGGTATATTCAAGGCTTCAATTATCTCTCTGTTAATAGCATGGAGAAAGGGGCAGTGTGAAATGTGTCCAAATTTGCTGACAATACGCACGCGTGGGAGAGCATGTTATGATGAGATCGTGGCAATATGAATAGGCATATAGATAGATTGGGTGAGTGGGCAAAAAGTTGTCAGATGCAGTTACATGTCCGGATTATGAGGTCATGCACGTTGCTCGGAAGATTCAAAAGATAGAGTATCATTAAAATCGAGAGAAAGTAGAAGAAACGTGCGACACAGTGGAGTCTTATACACGCCACAAACAAAGTTTAGTATCATATTATTTCCATGACAAAAAGGATGGCTCCCTTTACGATTGCTAACAATGAAAGTGATGATTTCCCAGGAAAGAAAAAAATAATTGAAACTAACAGCCGAATCGAAAATTTAGAAAAGACTTGGATCGTTCCGCCTTCTGATCCTTCCACGAAAAGCAGTACCGCATTTGCATTCCTTGCGCAGGCGGCTCGGTTCAACGACAGGGAAGAAACTGATGCTCAGGTGTCACAGCGCACCACGAATTCCTGAACTTGTCTGCCTGTCAAATATACCCCAAGGTCGTCTCTGAAAGACCTCATTTGGAAGCTGTCTGTCCTTCTTCAACGTGCGAGAATTGGCACCAGAGGTCCTGAATCATGTTTTGGAGCAGTTCGCACGTTAGTGACTCATTCAATTAGCAACAGCAATGAAAGAAATTACACTCTCAGAGGAACCTCCGGACCTGTGCTTTCATAGCGTCGCTAGTATTAAGGTCCGCCCCGAGATCTAAGTCATGTTGGAACTGAAACAGAGGAATCGACAGAGAGGCTACAGAATGACATCGCATCCATTTGGTTTTCTTTAAAACACTGACGAGCAGGAAAATGTAAACGGGGAGGGCGAGTGGGGAAGTGAGGCAGTTGCAGCTCTGGTGAAATTCCTTCTTTGTGATTCACTCAGCAACCAGAGACGTGAAACTGACTCAGGCGTGAGAGCTCTTCACATCGAGAACAAAAAGCACTCAAGTGCAGTTAGCACCTCTTCCGGAGTCGGGGTGGGGTGAGGTAATTACCTTTTGACTTCTGTGACTATGTTCAGAAACTGCATTTTAGATCGAGGTGAACAGAAAAAAAACATTTCTAAAAAGCACCATGGAATTTAGCAAAATTTATTGAGTCGCTTCTCGTCGATTCCCACACAGGTTTCCAACTCAGTTGGTATCCATGTGTCTCATGTCCAGGAGTGAACATCTCTGCAGCAAATTGCACGGTTAAGGTAAAAGGCAAGGAAAGTGGCATCTCGAACCGGCTCCGAGGTCAGAGTATCCTCACAATGTGATCTGTCGTTCTCGGATTGTAATGCTACCGCCGGTTTAAGGGTGGAGAACATTCTTTGGGACACTTATTCTGCAAAACAGACACAGTGACTGAAACTATGCTGCACGGTATGATGTAGAACACGGCCTGTTCAGCTTTGTGCATTTTCCCCCTGTCGTCCGGTGTGTTTCATGTTCCGTGTAAACGTGAAAGTCGCCCTGTTTCGAGCAATGGGTGAAATCATTGAGCAAAGCAAGAGTCGAAATTGCAGTAAGGTCAAGCAGATCATATTTACTTGACCAAATCATAAGCGAATATATATTCTCACGCCCTCACAGATACATTTGTAGCTGAAAAGGGTCTGAGAAGATAGACTCAGCTTACCATTGATTTTCGTCTGGATTGATGGGCTATCATTATCTGCTGCGAAAATGACATTGCAGCCGGGCACATCCCAGCAGCTGTGCGAGTCGGAGAGGGATCCCTTGGAACCCTTTTCATGTGACTTTGCATCTGCTGTTATGCAGCAGCACAATCGGAAATGCGCGGCCGGCTGGTCGTGTGGCCGAGCGGTCTAAGGCGCTGGATCCAGGTTCCAGTCTCGGAAAGGTCGAGTGCTCGAATCCCACCACTGTCATTTCAGCTGATCAACTCCGACGCTGCAGCTCGGTAAAATGCGGTTTCCGTCCCCATTGTATATTAATGTTGAAAACGAAAGTAAAGTGGGTTTGCTTCCCAGGGAATTAACTGTGGTGTGGGATAGTGCCAAATATTTCAAAGTGTCTGTGCGGTCATGAGCATGTTCGCCTCCCGCGAGGAAAATCGCAAGCAGTTCTGCCGTTCCAGGCAAGTTGAGCTTTTACTGGAACCGAATGGAGACTGTTATTTCATCGCTGTTGTGAAACAAAGTCCTACGGTCACTCTACTCGTCGTTATTTGGCTTTCTGGCTAATGGGAAAATCGTTCCAATGAATTGCGATGTGGTATGTTATTGAATTTCTCCCATTTCCTTCATTTCCATCCTGGAGACATCGGAAGGGAAAGGTAACCTAATCGAGACTGTGATTGGTGAAATTCACTTTTTATGGCCAATTCTTATTATGTTCTTTCTTTCTCTCTTTTCAGCATTGTCTGGGAAGTGGTGGTGCATTAAGGCTGCAGTATGTTTGAAAGAGGAGTTTGGAATTGCCCTGTTGTTAGTTGTGAGATTACTTTATGACTCATGCCCTCGGACTGTCTCACATTTAATATTCATGCATCCCTGTGTCTAAAAATGCATTTGGTTTGCCACTTTTGTTTGTTTTCCGTGTTAAATGCTTTCTGTTTTGCGATTCGCTCAATACATTTCGAGTTAAAAGGGTTTCTGAGGTAACTTCCAACAGCAAAAATCCTCAACTGAGGATCTGGGCAAATTTCAAAGAGTATGGTCAGTCGGAGCAAAAGTGAGGAAGTCGTTCGTTTCGGCAGTGTTTCACAATACTACCTTTCCCGTGAGCAGTCGAACGGACTAAATGATTGTGCCACAGACTGCGACGGCAAACTCCGCTAAAAAGTGATCCTTTAAAGCCGGTGTAAGCAACACAATGTTATTGGGCACACCGCGTGGAAACAGATACTTCGGTGTATCTCGTCCATGCTCACCACATAGCCAAAATTAAACAAGTACCGTTCCCCAGCATTTGGCCCCAATCCCTCTAAACCCATCCTATCCAGAAACTCATCCGATTATCTTTGCAATTTTCTGAGTGTAATAGCCTCCTCCACTTCCTCTGGTAGCTCATTCCAAACACGCACAACTTTCTGATTGGGAAATGTGCCTCAGATCCTTTGTCAATTTCAGTCCACTCACCTTAAACCTATGCTCTCGAGTTTACAACTCACACAAACTTGTGTAAAACACGTAAATACTCAGTTTACCACCCTTCCATAAGATCAAATCGCAGCCGTTACGCTGCAGGGAAAGTCGTCCCAGCCTATTCCACCTCGCCCGACGGATCCAAACATTGACGACATTCTTGTCTATATTTTGTCATCAATTTCACGTGTCTTTTTTAATGTTTTCAAGATGTCAGTTACGCTGGACAACAACGAGCTCTGGGAAACAGAAAGGTGAAACGTAGAATGGCTTCAACTTTCAGTGCTGGATGCCACTGAGCCGCAGCACGGGGACTAGCGGCTTGTTTCTGTAGTGTAGTGGTCATCACGTTCGCCTCACACGCAAAAGGTCCCCAGTTCGAAACTGGGTAGAAACTGTTTTGTTCTTCAACTGCTGCCTTTTCCATGGACAAGAACGGAGCTTCCTTGCTTGCTTTCCCATCTGCAAACCTGCCTTCGAATTTGCTGGAACAAATCTGTTCTCGTAGTGAAATGTAATGCAATTCCATTTCATGACTGTGCAGAGCATTGTCAAGTTTTTCTGCAACCTGGTTCTGATCATATGCCATTCTATTTGAGAGTGTAGTTACCGCTTTCTGATCCTTCCACGAAAAGCAGTACTGCAATTGCATTCCTTGCGCAGGCGGCTCGGTTGAAAGACAGGGAAGAAACTGATGCTCAGGTGTCACAGCGCACCACGAATTCCTGAACTTGTCTGCCTGTCAAATATACCCCAAGGTCGTCTCTGAAAGACCTCATTTGGAAGCTGTCTGTCCTTCTTCAACGTGCGAGAATTGGCACCAGAGGTCCTGAATCATGTTTTGGAGCAGTTCGCACGTTAGTGACTCATTCAATTAGCAACAGCAATGAAAGAAATTACACTCTCAGAGGAACCTCCGGACCTCATAGCGTCGCTAGTATTAAGGTCCGCCCCGAGATCTAAGTCATGTTGGAACTGAAACAGAGGAATCGACAGAGAGGCTACAGAATGACATCGCATCCATTTGGTTTTCTTTAAAACACTGACGAGCAGGAAAATGTAAACGGGGAGGGCGAGTGGGGAAGTGAGGCAGTTGCAGCTCTGGTGAAATTCCTTCTTTGTGATTCACTCAGCAACCAGAGACGTGAAACTGACTCAGGCGTGAGAGCTCTTCACATAGAGAACAAAAAGCACTCAAGTGCAGTTAGCACCTCTTCCGGAGTGGGGGTGGGGTGAGGTAATTACCTTTTGACTTCTGTGACTATGTTCAGAAACTGCATTTTAGATCGAGGTGAACAGAAAAAAAACATTTCTAAAAAGCACCATGGAATTTAGCAAAATTTATTGAGTCGCTTCTCGTCGATTCCCACACAGGGTTCCAACTCAGTTGGTATCCATGTGTCTCATGTCCAGGAGTGAACATCTCTGCAGCAAATTGCACGGTTAAGGTAAAAGGCAAGGAAAGTGGCATCTCGAACCGGCTCCGAGGTCAGAGTATCCTCACAATGTGATCTGTCGTTCTCGGATTGTAATGCTACCGCCGGTTTAAGGGTGGAGAACATTCTTTGGGACACTTATTCTGCAAAACAGACACAGTGACTGAAACTATGCTGCACGGTATGATGTAGAACACGGCCTGTTCAGCTTTGTGCATTTTCCCCCTGTCGTCCGGTGTGTTTCATGTTCCGTGTAAACGTGAAAGTCGCCCTGTTTCGAGCAATGGGTGAAATCATTGAGCAAAGCAAGAGTCGAAATTGCAGTAAGGTCAAGCAGATCATATTTACTTGACCAAATCATAAGCGAATATATATTCTCACGCCCTCACAGATACATTTGTAGCTGAAAAGGGTCTGAGAAGATAGACTCAGCTTACCATTGATTTTCGTCTGGATTGATGGGCTATCATTATCTGCTGCGAAAATGACATTGCAGCCGGGCACATCCCAGCAGCTGTGCGAGTCGGAGAGGGATCCCTTGGAACCCTTTTCATGTGACTTTGCATCTGCTGTTATGCAGCAGCACAATTGGAAATGCGCGGCCGGCTGGTCGTGTGGCCGAGCGGTCTAAGGCGCTGGATCCAGGTTCCAGTCTCGGAAAGGTCGAGTGCTCGAATCCCACCACTGTCATTTCCGCTGATCAACTTCGACGCTGCAGCTCGGTAAAATGCGGTTTCCGTCCCCATTGTATATTAATGTTGAAAACGAAAGTAAAGTGGGTTTGCTTCCCAGGGAATTAACTGTGGTGTGGGATAGTGCCAAATATTTCAAAGTGTCTGTGCGGTCATGAGCATGTTCGCCTCCCACGAGGAAAATCGCAAGCAGTTCTGCCGTTCCAGGCAAGTTGAGCTTTTACTGGAACCGAATGGAGACTGTTATTTCATCGCTGTTGTGAAACAAAGTCCTACGGTCACTCTACTCGTCGTTATTTGGCTTTCTGGCTAATGGGAAAATTGTTCCAATGAATTTCGAAGTGGTATGTTATTGAATTTCTCCCATTTCCTTCATTTCTGTCCTGTAGACATCGGAAGGGAAAGGTTACCTAATCGAGACTGTGATTGGTGAAATTCACTTTTTATGGCCAATTCTTATTATGTTCGTTCTTTCTCTCTTTTCAGCATTGTCTGGGAAGTGGTGGTGCATTAAGGCTGCAGTATGTTTGAAACAGGAGTTTGGAATTGCCCTGTTGTTAGTTGTGAGATTACTTTATGACTCATGCCCTCGGACTGTCTCACATTTAGTATTCATGCATCCCTGTGTCTAAAAATGCATTTGGTTTGCCAGTTTTGTTTGTTTTCCGTGTTAAGTACTTTCTGTTTTGCGATTCGCTCAATACATTTCGAGTTAACAGGGTTTCTGAGGTAACTTCCAGCAGCAAAAATCCTCAGCTGAGGATCTGGGCAAATTTCAAAGAGTATGGTCAGTCGGAGCAAAAGTGAGGAAGTCGTTCGTTTCTGCAGTGTTTCACAATACTACCTTTCCCGTGAGCAGTCGAACGGACTAAATGATTGTGCCACAGACTGCGACGGCAAACTCCGCTAAAAAGTGATCCTTTAAAGCCGGTGTAAGCAACACAATGTTATTGGGCACACCGCGTGGAAACAGATACTTCGGTGTATCTCGTCCATGCTCACCACATAGCCAAAATTAAACAAGTACCGTTCCCCAGCATTTGGCCCCAATCCCTATAAACGCATCCTATCCAGAAACTCACCCGATTACCTTTGCAATTTTCTGAGTGTAATAGCCTCCTCCACTTCCTCTGGTAGATCATTCCAAACACGCACAACCTTCTGTGTGGGAAATGTGCCTCAGGTCCTTTGTCAATTTCAGCCCACTCACCCTTCAACCTATGCTCTCGAGTTTTCAACTCACCCCAACTTGGGTAAAACACGTTAATACTCAGTTTACAACCCTTCCACAAAATCATGTCGCAGCCGTTACGCTAGCTATTCCACCCAGCCTATTCCACCTCGCCCTACGGTACAAACATTGACGACATCCTTGTCTGCATTTTGTTATCAATTTCACGTGTCTTTTTTTTTTAGGTTTTCAAGATGTCAATTACGCTGGACAACAAAAAGCGCTTGGAAACAGAAAGGTGAAACGACGAATGGCTTCAACTTTCAGTGCTGGATGCCACAGAGCCGCCGACGCGGTGTTTGCGGCTTGTTTCGGTAGAGCAGTGGTCATGACGTTCGTCTCACATACGAAAGGTCCCCAGTTTGAACCTGGGCCCAAACTGCAGCCTTTCACATGGGCAAGTACGTATCTTTCTTACTTGCTTTCCCATCTGCAATGCTGCCTTCGAATTTGCTTGAACAAATCTGCTCTCGTAGTGAAATGTAACGCAATTCCATTTCATGACTGTGCAAAGCATTGTAAAGTTTTTCTCCAACCTTGTTCTGATCATATGCCATTCTATTTGAGAGTGTAGTTACCGCCTTCTGATCCTTCCACGAAAAGCAGTACCGCATTTGCATTCCTTGCGCAGGCGGCTCGGTTCAACGACAGGGAAGAAACTGATGCTCAGGTGTCACAGCGCACCACTAATTCCTGAACTTGTCTGTCTGCCAAATGCAATAGCTGTAGATGGAAAAAGAAAACGTGCTCCAAACTTCCCTTTATCATTCATCCCTGGTTTTCAAGTTCTAAACTCTAGATATAGATCCATACGAATGAGCGAATTTCCCTCCTGTTAACTCCCACCAAACTCACATCGCCTGGAACTCTTCCATATGGACACAACTCAGTTTTACCTGGTGTCACACCACATGATCTATTCGTCTTTTCCACCACGCAATGAAACCCCGTCTTGTCTTTTCAAATGTCATTATCACTCACTACATCGATGGATTCCTTTCCATTTTTTTATTTCCAAGTAAACACTGTCCATTCTTCCTGACGACCTTTCATTCCAGTCATCGCTATCCATGTCTTTTATTATCTCTTTATATTCCAGTATTGTTCATGTTGAGAAAGGATGCTGGGTCCAATGAAACAAATTAAAGCCCGCTCTCATGCTGTATACTGCCATGACCAACGTAGTGAAAATGGAAGCTCATTCTTTCAAAAGTGAATCCGTTAGTTGTCGCATTATGTATCAATCCCTGACTGGGAAGTGACCGTTTTTCCTCACTTGTCTCTCCTTTCTGAACATTTGCTAAAGCAACACAGTAAGGGAACATAGAATGCCTAAAGTTCAGAAACTGACTATTCGCTGCAAGAAATGCACACCAATCCTCCAGGGACTAACCCTAACAGAGCAATACTTTACCCTTTTTCTCTTCATTTGCTCCTGAATAAGGCACCTTACTGACAGTCGACCCAGTTGTAGGCAAATCATATCTCTGGCGCAGTGAGGCAGCAGTGATAACCAGTGAGCCAACTTGCGGCCCTGTACAATATTGCAAGGCACATGCGGACGCGTTTGAAATGCGATTCCTGTCAAAGATGCTATCCTTTCGTTGTTGCCCTTATTAGGAACAATAAATCCATATTCCCTGACCAAGAAATGAACCCAAACCACAGCGGTGAAAGCGCTGCATCGTAACCATTAGCCGACCAGGAAGGACGGCGTGTGCAGTTGTATCTTCTCTCAGCAGCACAGCTTTCTTTTCGAGCGATGAGAAATTTCTATCAAAAAATAATGTTCGTGACACCGTTCTTTTACAGCACAGAATAATACATTATGTCAGTGCCAGTCATTAAACATCCATCCATTCTCGTTTCCAGATACCAATACTTGGCCCACAGCCTGACGTCTGAAGTGTTCATTTCAATGAGACTTTCCATGCAAAGTTTTAATCTCAAATGAACCAGCGATAGAGACTGAAGTCAGATACCGTCACATTTGTTCCTGACCTGCGGGAGAACTGAACCTCATTTTGACCCATAGAGGGAACTATACAGACACATCTTTTGATAGCGACGAAGGACACAGGAGAGCCCAATTTCCATAAAATGAAGAATTGAACAGTCTGGCTCTTCTTTGTTCACTATTAGCTTTAAAACCCGTTTCTGTTTACATAGGTAAACTGGCAGGAGGCTGTCCTTCTAAGACTGTCCCAATCGTGAATATTTGGAACCTGCTAAACGTTAATTTCTCCACCTCTGGGGCAGCCTGGCTAGCTATGCTCTTCCAGCCTCCTATCTGTTTCATTTGGATTCCAGCACATTCCTGTTTCTACATAAGGAACGGAAGCACACAGCCGCATCCCTGTTCGTATTCGTCCTGCACGGTTTCACCATTACTTTACTGCTTCTGCTGAGTCACGTTGTTCTTCCTGCCAAACAAAGGCATTCTTCGCATCAGAAGCTTGTCATTCTCAAATTCCTCGAAAGAAAAACACGGATGTGGACTTCCAAACTGAAACAGATGAGGCCTGGTCTGCTTAAAAAAATGACTTCCAGCTGTTCCTTCAAAAATATTTCCTAACAACATATAGAACGCACCTTCGGATGCTTGCTGCAATAGTTGCAAGAAAATTCAGCAAGACCGCCGTGAGAATGGAGGCTACAACTCCTGGTTTACAAAACCAGGGCTCGAACCACTGAGTTTCGGAAGCACTAACGTCTTGAGACTGACAAAAGATGATGACCTCGAGCAGAACAAATTCTGTCAAATCAGTTTTGTGATACAAGCTTCGTTTTGTGTGACAAAATACGACTTGAAACCCACTTCTTTGATCACTTGTTTGTTATAACACTTTGTCAGCTTCCCAATATCTCATAATGTGACAGGGATCTACATTTGTTTAAACTCACACAGAGGAAAAGTTTTGAAGTTTCTATTATGAAAAAGGCACGTTGTAGTGTTGATACCAATTAATTGTCATTGATTTCAGCATGTATTGCAGTTTTTCTTCATCACTTGGTGAGTAATTCCTTTCCTATAGCCCTGTGCGATTTACAAAGCGATGGGATTTCATAATTTATGGCTTTGGCAGATGACGTTTAGGCACCAAACGTGAAACAGTTCAAATCGAACATGCTCTGGAGGTTGGAATTCGAGGGAATGCAGATATCTGAGAGAGCACTTTAAAACACAATCTCGGGTGACGTGTCCGCTGGCTGGGTTGGCATAGTATTGACCAGCTCTGTTTGCTCTTGAGTGGGCTGAACGACATGACAGTGATACATAGAGGGAAGACAGTCAAGAGATTTGTGGAAAATGATGAAAAATTTGAAATTTAGCTGCCCAGTGGTGGCTGAGCAACCCTTGTTGTGAGTGCACCCACATGCAGAGGAGGTATTGGAAGACATCAGGATTACATCATTGGGTGAATAACCTGCAACTCCTTCCCTTCCACCATGAATGAGCCCGTGTGGAAAGATAAGGCTGTGAAGGCCGCATTGCACGTTTGGGAAAATGGGCGTTGGTAAAAATGTCATTCAGATAATGAACAATGAAACAGTGAACAGAACGCAAGTGCACCGTTGAACAGAAGCTGAGGTAGTTAGAGCATAGAACATAGAACATAGAACATTACAGCGCAGTACTGTCCCTTCGGCCCTCGATGTTGCGCCGACCTGTGTACCAATCTGAAGCCCACCTTACCTACATTATTCCATGTATGTCCATATGCTTGTCCAATGACGACTTAAATGTACTTAAAGTTCGGGAATCTACTACCGCTGCAGGAAAAGCGTTCCATACCCTTACTACTCTCTGAGTGAATAAACTACCTCTGACACCTGTCCTCCATCTATCATTCCTCAATTTAAAGCTATGCCCTCTCGTGCTGGTTGTCGCCATTCTTGGAAGAAGGCTCTCTCTATCCACCCTGCCTCACCCACTGAATATAATATATGTCTCTGTTAAGTCACTTCTCAACCTTCTTCTCTCTATCGAGAAAATTACAAGTCCCGCCGCCTTTCCTCGTAAGACTTTCCCTCCATATCAGGCTACATCCGAGTAAATCTCCTCTGCACCCTTTCGAAAGCTTCCATGTCCTTCTTATAATGCGGTGACCAGAACTGTACACAATACTCCAAGCGTGGCCGCACTAGAATTTTGTGCATCTGTCGCATAACCTCATGGTTCCAGAACACGATCCCTCTATTAATAAAAGCTAAAACACTGTGTGCCTTCTTAACAACTCTGTCAATCTGGCTGGCAACTTTCTAGGATCTGTGCACCTGGACACTGAGATCTTTCTGCTCATCTACACTATCAGGAATCTTACCATTAATCTAGTACTTTGCATTCCTCTTACTCTGACCAAAGTGAATCACCTCACACTTGCCCGCATTAAATTCCATTTTCCACCTCTCAGCCCAGCTCTGCACCTTATCTTTATCTCGCTGCAACCTTCTACGTAACTCGTCACTATCCACAACTCCACCAACCTCAGTGTCGTCTGCAAACGTACTAACACACCCTTCTACACCCTCATCCACGTCGTTTATAAAACGAACAGCAGTGGACCTAACAGCGATCCTTGCGGCTCAGCACTGTTAAGTGGACTTCAGGAGCAACATTTCCCAACAACTGCCACCCTGTGTCTTCTTTCAGCAAGCCAATTACTGACACAAACTGCTTTATCTCCAACAATCCCATTCCTCCGGATTTTTTACAATAGCCTACTGTGGGGAACCTTATCGAACGCCTTGCTGAAATCCATATACACAACATCATCTCATCTACCTGCTTGGTCACCTTCTCAAAGAACTCCATAAGGTTTTTGTGGCACGACGTAACCTTCACTTAACTATGCTGATCCTAATCAAATTATTCTTTTCTAGATGATTATAAATCCTATCTCTTATAACCTTTTCCAACACTTTACCAACAACTGAAGTGAAGCTCACTGGTCTATAATAAACAGGATTGTCTCTACTCCCATTCTTGAACATGGGAACCACATTTGCTATCCTCCAGTCTTCTGGCACTATTCGTGTAGACAATGGCGATTTAAAGATCAATGCCAAAGGCTCGGCAATCATCCCAATGGCTTCCCAAAGTATCCTAGGATAAATCCCATCCGGCCCAGGGGACATATCTACTTTCACACTCTTCAGGATTTCTAATACCTCCTCCTTGTGAACCTCAATCACACCTCGTCCAGTTGCCTGTGTCTAAGTATTCTCCTCGACAACATTGCCGTTTTCTAGACTGAATACTGTTGAAAAGTATTCAGTTGGTGCTTCCCCTATCTCCACTGACTCTGCACACAACTTCCCACTAATGTCCCTGATTGCCCCTAATCTTACTCTCGTCATTCTTTTATTCCTTAAATACATATCGAAAGCCTTCGGTTTAACCCTGATCCTACCGGCCAACAACTTCTCACGTCGCCTCCTGGCTCATCTGAGCTCTCTCTTTAGGTATTTCCGGGCTACCTTGTAACCATTAAGCGCCCTAAATTAGCCTTTGCATCTCATCCTAACATAAGCCTTCTTCTTCCTCTTGACCAGAGAATCTACTTCCTTCGTAAACCACGGCTCCCGCGCTCTACAGCTTTCTCCCTGCCTGACAGATTCATACTTATCATGGACACACAGTAGCATTTCCTTGAATTAGCTCCACATTTCTAACGTGCCAACACTGCAGTTTCCTTCTCCATCCTATGCTTCCTAAATCCTGCCTAATCGCATCATAAATGACGTTTCCCCAGCTGTAACTCTTGCCCAGTGGTAAACACCTATCTATATTATCACAATAGTAAACTCAACAGAACGGTGATCTCTATCACCAAAGTGCTCACCTACTTCCCAGTCTAACACTTGGCCGGGCTCATTACCCATTACCGAATCTAATGTGACCACGCTCCTTGATGGCCAGTCTACATAATGTGTCAGGAACCCCTCCTGCACACAGTGGACAAAAACTGACCCATCTATAGTAATCCTACTATAGTGTTTTCTGCCAATATTTGGAAAGTTGTAGTCCGCCATGACAACTTCCCTCTCACCCTCACTCCTATCGAAAATCATATTTGCTATCCTTTCGTCTACATCTCTGGAACTATTCGGAGGCCTGTAGAAAACTCCCCAAAGCGTAACCTCTCTTTTCCTGTTTCTAACTTCAGCCCATATTACGTCAGTTGACGAGACCCAAACACCCTTTCTGCAACTGTAATACTGTCCTTGACCAACACAGCCACACGTCTCCCTCTTTTACCTTCTTCTCTGTACTTATTGTAATCCTGGAATCTGCAACAACCATTCCTGTCCCTGCTCTGTTCATGTCTACAAAATGACCACAACATAGAATTCCCAGGTACCAATGCAAGCTGCAAGTTCATCCACCTTATTCTGGATGCTCCTGGCATTGAAGCAGACACACTCCAAACCAAATTCTTGCTTTCTGGTGCCATCTTGCGCCCCTGAAGCTTGATTCTGGACCTCCCTACTCTCAAAATTTTCTATATTTGAACTACAATTTTGGTTCACATCCCCCTGCTGGATTAGTTTAAACCCACCCCAATAGCCTTAGCGAATTTCCCGCCCCCACCTAAAGATATTGGTACCCCTCTGGTTCAGATGAAGATCATCCTGCTTGTACGGGTCCCACCGACCCCAGAAAGAGCCCCAATTATCCAAGAATCCAAAACCCTCCCTCCTGCACCATCCGTGTAGCCATGTGCTCAACTCCTCTCTCTCTCTATCCATTGCTCCACTAACACCAGAGCATGGAGAGAATTTGAAAGAACGGATCGAAGTGTATTATGACCGTGTCGTCCAAACAAATGGTTTAGCGTTTGAGCTGCAGGAGGGCAGAGACGTGGAAGAGTTAATGATGTTAATAAGGTGCAAGTCGGCTGACATGGTGATGATGGGGATATGTGGTTAAAAACACATCACGAGTTGAAGGATGTCACCATGGTAATGACGTGTCTGTTCAGACTCAAACCAATGCCAGGGAGAAATTTGAATCAGTGGCAAGGCATTTTCTCTTGTCACGTCGTCGATGATGCCTTCCAGCTCATCTCATCCACTTCCCTCAACCCACTCCCAAAACCCATCCCTCCAAATATGACGAGGACAGAACTTCCTTCTTCAATACTTTAAAATCTAGCAGCCTCTGTAGACATCATGTCATCCTCCGGTATTTCCGTCAGCTGCAAATGAACCCCAACAATTAAGATGTGCTTCCCTCCCCACCCCTATCCATTTTCTATAAAGATCATTCCCTCTTCCACTCCCTTACAAAGTGCACTCTTCCATAAAACCACCCTCCCCTCCCAGCACCTTCTCATTCCTACACGGGATTTGCAAAACATCCACGCACACATCCGTCCTCAACTCTGTCAAAGGCCCAAAAGACACTTGCATGTCCATCAGAGTTTTACCTGCATTTCCACGCATGTCATTTACTGTAACAATTGCTCCCTTTGCTGTCTCCTCGACATTGAGGAAATTGGATGCCTAATCACAGACCGCTTCGGAAAACATCTCCGGGACACCCGCACCAAACAACACCACTGGCCTCTGGCTGAACAGTCAAATCTCCCTCCCACACAGCCAAGTTCATTCAGGTTCAGAGCCTCCGCCGCTCTCACGAACTGTCCTATCTGTACATCTTCCATCCCACCTATCTGCTCCAGCCTGCGCTGCGACCTTTCATCATTGTCCCCACCTCCATCAATCTACCACACTCTCCGCTACCTTGTCCCACCCCACCCGCGTTAATTTGTCTCTGTACCCCCTCGGTTCACAAGCCTCTTTCCTGATGAAGTCCAAATATCGATTGTCCAGCTCATTCGTTGCTGCCTGCCCTGCTGCGCTTTTCCAGCATCACACGTTCGACTCAGTGGCGAGGCAGTAAATTTTGAGTTTGGGACTGACGTCAGAGGCCTCAATTTTGCAATGATTGAATTGTAAGAAATGTCTGCTCCAACAGGACTATATGTCAGACATGTCAGGACAGTGTTTGACCTGGAGGGAACACGGAGACGATCGTGTTCATATCCACCTGCTGACCTGCTCGTTCTCTGTGGTGAAAGTTGTGTGCATGAAAGATTCTGACAAAATTCTGGTCAAATTCTTAGTGTCGAAAATCCCTTACCTTCAGACGATATCTTCAGACAGATTCTAGAGTCTTTTGAAAGACGGTTTCACACTTTCATTTTGGGATCACATCAATTTCGCAGGATATGAGAAGGGGAAGATTTAGAAGTCAACCTCTCCACCATAATCTGATGAAGCCACGAATTTTATCCCAAATACAACTTCATCAGATTTTGAACATGAAAGGAAAAAGCTCTGGTAATAGTGTGAGATAAGTTGTTCACTTATTGTGCATGTGGACCATGTTTTTACCTGTCATCAGACTTACACACCTCAATTGCAGTCATAGTGAGGAATGACTGTGGAAATGTAGGGATTCATTTCCCTGTCTGAGCTGAATTCCCATAGACGCAATGATACCAGGAACAAGCCATTCACCTGCTCAGAGTGTGGGAAGGGATTCACTCTGTCTCTGACCTACTGCGACACCTACTCATTCAAAATGATGAGAAACGATTTCAGTGTCTGAACTGCGGAAAATGCTTTAAAACGTCCAGCGATTGGAGAACCGAACACGACGCTCATACTAATGAGAAACCTTTTCTCTCTCCGAACTTTGGAAAATGTTATCAAACTTCTATGTGTTTCATCTCTGAGAAATATGCCCACATAAATAAGAGACCATTAAGATATATAGAGACCTGACGTCTGACCCACGTGTTCACCCGGAATAGAGACCTTTCCAATTCCAAATCTGTGGAACCGTGCTGCAAAGTCCGAGCGACCGGATGGATCATCACCTTTCTCGCCATATTAACAGGTCTTTCTAAATGCCATGACTGCGAGAAGTGCTGCAGAAGGTGCTGAATACTTGCGTGTGTTCAATTTGTTCACACTGAATAAAGACATTAATCATTATAAACGTTCCTGGGGACAGTTCATCATGAGCGTCATCACATTGTGGAGAGACCTATCAAATATGTAGCCTGTGGGATGTGCTCTCTAGTCTCTGTAGAACTGATTTCCCATCGATATTTTCGAATTGTCAGAGACGTTTCAAGGAACCTATTCCAGGAATAGGTTTAAGCGATCATCTCAACTCTCAGTACACCATCTGGTTTGCATTTGGCCGCAAGCATTTACCTGCGCCATGTGAGCAAAACAGTTAGGTCACTCATCGACCCTGTTGAGAGAATAGAGGATCCCACCGAGGGAAGGAATTCACTCACTCATCGACCCTACTAAGGCAGCGTCGTGTTTACATATCGCAACAGCAATTGAACATTGTTGTTCTTCACATTCAGGCCTGGAATCAAAGTTGGAATATTCTAGATAACAATCAAATAAATCAGCTTTGTGTTAAATACTTTGAGTAGGTAATGAGCAAGTTAGACGGAGTCAAGCCGGTGGAGGTGACCAACTTGAATTTCCCCAGGCATATGTCAAGGTGCAGTACGGCAAACTGCTAAAGAAGAGGACATGGATTGAGGCTTGGCTGATTGGCAGAAGGCAGACAGTTGGGTAAAGGGGTCTTCTCCAGGATGGCAGCCCGTGACTAGTGGAGTTCAGCAGGAGTCAGTGTTCCAACACATCTATTCACATTATGTATGAAGGATCCATTCAAAGGAATTGAGGGTGTTGTTGCTCCATTTGAAGAAGACACAATGATAGGCGTAAGGCCAGATCTTATTGTTGAAGTGGGCATGCGGCAGAATGACTTGAACAAACTGAGTGCTTTGAAAAAATAGTTGCGGTTGCGGTACTTTGTGTAAAAGTGTGCGGTCATATGTTTGGTGGTAAGAGTAGAGGCACAAACAATTTTATGAAAGCAGAAAGAATTCAAAGTTCAATTTTCTCTTATGTTTCACATGCAGTTTCAGTTGGTGTTTAGGAAGGCAAATACAATGCAGGCGTTCAGTTCAAGCGAATAGGAAAGCACGGGCAGAGGTTTAGACCTCAGTCAATAGGAGGTTCTGGGCAGATGCATTTGGAACATTAAGAGTAGGTATTGGTGATGATATGTTTTGAGTGGTGGATCGGAGGTTTATAATGGCTGCCTCAGTGGCGAGTACCCATGTCTTGCGGCCTCAGCGATGTTGGTTCAATATCTACTTTGGATGACTGTGTATTTGGAGTTTGCACATTCCTCCCCTGACGAAGGATGTGCGGCTGACGTTCTTTGGTCATGGGAAATGCAGAGTTTAAGGAATTGAGTAGAGGTGTGAGTTTGGGTGTGCTTCCCTTCGCAGGATTAGTGGGGGCTTCTTGGTCTGAATGGCCGTGTTCCACATTGTAGGTATTCCGTTAGAACAATGTTGGTTGTTGACATTTACGCCTTGTCATAAGACTTTTTTTTAAAAAAGGGGACAGCTTCCATATCAACACATGGTTTCAAGTGAATCTCTTGAACGATATAAAGAGTGGAGGGGCATTCTTCAGGAGGATATTATAAAGGTCAATCGAGGATATGAGATGTCATCAGAAGATAAAGCTAAGTATAGTCTAAAGAGAATCTACAATAATAAAGAACTTGAGACCAAATAGGACTTTAAGATGAAAGAGCTCATCTTTGTCTTGAATCTCAGCAGATGGGGACTCATATAATGTTCACTTCGCGTCAGTTTACACCATGGAGAACGACATAACGGGTACAATTAAACATTGATGTTTTGAAAGTCGTTCACATTGAAAAGGGGATGGGCTGGAGGACATGGAAAATATAAAGTTGGATATTTCTCTGGGATCTGATCTCCTGTATCCCGGAAACTTGTGAGAAGTTCGGGAAGGAAACATTTGGAACTTTCGTAGAAATATTTTTATCATCTATTATGACGAGTGGGGCGCCGAATGACCAGGGGATGGCTATTGTGCCTTTGTTTAGAAAGGAATTCACGGAGAAGCCTGGGAGCGATCGATGATTGTGTCTGGTTATGGTCGTGGGTAAGTTGTTTGGTGCAATTCTAAATGATAGGATTTATATGAATGTTTAGATACAAGGAATGAATCGGGATAATCAGCATGGTTTTGCACAGAATTGATTGAGTTTTTTGAGGGCGTAACCAAGAAGATCAATGAGGACAAAGTAACAGACTTTGCTCACTTGGACTTTAATAAAATATTTTACACGGTTCCACATGGTTGACTAATTCATAAAGTTAGATCGCATGGAGTTAAATGTAAGTCTTCCACTTAGATATAAAATCAGTTTAACAGCAGTATGCTCAGAATGGTGGTGCAGGGTCGTTTTCAGGCTGAAGGACTGTTACCAAAGGTGTCCCATTGGCTGAGCGCACATTCATTTTCTTTACAGTTAAATAAATGTTTTAGGTGGCAAGATAGAAATAAATTTGCAAAATTGGTAGTAGAAGGTTGTGAAGCGATTTTCTCGTCAGGTCAGTTTCTCTCTGGCCTCGAGTTTAAAAAGCGTGTGGGAGAGGAGTGGAGAAGGGTCCATCGTGAAGCGCACGATATCAGGCATACATCTATTCTCGTCCCGGTTTGCAGCAGTTACATTCACCCTGTGATCTTAAATGACATAACAATGGTACTGAAGGTTGACCTGGTCACACTGTTGTAACCCCTTTGAAAGCGTATGCTCATGTTCACATACAGAGGCAGTCACACAGGCACATTCCCCGACAGTGACAGTGTCCTCAGGATTCTCCCCACTCCATGTGCTTCACGTCTGTAAGTTTCTCAAAAGAAAGGCGGCTTGAAGTGGAATACAAGGCACTTCGCCAGAAAATGTGCATCATTGTGGTGAGCCGCGATACGAAATAGATACTGAGCTGAAATAATCGAACACGCTTCTCATGTGTAACTTTCAATAACACAAATCCCAGCAAAACAAGCCGCCTGGCTCCTGGGGCCTGACAGGATAGCGCCGAGCAGACATTCCTCACAAAAAACAACGGACCCACGGCAAAATCTAAACACTTTCACGTCTCAGCTTGTTCTATTTCTGCCTCTGTCATACCTCCACTTTCCCCGAACATCCAGTCCCGATGTCAATGAGCTGTTTGATATAAACGCAGGCACATCGAGAAAGTAATCTTTATCTCAAAAGCAGAGCCAGGGAATGTAAGCTGCAAGGGCTTGCTCTCGGCTGGTTAATGAGACATCACGGTCTCATCGTCCTGATTATCAGATGGACTGATTCCACAAATATGCACCGTAATAGTTATTACCAATTGAAATGTGCCAATGAATACCGTGACTGTCAGAACTATCGGGGAGAGTAGCTTCGACCTCTTCCTCGCCGAAGGACATTTTGCAAAGAATGTCCTGTTACTTCACAAACTGACCACCTCGCAGCTGGCCATGGAAGTGTCTAGCACAAAAATGTCCTTTGGCCCACTAAGTCTGCACCAGTCCAACACAATCCCCTAAACGGTTCTTATCTCATTTGGCATCACTTTTGTCAGAGGGGCAAACGTAATCAGTAATGGAAGTGTACAACTAAATGGAACTTACATGCTTTGGAGTTTTCTGCCTTTTACATCCTGACAGGCGGTTGGTTGCAGATAACGAACGTTCCTTGCCTGAGTTATACGCATTTCACCTTATCCTGCGATTTGAATTTGAAACAAGAAAGCAGAGAACAAGCACTCTTCAAGTTCACTCTCGGCTCTCAATTACAGTCAGAGAATACTGAACTGCAATGAGGAATCCACAGTGGAATTAACGCCCATCGCGTCAACCACTTGGCCAGAACTGCAGAAGCGCGCTACTAAACTTGTTTCAAGTTTATTTGTTTGAATTCAATCACCACAGTTTCGATAGGGTTAAATGTCAGGACATGTTTGGACTGTGTAAACAATCTCGATGGTTGAAATGGTCACTCATTTAAAAAGAAAGGGAGAAATTGCAGGAAAAACTAAACAGATCTGGCAGCATCTGGGGAGAGATAAACAGAGACAACGATTCGGAGCTTCTCCAGGAGTTTTTCAGAACTCCATTTTCTCTCACAGGTAATGTCATACCTGCCGAGTTCCTTGAGCAGTTTCGGTTTTTGTTTGAGAGTCCGAGTGTCCACAACCCTTCACGAGCCATTCAACAATACAGAAACGCATTTGTGTTTCCTCACTGATTTGGTTTACGTTTGGCTACATATTACAGACCTTATTAAAAACCAGAAACTGCACAGCAAAGGAGTCGGATGGATAAGAACAGCGACCGCTCCATGCGTGGGCACACCCTCTCGGTTAACAGCCAAACGAGAGGACTAATTGCTCCACAGAGGCTGGGGAGTCCCTTGTAGCAGGCCCCTTGCAGGATCTCCTAAAGCAGACTGTTAGTGAATTCAAGCTTTTGCCTGTCCTTCGCAAAATGAAAATTGTCTTCAATTGGTTTGACGTTTCCAAAATTAATCCTGGAGCATTCATTGTGGACAATGGGAACAGTTTGATCTCACACTTTGCAGACACAAACATGTCACCGGGAACCAGCTCTCCTAAAAGCGGAACCTTCTCCCTTCGAGCCTTTTGAGGAATAATTTTCTGAACTCGGTAAAATCCCGGAACTGTGCGGACAAAAAAAAACAGATTGTGTGAGAACAGCTGTCGCTCTGTTCCTGGGTCGTGGGAGAACAGCAACCTGTCAGTGAAGAGCCGAACGCACTGACTAACATCGCCACAGAGACTGTTGAGCCAATGGCTTCAATGATCCCCGAATGCAAGCTGCAGCCTGCTCCTCCCATATTGACAAACATCTTTAATTAGTATGTCGTTTCCGAAATAAATCCTGGGGAATTCACGGTGAAGACATGGGAATAGGCTGATCCCACCCTTTACAGTCACAAGCATGACACCGGAAATCAGTTATCCTCCTACAGAGATCGCCTCATTTCCAGAATTTCAGAGTCCTATCTGTTCCCGCATTTTCTAATTGCCCCGGAGCTGAGATGAGATTTGACTTCCTGACGTGCAGGAACAGAATCCTTCAATGTCACAGATCAATTCAAGTCCGGAGTACATCAGAGTCAAAATAACGGCCTCCGAAAGAACAGAAAGATATCTAAACTGTCTCTGCCCAGCCGGCCAGTTCACCCTTCATTTTCCACTGAATCCGCGCCCCAAGGAATATCTAAAGATTCACAAAGCTCGACGCTGAGATTTCTGTTTTGCTTGCTGAAAGGTTTCCCACTTGACAATTGGCAACATTTTCCCAGAATCTTTTCACAATCCTCTGCTTTGCACTATGCAGAGAGATAAATAAAACTCCTTTTGTGGAGAGATTCACGACTCTGGAAATGTTTTTTTTTTGGAGCAAGTTTCCTGTATGTCAAGAAATGAGCAGACCTGAGAACATATCGAGTTGTTGAGACGGTTTTTCTGGAGTTGCATAGATAACTCATCCAACAAGAAATCATTTAAAATCAACTGTGAGTGAAACATGTTCGGTATTGATGAGAGATTGAATGCATATAACGGATCCATTTTCATGAGCAGAGAGATTAATAATATGGCAATGGTCGAATGAAAAAAGATGCACTTTTATCGCGCCTTTCAGCTCCACTCCAATCACTGGCACTGAAGCACCTGTGAAGCAGATGTGTCATTGTCAGTAATGATGTGCTCATCCGGGCAGTTTGTTCAAACAGAGGTTAAAGAAAAAAATCAGAACTGGCACTGGAGACAGCAGTGAGATTGTGTTTTACTATAAAAGTTTGTTCTGTTCTACTTTATATCCAAAATAGTGAAGGACCGGAGATCCCAATCTCAGGGGAAGGGGTTACCCACAGAAGAAATAAATGAGGAGGATGTTCTCACATTCAGACGGTAGCAATTATGTAGAAACATTTACAGCAGAGGCCTTTAAAAACTGGGTATATTCAAGGCTTCAATTATCTCTCTGTTAATAGCATGGAGAAAGGGGCAGTGTGAAATGTGTCCAAATTTGCTGACAATACGCACGCGTGGGAGAGCATGTTATGATGAGATCGTGGCAATATGAATAGGCATATAGATAGATTGGGTGAGTGGGCAAAAAGTTGTCAGATGCAGTTACATGTCCGGATTATGAGGTCATGCACGTTGCTCGGAAGATTCAAAAGATAGAGTACCATTAAAATCGAGAGAAAGTAGAAGAAACGTGCGACACAGTGGAGTCTTATACACGCCACAAACAAAGTTTAGTATCATATTATTTCCATGACAAAAAGGATGGCTCCCTTTACGATTGCTAACAATGAAAGTGATGATTTCCCAGGAAAGAAAAAAATAATTGAAACTAACAGCCGAATCGAAAATTTAGAAAAGACTTGGATCGTTCCAATGGACGACATTAATGTTTATGGTTCTCTAACATTTGTTTACAATGGGGCTGGGTGTGGGAATTAGGGGAGCTGCGGAGTGGAAGTCAGATAACCCATGATTACTGTCATCCTTCATCTGTCTTCGTCATTTTGTACGTTTTATTTCGCATTTTGCTTCCTATGAGTGCCCTTGTAAACTATACCCGCTGGTGACTTATTTCCCTGGTTGTTCTTCATCACGACCCGAAAGAAATCAACATTCGTTTATCCTGAATCTCGGTAATCTCTGATCACATGTCACCAGCACCTCGACATTTTCCACGTCGGTCTGCCTTCTTGAAATATTAATTGATCCGTCACTGTGTTCCTGTTGCACAAATCAAGAACAAATCAAAAAGCACCAATAGCATCTAGGATGTAAACGCAGATAACTGCAGCCGCTCCCCAGACTACTGCAAACTGTGCGATCACAGAAGCACACATTGTACAGCCAGGAAACTCGAAACAACAGAAACACTCTTTTGGGCTGCGGACCTGGTTGTGTTTCTCAAACATCAAACGAGTTTTACATTGGTAATGTCAACAGTTCCCTCACACAAGGAACTAACTAATGCTGCAGACGGAGGATAAAGTGTGGACTGTAGATACTGGAGATCAGAGTCAAGGGTGCGGTGCTGGAAAACACAGCAGATCAGGCAGCATCTGAGGAGTAGCAGAATCGACGTTTTGGCCGAATATCTGATGAAGTATTCATGTCAGAAACATCCATTCTCCTGCTTCTTGGATGCTGCCTAACCTGCTGTACTTTTCCAGCAACACGTTCTCCATTGTGGGCGGCACGGTGGCACAGTGGTTAGCACTGCTGCCTCACAGCGCCTGAGACCCGGGTTCAATTCCCGCCTCAGGCGACTGACTGTGTGGAGTTTGCACGTTCTCCCCGTGTCTGCGTGGGTTTCCTCCGGGTGCTCCGGTTTCCTCCCACAGTCCAAAGATGTGCAGGGTCAGGTGAATTGGCCATACTAAATTGCCCGTAGTGATAGGTAAGGGGTAAATAGAGGGGTATGGGTGGGTTTCGCTTCGGCGGGTCGGTGTGGACCAGGCCCCGAAGGGCCTGTTTCCACACTGTAATCTAATCTAAAAAAAAATGCTGCAGACTGTCACACATTGCGAGATTCCAGCCACGGAATCAGCGACACTCAGTGTCATGAGTCAACCTCCTGGGGACACCTGGCAGTTGTGTTTCATGTCAAGTTGATCTTCAAGAATGCGTATCGTGAGTTGTCTGTCCTGTATAATATTTCCAGCAGTCACGACATGCAATATTTCTTTTCCAAATTTGTCTTGCCTATGATGGGTATTTGGTCCATTTTTTGGTGAGTTGTTGTCAAATATGTCTTTCGGTTTATGTTGTCTCATAACTCCGAGTGGTCAGAGGAGTCTGGCTGTACGTGCCGAGACATACTTTTACCTATAATTTAGAGAGCTTGGTTTGTTGGGTAATGGCATGTCCTCCTGGCGTTGGTTTTGACAATGAATCTGCGGGAATATCTATTGTTGCAAAATATTTCTGGAAGATCCACTAAACAACACAACCAGCTGTTCCGAGTAGCAATGCACAGCGATGACGAGGACAACAGATTCGACTGTGACAACACAAATGCATTGGGGCCAGCTAAACAGAGTGAAGCCAGAGAATTTCTAGAATGATGAGACTCATCCAATGACTCCATTAAAAAACAAGTTGATCTGGACTCAACATTCTGGGACATGCAAAGTAACGACAAGAAACAGCAACTGAAAGCAGTGGGAAATAAATCAAATCAATTCGAAACGCTGCAGGATAGCAGAGCTTCACATGAGTTTCATCTGCCTTGAAGATATCACCGAGAAAGGGGAGGAAACGGCTGCAAACCAACTTCCCAAAGCCACCGAACTTCCCCACACCATCTGCATCCGTCACCTGAACAACAAATCTTTACACAAACCTTGAAACCCTGAAACAGTCAGAGCCGGCCCAGCGGGAAAATGAACACTGGCATCCCACGTGACAACTGAGGTTACCAAACGCCACACGGTGGATGTCAGAGCTAACTGAGGCTGCAAGCTACTTGTGCATGCTCTTGTCAATAACACCTGCTTGATTATCGTCATCCCATTTTACATCATTTAACGTTGTGTGCCTTAAGCATTGCAAATTCACAGTTAAGTATCTCTGAAGATTATTAGAATTTCTGCCGCTCTGACTCATAGGGACAGTGATGTCCAGATTCCAATGACTCGCAAGCTAATAAAGTTTTTTTTTTTATTGTGTAGAGCTACTCGATCGTTTATGACTCTTATCTTAAATCTATGATTGATTGATCCATCCATCATCGAGAAATCTTTCGTTAAGTGTACCCAATCCATGCCCCTCATTATTTTCTACATCTCAATACTGTCTCTTCTCAATCTCTCCTGCTCTCACAAAAGCAAAGCCAGTCTGTCCAAACTCTTTCATAGCTGAAGTTCTTCAATCCAGAGAATATATTGGCAAATCACTTCTGCACCATTTCCACAGCTGTCATATCGCTTCTTTTATACATAAATTGCAGAATTGCAGAATTATACATAACACTCGAGCGAGAGACGAAGACTTGAAATAAATGTGGGGAATTCACAAACATTGGTCTTTTCCAATAAAGTCTTTTTTCCTCGATACTGTTCTGCGTCCTTTTCATGAACCCAGTGCTCCAATGATATATGGTCCATGCAAATCAAACACTTTACATGAGGATTGATAACCCAACCACATTATCTGATTGCATGAATTGGCTTAAAGCTCCTCATGGTGGTATTGGTGCAAGTTCACCTAATAAGAGTGACAGCTGCAGCACGAACTTAAGGTGTCAATGTGAAAGTGAATGTTATTTTGTGCAATGTCCCAGTGGCATGTGAGGAAGGATAGAATGGAAGAATAGTGATTGGGAAAGGGAGAAATATCTCCGAGATTAGGTGCAGATAAAGTTTGAAGCAAAAAAATCATCACCTTCGAGAGCATTTTAATCTTAAAAATTGATTTCTTCCTTTCTGCGTTTGTTTTGCAAGGGTTATGTGGAGTAACATGGAACAAATGCGCATTACTGATACTCGGATTTGAATGGAGGTTGCTTCGGCCAAAATGCAGAGGACGAGCCACTATACGATCACATGAAAAAATAACCAACAGTAAAAGCAATAAATGCAATGGCTAAGATTGGCGAGGAACAGCACCACATGCACAAGAGGATAACCTGCTGAGATTGGGTTGTGTCGTCATCTTCGATGTCCTCAGTGGCTGTGAAGAGTCCATCATTGAGAATGTTGAAGACTGATTTCGAATGATTTCGAGAAAAGATGAAATGTACAGGCTTAGCACACAAATTGTTGAAATGTTGGTTTAAATAACAACCAAGTTTCTCATCGTTACTTTACCAGTGCCTCGAGACAAGGTTGTAACTATGATTGCAAACTTCAATCACACTGGCTTCCAGGTCTGCAATCACAGAAATTTAGCGACGCAGTGGCGAAGATCCGATCGGAATTTGAGAGCGGAATGAACGCGTGAATCTCTACTCGTTCTGCCAGTGACAAAGTCCGTGAGCATGCAGTTCTGCTATGATGGCAGAGAGGCGCGTGAAACCCCCAGGATGGGAGCTCCAAACTAGGCTGGAGCAACTGGAATAGGGAGCTGTGGGAGAAAAGGCTGGGAGTTCTAACCTTATCTGGATACACTTCAATTGACATAGCGCAGTAACCTTTGGGTTGATGGAAAGTATCCTGAGCCATTTTAATCTGAACTCAAATAGTTTTTGGCAGCGTACATTTTTGTGGATTGAGGGAGGATCTGCCCCAGGGAATTGTCACAATTATAAATAAACATTTCGCAAAGACTGAACTCGTCTAGGTGTATCTGTGCATTGTGAAATGGGCTAAATATCAGTGCACTCTGACATTTCTCATATTCTGACTTTGCAGTCGATTAATTTTCTGGAAGGAATTTTAAAAATATTTTTTGTGTTATTCAATTTCCTGCTAACTTGTTCTGGTCTGGTCATTGATGTAACATGTACAACCGAACATTAATATGATTTTGGGATTCGGTTCGACGTTCCCTCGAATTACGAAAGAACAACAGGAGAGCAGAGGTGAAATTTATCAAAACAGCAGTGATCAAATTGAATGAATGGGCAGACAGAGGATGAAAGGAAGCTTCATGGGATAAGTGCCTTTTCTTTGCCAATGAAACTACCCGCGTCACAAAGTGTCTCACCTGGACTGACAGAAATGAAGTTTATAAGTCCTTCTACATTGAGTGAGGCGGGGAGAATGTAAACACACCCAGCTCCAAAAAAAAACAGGAACATTTGTTCTTTTCTGAACCTCAGTCCCGGACTGACTAAGATGACCTTTGGAAAATTATTTTGCACAATGTCCGAAGAAGACTTACAGATTCGACCACGGAAACCAAATTAAATATCAAGATAAAATCATACCACTTTATTCGCTACATCCCCCCTTTTGATACATGGTCCTCGCTGTGTGTTAATTGGCATAGAATGGGAATAATGAACGCGTTGACAGGGTTTACCAATGGGGCCACACCACACCCATTCCCTCATTCTGCACCCTACCATTGTCCATTCACACTTGTCATTCGGCGTGGCCTGCGACTCGACCTCCCATAAGTCTGCTTTGGATTACAAATATTTGACATACACATGTCAACTGATCACTTGGCGGCTGCTGGGCTGCTGTCCTTCCCGGTGAGTTTGCATTCGCATTGCCTTGAGAAAGGGAATCGTACTTTTTCCTGTGGGCTTCACATTTACAGACAACGAATGATTTAGGTGGTCAGAAGTCAGGCCACGGTGTATTTTGGGCTTTCCAGTGTAGATCAAGAAGCCCCTGTGTTTCCACAGATTTCCACAATTATGAACAACCCCGAATGCATATCTGCTGTCTGTTTAAATATTCACTATCATTCACTCAGCCAATTGACATGCCTCAGTCAAGGCAATCAGCTCTGTTGCTTGAGCTGACAGATGACAAGGGAGTGATTCCGCTTTGACTACCTCCTGGGTAGTTACTACAGCATACCAAACACAATTCTGGCCTGTCCGTTTGCCCCTGAATGCGGACCCATTCACAAAAAAAAAAACGCAATATCCTGATTCTGAGTTTGTGAATCCTGCACGTCTGGTCTTGGTGAGTTACAGCGACACAGTCATGTGGGTCTCTGTCTCCTGTTGTGGCGAGAAGGCTAGCAGTATTACGGACGTTGCATCTCGTTATTGCAATGTTAGGCATCTCCAATAGTACAGTATTGTTTCTGAGCCAACGTGCTGCCGACATTTGTGCTGTGCTTTGCTCGGAAAACAGTAAGGATGCATGTGGGACCAGGAGGGTTAATTCTCCAAAGCCGACTGTGTCCCTGGACGCTACAACAAACTTTTTCAGCTGCAGCCACGGCTTGCAGGCATATAGGCAATCCTGCCGCTACGGGGTCTAGATTTAGCCAAAATGTAAGCAACCTGCCTCAATTTTCCCACATTCTCCTGCATCAGCTCAAATGTCATGCATCTACCGTTTGTACAAAAGGCTTGTTTGGATTCGGACCCCCAGTGTAGGTATGGTTTGGAGCGCCTTTTTAATTCAACTGCAACGGTCTCTGGTTCTGCAACTGTAAGCCATTGTAAATTTCGTTTAGGGGCGCCTCAAGGGTTGTGTAATGTGGGATAAAAAATCGACAAGTAGGAGTGCATGACCAAAAGGAATAGCACTTGTTACTTCGTGTGAGGCTTTGGAATTTGCTGGATTGCTTGAACTTTGTCTTGACCAATGCCCTTCCCTTGTTCAGACAAGAAATGACCAAAGACCTTCACCTGTTGTTGCACAAATTGTAGATTTGCGAAACAAGCTTTGTGCCCATTCCTGGCGAGATGGCAGAGCAACACAAGCGTATCTTTCTCATATTGTTCCTCTGTTGGTGCTGCTATTAAGCATTCATCTGCATACTGCAGAAGCGCTGACCCCGGGGTTAAAACAAGAATCTCCAGACTCCAGCATCGAGCCTCATTAATTATGGTGGGGGACTCACAGTCATCTTGACAAAGTCGCTTAAATGTATATGATTTGCCTTTGAGTGGAAAAGTGAACCAGAATTGACTTTCTGGGTGTACAGGTACACTGAAGAAGACATTTGATAAATCCATAGCAGAGAACCATTTACTGTCAGGTGGAATTTGAACTCATATTGTAAAAGGATTAGGAACATTTGGGGCGGGCGGAACAACAGCATAATTGACTACCTGCAGGTCTTGAACAAAGCTCCGCTTCCCCGATTCACCTGGAATGTTTGCCTTTTTGACCAGAAAAATGGGGGCTCTCACCGGTGATTATCCACAAAGAATTATCACTAAAGCTTTCAGGAGGGATGCAAAGTAGTATCCTTTGGCAGCCTCGTGTTTTAACGGGTCTCGTGCTCTGCATGGGCGATACTCAGACTTCTGGGCTATTCTTCTGGTTCACAGCTTCCTATGAACCCCACATCACGTTTGCCTTTTGCCCTGCACTCAGTAGGGACCCTTCTTAATCTTGGGTACGAGACATCTACCATACCTAATCGCCAGACTACCCTCTTGGCGGGGGTTACCTGGACTGGTCTATCTGCCTGAGTTAGCCAATTTAGTTTCTTCATATCTGTCCTTATGTGTGCATTGAATCAGATACTCACATCGTCACTGAAAACACAATCTTTCGTTTTTTTGTGCCTGCAGTATGCATCGTCTCAAATCCTGCCACCTCTCGCTGGATGCCTTCGCCAATGGTACGTGAGGAAAGGTGCCTTCCACATCAAAAGGATTTTTTTTTTCTCATTCCTTGACTGTTTGTCCCTGATATGGTAGTTTACTGGCCTTGTATGTCTGCTATTATTTCGGTTTAACTTTACATTATTTTCTCTCTGTCTGCAACACATGCCTCTGCAAAGTCAGGTAATTACTTATTTGTTTCCCTGTGCTTTTATTGGATTCAAAATAAATGTTAATTTACCATTACAATGGACATCACATTATTTTACAGGTTGCAGCAACAGCGAGGGCCGAAGTGCCTGTACTGCATTGTAATGTTCGATGTTGTCAGTTACATTTCCTGCTGGTTTCAGATATCTCTCCTCACTCTGGAAGCTCCCAGTCGCATGTTCCAGAGATTTGTCTGCACTTCAGTTAATCGAGGCAACTGTATTTCCTGCTCAGAATGTGATCTCTCTCCAATGGAGAGAGGATAATAAAGTCGGTGAGAAAGCTGAGATCACTTACGTTCTGTCCAGAATCAACAAAAACTATCCCGATCTTCCAGTCTCCTATAACTTCAACATTACACTGTGTTCCCACCTTTCAGGCTCTCTGCTTGTATTCCTGATGAAGGGCTGTTGCCCGAAACGTCGATTTCACTGCTCCTCGGATGCTGCCTGAACTGCTGTGCTTTTCCAGCGCCACTCAAATCTAGACACTGTGTTCCCAGGCCATCATTTCAGTCTCTGGTTTGCTGCAGTGCTCCTTCAAGACACAACACAAGCTGGAAGACACGCAACTCATTTTCTACCGACAGACCATGAAAACTTTAGGACCCAACATCAAGTTCAATCATTTTAGAAACCGTCCGCCCTCTTACACATTCTTCACCCACCCTCCCTTCCCATTAGTTCTGAAGACGGATCGTTGGACTCGAAGCGTTAACTTTCCTTCCTCATCAGAGACAGACAAGAGCTGCTGAATTTGTTCAGACCTTTTGGCTTTTCTTCTGAGAACTTTGTTTTTCTGTTGTAATCGCCAGATACTGGAAGCGTCTGAATGCAGGACGAGAATTTCACAGGAGATGAAAAGAATGGAAAGGGTTTGACCACTCCTATTGTGAAGGTACGTGAGCTAGGCTGGGGATGCTGCTCTCAGCGCAGAGAACGCTGAATAAGAAACCGATTAACGTGCTCATTTTATGAAGAGGATAGATATGTGTGACAGGGATAAGGCTGTATTGGGAAGGAACAGAGTAACATAAATGAAAGACAGGAGACAAGGAGGAGATTTAGGAAGAATACTTTCACCTATAGAGTATTGATTATCTGGAAATCATTATCTGAACATGTGGTAAAGGTAAGTGTCATGAGAACGTTTCAGCAGTCTGTAGCCGAACACTTGATGAGCCAGAGCACTAGTGGATAAGGACCAGGTATCAGAAAGTGTGACGAGGACAGACGGGCGCGAGATGGGTGTCCTGAATGCAATGCGTCAAAGGCAAGCTAGTGTGCTTAACGGCAACGGCTGGTGCGGCTCTGTGGCGCAATGGAAAGCGCGTTAGACTTCTACATCTCTATTCAAGTTGCTATTCAAAGGTTGTGGGTTCGAATCCCAGCAGAGTCGAGTTTTGATTTATGTTTTGCAAAGTGGTCAGACCAGACTCGGCTGCTCATCTGCAAAACCAGTAATATTCGTGCATAAACCGAACTGTCTCGAAACGGAACATTCTCCTCCCACAGATTTACATTATCGATGTCTATTTATGGTAGAGATCGATAAATACCTGTTAGACAGTACGATGTTGTGGATGGGCTGGAAAAAGACATAAAATTGTTCTGTGAGCCATGACGATATCAAATTACGTGGCAGGACAGGATTGGTGTTAAGATTGGCCTCCTTCTGCTCCTTTGTGTCTGTGCCATTTCTGGCCAAGGTTTTTAAATAATCACAATGAGGACAATATGAATTAAACGCCAAATAATATTTTGCTCTCATCTCCACTTCGCTTCCCACCCGGCTGGAATAGACAGCACTTGTTTCAGCTTTAGATCAGACAGCGCAGGATTCTCACAAGTTCTCCTTCAGGGTGAATGTTACTTCACATAGGTTTCCAAGTGGACACATGGAGCAAGCAATTGCATGGATGCTGGGGATTCAGGGGCAGATTTCCCCTTTTCTGGGCTGGAATTCTGGCCAAGGTAATGAACGTGAATTTCTGACATTTTGAATCTAACTCTGGATTCTTGCGACTTTACGAATTAAACTGAATTTAATTTGCCCTTGCAGAACATTGTTCAATCTTCACTGTGCATAAAAACCATGCCACATGCTCGTGCACGTAGTATGCTGAACATTGTTGATGTTGTGTGCAGTGTGGGTCGATGTCTCAGATGAACATGCCAAAGGAAGTTGGTGAAATATCAGTGAATCGAATTGTCTGACGAATTGAAGCCGATAGAAGGAAAATCCCAGTACAATGGCCACAAAACTTTGCCTGTGACCAACGCAGGAAGCCATGGTAAATGTATGCAGTATTCAATAAAACCGATTTTCACCACATTTATCTATGCCATTTTCCTGAAGCTGATGCTTCACAATCGATGATCCATTATCAGTATAACCACCTCTGCACTGCGTTTCATTTCAGATACACAGAAAAAAATAAGTAACTGGGTTGAGGGGCCCAGTGGTAAGATCAGGAGCCGTTCGTCACCATTAGACGGCAGATCCAGTGGTGCAGTTAGTTAGCTTGCTGTACTTGCATGACAGAATGGCAGCACATGAACTGCCAAAGTTGTGCATTGGATTCTCGCCAGGTGTTTGGTTTACTGATACTGACCAGAGATGATTGCAACTTCAAGCTGAAGAACAGTTTAAACCCGGAATATTACATTGCAACAAAGTGCTTTTGGCACTAATGTTGCACCGACTTGTAAGACCAATCTGAAGTCCATCTGACCAGCATTTTGACATTATAAGCCGTAAGTTTATCCAATGATCATTTAATTGCCCTGAAGGTTGGTGAGTCTACGACTGTTGAAGACAAGGCGTTCTGCACTCTTACTACTCTCTGAGAAAGGCAGCTACCTCGGCATCTATCACCCTCAAATTACATCGATAAGCCCTTGTGCCAACCATCACCATTTGAAGAAAATTCCTTCACTGTCCACCTTACGGCAAACTCTGAACATCTTTTATGTCTCTATTAATTCACTTCTCAAAGTTCTTATCTCTATCAAAAACAGCCTCAAGTCCCTCAGCCTTTCGTCGTAAGACCTTCCCTTCACAGAAAGCAACATCCGAGGAAATCTCGTCTACAACCTTTCCAATGCTTTCACATCCGTCCTATAATGTGGCGACCAGAACTCGACAAGTTTGGCCATACCAGACAAATTTCTGGAGCTGCAAAGAGATCGTTTGGCCCTGAAACTCAATCCCTCTCCCAATAAAAACTAACACACTGTGCTCATTGCAAACAAATCCATCAACGTGTGTGTTAACTTTCAGAGTTTTATATACATCGACACCGAGATCGCTCTGCTCATCTAAACTTCCAAGAATATTACAATTAGCCCAGAACATTTTATTCTTGTTGTTCATTCCAAAGTAAATCACCTCACACTTTTCCACAATAACCTCCATATGCCACCTCTGAGCCCCGATCTGCAGATTATTCATGTCCGTCTGTAACCTGCAGCAGACTTCGGCACTGTTGACAACTCCATCGACTTCGTGTGTTCTGCGAATTTGCTCATCCATCATCCCATGCTCGAACCCAGGTCATTTATAAAGGTGACAAACAGCAGTGGACCCTAAAACGAACCTTGTGGTACACCATGAATAACTAAACTCCAGGATGAATATTTTCCATTAACTACCACACTCTGTGTTCTTTCAGCGAGCCAATTACTGATCTAAACCGCGAAATCACCCTCAATCCCATGTCTCTGTATTTTATGCAACAGCCGACCGTGCATTCGTGAAAATCATATCCACCATGTTAACCACTTTACTCTCATCTACTTGTTTGTTGACCTTTTCAAAGAGCTCAATAAAGTTTGTGAGCCACAACCTGCTATTCGCAAAATCATGTTGACTGTAGCGAATCAACTTCTTCCTGCTGAGGTGATCATAAATCATATCTCTCATAACCTTTCCCAAACCTTCACCTTCAAGGAAATACTGCTCACTGTTCTATAATTTCCAGCGTTCTTCCTACTACTCTTCGTGAAGAAGGGGACAATATTTGCTGAACTCGAGTCTTCTCGCACTAATCACATAGACACTGACGAAATAAAGTTGGTCGTCAAAAGTTCTGCAATCTCCTCCCACGATTCCCAGAGAATCCTATGATACATCCCATCAAGCCCAGGGGACAAATCTATTCTCAAGCTTTCAAGAATTGCTAACAACTCGTCTTTATGAATGTCAATTTCGTTTATTTTAACAGATTGCATCTCAAAATTCTCTTCGACAGCATTGTCTTTTTCATTTGAGATATGATGAAAAATATACATTCAGCGCCTCTCCTATCCTCGGACTCCGTTGACGACGTCCTCCTACTGTTCTTGGCAGGCCCGAATCATATCCTAGATATTCTTTTATTCTTGAAATGACAAGAGAAAGCTTCCGGGTTTTAAATGACCCTGCCAGCTAAAGACATTTAATGTCCCCTCTTTGGTCTGAGTAGCTCTCTCTTTTGGCCCTTCCTTGCTAGCTTTTAATTTTCAAGTGCCCTAACTCAGCTTTCATATTACATGTTTACATGCACCGCCTTCTCCATCTTGACAAAAAGTTCAACTTTTTGAGTAAAAATGGCTCCCTGTCTCAACCTCATATTCCCTGCATGACGCACACACACTTATCAAGGACATGCATGAGCGCTTACCTGAACAAGCTCCATATTTCAGGTTTGCAAAACCCCTGCGTTTACTTTCCCATCTGGTGCATCCTAACTCTTGCTGATCGCATCATACTGGCCTTTCTCCCAGCGGTACCTCATGTTCTGCGATATATATATATTCCTATCCATCACTAAATAAACATACCGAATTGTGGTCACTATCACCAAAGTGCTCAATTATCTCCAAATCGAACAGTTGACTTGCTTCAATACGCAGTACCAAATTCAATAGACTACAGTAAAGGTAAGACAGTTTGTTTTAAAATTGTTTACCTGTAGCGGGCAGCGGTGTGTTTTTTTACTCTCTCTCCACAGAAAGAGCGGGAGCAGCAGAGGAAGTGACGGCAAGCAGAGGGGCAGCCGGGAAGGAAAAGTGAGTATAAATACTCACCCCTTGACACGAACGGTCATTTGAGTGGGAGCAGCGTCGAAGTAAAAGCGAACCCGGGAGACTACAGCAAAGGTAAGACAGTTTGTTTTAAAATTGCTTACCTGTAGCGGGCAGCGGTGTGTTTTTTAACTCTCTCTCCACAGAAAGAGCGGGAGCAGCAGAGGAAGTGACGGCAAGCAGAGGGGCAGCCGGGAAGGAAAAGTGAGTATAAATACTCACCCCTTGACACGAACGGTCATTTGAGTGGGAGCAGCGTCGAAGTAAAAGCGAACCCGGGAGACTACAGCAAAGGTAAGACAGTTTGTTTTAAAATTGCTTACCTGTAGCGGGCAGCGGTGTGTTTTTTTACTCGCACTCCACAGAAAGAGCGGGAGCAGCAGAGGAAGTGACGGCAAGCAGAGGGGCAGCCGGGAAGGAAAAGTGAGTATAAATACTCACCCCTTGACACGAACGGTCATTTGAGTGGGAGCAGCGTCGAAGTAAAAGCGAACCCGGGAGACTACAGCAAAGGTAAGACAGTTTGTTTTAAAATTGCTTACCTGTAGCGGGCAGCGGTGTGTTTTTTTACTCGCACTCCACAGAAAGAGCGGGAGCAGCAGAGGAAGTGACGGCAAGCAGAGGGGCAGCCGGGAAGGAAAAGTGAGTATAAATACTCACCCCTTGACACGAACGGTCATTTGAGTGGGAGCAGCGTCGAAGTAAAAGCGAACCCGGGAGACTACAGCAAAGGTAAGACAGTTTGTTTTAAAATTGCTTACCTCTAGCGGGCAGCGGTGTGTTTTTTAACTCTCTCTCCACAGAAAGAGCGGGAGCAGCAGAGGAAGTGACGGCAAGCAGAGGGGCAGCCGGGAAGGAAAAGTGAGTATATAAGTCAGGAAGGCGGCTAAACCCGAGATTCTACACCTGTAGTATCTCCCACCCACCCTCCTCCTCTAACCTTCTTAACTACTCTGCTTTTTCTTTTAAGGTAAGGATTTTTATTCCTTTACCAGGGACTAGTTAAAAATTTACTTCGTTTTTTTTGTGTGTGTATACATCAAGTCCTTAGGGTAAAAAAAAAACTATAGCAGAGAGGTATCAGAAGGTATTTTAACTCATACTTGTACAAAGTAAGTAATTAACTAAGTAGAGATGGCTGGGCAGGTGATGTGCTGTTGCTGTATGATGTGGGAGCTGGCTGATCCCATTATGAACGGCAGTGACCACATCTGCAGCAAGTGTTGGTTGCTGGAAGAACTCCGGATCAGAGTTGATGATCTGGAATCTGAGCTTCAAACACTGCGGCAAATCCTGGAGGGGGAGAGTTACGTGGATGCTTTGTTTCAGGAGGCAGTCACACCTGGGAGATTAAGTAATTCACATTCAGCTCGTGATCAGGCACAAAAGAGTGTGACTGTAAGTGTGGCAGGTAGGGGGAACCGGAGTTCAGGAGTGGAGGAGCCTCAGCCCTTGACCTTGTCCAATAGGGACGAGATTCTTGCTCCCTGTTCGGATGAGGAAAAGGGCTCTGGACAGGATGAGCCAACTGACCAAGGCACCATGGTGCAGAAGTCCATTCAAGAGGGGGGAGCTAATAGACAAGTAGTGGTTATAGGAGATTCTAAAATTAGGGGGACAGATAGTATCCTTTGCAAGCCGGATCGGGAGTCTCGCGTGGTGTGTTGCCTGCCCGGTGCCAGGGTGCGAGACATCTCCGACCGGCTTGAAAGGATATTGGAGCGGGAGGGGGAGGATCCAGTTGTTGTGGTCCACGTTGGTAACAACAACATAGGCAAGACTAGGGTGGAGGACCTGTTTGGGCATTACGAAGCACTGGGCAGGAAATTGAAGCTCAGGTCCTCAAGGGTCATAATCTCCGGATTACTGCCCGAGCCACGTGCCAATTGGCATAGGGACAAGAAAATTAGGCAAGTAAACACGTGGCTAAGGGATTGGTGTGGGAAAGAGGGATTCCACTTCATGAGGCATTGGCATCAGTTTTGGAACAGGGGGGATCTGTACCGTTGGGACGGTCTCCACCTGAACCGTTCAGGTACCAATGTTCGAGCGAAGAGGAAAAATAGGGTGTTCAGTAGGACTTTAAACTTCTGAGTTGGGGGGAAGGGAAAGTGAAAGCGATAGGGAGTATGGAGGTAAATGGCAAGATAAGCAGCAGGATAGCAAGTTTCCAGGCGGATTTAAAATTGAGGCAGACTGAGAATGCAGTAAAAAGCAACGATAACCTCGGACATATGACTTCCAACATCTTTAATGATAAGGAAGTTAGCATGAAGGCACTTTACCTGAATGCTCGTAGCATTCATAACAAAGCCGATGAACAAATGGCACAGATAATAGTGAATGATTATGATGTAGTAGGCATCACAGACACTTGGTTACAGGGGGGGGGGGGGGGGGTATGGTATTGAATGACATAGCGTCGGATGATGTGGAGTCTGTGTGGGTGGAATTGAGGAACCACAAAGGCACAAAAAACATAATTGGAGTTGTGTATAGACCTCCTAACAGTGGTCAGGACCAGGGACGCAACATGTACCGGTAAATAGAGAAGGCATGTCAGAAAGGCAAGGTTACATTGATCATGGGAGACTTCAATATGCAGGTGGACTGGGTAAATAATGTTGCCAGTGGATCTAAAGAAAGGGAATTCGTGGAATGCTTACAGGATGGCTTTTTGGAACAGCTTGTCATGGAGCCCACAAGAGCGCAGGCTATTGTGGACCTAGTGCTTTGCAATGAACCAGACTCTATAAAAGATCTTAAAGTAAGGGAACCCTTAGGAAGTAGCGACCATAATATGGTAGAGTTCAGTCTGGAGTTTGAAAGGGAGAAGGCAAAATCGGATGTAATGGTGTTACAGTTGAATAAAGGTAATTATGAGGGCATGAGAGAGGAACTGACTAAAATAGACTGGAAGCAGAGGCTAACTGGGAAGACAGTAGAGCAAAAATGGCAGGAGTTTGTAGGTATAATTGAGGACACTGTACAGAGGTTCATTCCCAAGAAAAGAAAGATTAACCGGGGAGGAACTAGACAACCTTGGCTGACAAAGGAAGTCAGGAAATGTATTAAAGAAAAAGAGAGATCCTATAAAGTGGCTAAGAACAGTGGGAAATCAGAAGATTGGGAAGGATACAAAAGCAAACAGAGGATAACAAAGAGTGTAATAAGAAATGAGGATCAAATATGAAGGTAGGCTAGCCAGTAATATTAGAAATAATATAAAAGTTTCTTTCAGTACATAAGAAACAAACGACAGGCAAAAGTAGACATTGGGCCACTTCAAACTGATGCAGGAAGCCGAGTGATGGGAGATAAGGAAATAGCAGGAGAACTTAACAAGTACTTTGCGTCAGTTTTCACAGTGGAAGACATGAGTAATAACCCAAAAATTAAAGGGTGTCACGGGGCTGAGTTGAGTATGGTTGCCATTACGAAAGAGATAGTGCTAGAAAAGTTAAAAAGTGTTAAAATTGATAAATCTCCTGGCCCCGATGGGATACACCCTAGAGTTCTGAGAGAGGTGGCTGAGGAAATAGCAGAGGCATTGGTTGAGATCTTTCAAGAGTCACTGGAGTCGGGAAAGGTCCCGGATGATTGGAAGATGGCTGTTGTAACCCCCTTGTTCAAGAAAGGATCAAGGCAAAAGATGGAAAATTATAGGCCAATCAGCTTAACCTCGGTTGTTGGTAAAATTCTAGAATCCATCATTAAGGATGAGGTTTCTAAATTCTTGGAAGAGCAGAGTCTGATTAGAACAAGTCAACATGGATTTAGTAAAGGGAGGTCATGCCTGACAAACCTGTTGGAATTTTTTTGAAGAGGTAACAAGTAGGTTAGACCAGGGAAACCCAGTGGATGTGGTTTATCTAGACTTTCAAAAGGCCTTTGATAAGGTGCCACACGGGAGGCTGCTGAGCAAGGTGAGGGCCCATGGTGTTCGAGGTGAGCTGCTGGGATGGATTGAGGATTGGCTGTCTAACAGAAGGCAGAGAGTTGGGATAAAAGGTTCTTTTTCAGAATGGCAGCCGGTGACGAGCGGTGTCCCGCAGGGTTCAGTGCTGGGGCCACAGCTGTTCGCATTATATATTAATGATTTGGATGAGGGAACCGGGGGCATTCTAGCGAAGTTTGCCGATGATACGAAGTTAGGTGGACAGGCAGGTAGTACTGAGGAAGTGGGGAGGCTACAGAAGGATCTAGACAGGTTGGGAGAGTGGTCCAGGAAATGGCTGATGGAATTTAACGTGAGCAATTGCGAGGTCTTGCACTTTGGCTAAAAGAATAAAAGCATAGATTACTTTCTAAATGGTGAGAAAATTAATAAAGCCAAAGCACAAAGGGATCTGGGAGTGCTAGTCGAGGATTCTCTAAAGGTAAACATGCAGGTTGAGTCCGTGATTAAGAAAGCGAATGCAATGTCGTCTCTTATCTCAAGAGGGTTGGAACAGAAAAGCAGAGATGTACTACTAAGACTTTATAAAGCTCTGGTTAGGCCCCATTTGGAGTACTGTGTCCAGTTTTGGTCCCCACACCTCAGGAAGGACATACTGGCACTGGAACGTGTCCAGCGCAGATTCACACGGATGATCCCTGGAATGACCGGTCTAACATATGAGGAACGGCTGAGGATACTGGGATTGTATTCGTTGGAGTTCAGAAGATTAAGAGGAGACTTAATAGAGACGTACAAAATAATACATGGCTTGGAAAAGGTGGATGCTAGGACATTGTCTCCGTTAGATGAGGAGACTAGGACCCGTGGACACAGCCTTAGAATTAGAGGGGGTCATTTCAGAACAGAAATGCGGAGACATTTCTTCAGCCAGAGAGTGGTGGGCCTGTGGAATTGATTGCCACGGAGTGCAGTGGAAGCCGGGACGCTAAATGTCTTCAAGGCCGAGATTGATAGATTCTTGTTGTCGAGAGGAATTAAGGGCTACGGGGAGAACGCTGGTCAGTGGAGCTGAAATGCACATCAGCCATGATTGAATGGCGGAGTGGACTCGATGGGCCGAATGGCCTTAATTCCACTCCTATGTCTTATGGTCTTATGGTCAATATGTTTTTGATTCTTGTTGGCCTGTCTACATGCTGCGTCACGAAACCCTCCTGCACACATTGGACAAAGACTGACCAATCAGAGCTCCTCAAACAATAAAATTTCCAATCAATATTTGGAAAGTTAAACTTCCCCACTACAACTACCTTGTTACTTCCTTTCCTATCCAGAATCATCTTTGCAATCTTTTCCTCCATATTTCTAGAACATTTTGGTGGTGACCTCCACTTGTCTGATTTTAATCTCAGCCCATTCTAGTTCAGCAGATTGAGTCGGGTCCTCACCAAATATCCTTTCTGCTACCATAGCACTGTCTTTGACTAAAAATGCCACATCTCCCCCTCTTTAACGGCTTCCCTGTTCTTACTGAAAAATCGAAACTGAGGTGCAAGGAACAACCATTCATTTCAGTGTTCCATTCATGTCTCTGAAATGGCCACAATATTGAAGTCCCAGTTAACAACCCATGACACTTGCTTTATCCCAGATGCTCCTAGCGGTGAAGTAGACAGACTTCAAACCACCTTCATCCTTGCCAGCATTCACTTGCAAACCCGAAAACCCATTTATGTCCTAACCACTCAAAACTTCCAGCAAACCGCAGCTAAAATTCGGGTTCGCAATCCGCTGCTGAATTCATTTAAACCCTCCTGAGGAGCTTTAGAAAATTATCCACTCAGGATATTGGTACCCTTCCGGGTCAGGTGGAGACCATCTTGTTTGTAGAGGTCCAACCGACTCCAGAATGAGCCCCAACTATCCAGATATCCAAATCCCTATCACCTGCACTATTCTTACAACCACGTGTTCATCTGCTCTCTCCCTATTCTTTCCCTCACTATTACGTGGCATGTGTAACCAATCAGAGGGAACAACTCTGTTTGATCTAGATCTAAAATGTCACCCTGGATCCCTGAATTTCTGCCATACATCCACATCAATTTTATTACATAAGTTGTTAGTGCATATGTGAAACATGCCCTCGGGCTGCTCCCCCTCCCCTTAAGGATCTTGAAAACACGCTGCGAGACATCACAAACCTTGGTAACGTGGAGGTATCACATCAATCATGAGCCTGCCCTGTACCCACAGAAACTGCAATCTGTCCCCCTCACCATGTAGTCCCCAATAACTATTGCGCTCCTCCCCTCTCCCCTACCCTTCTGATCACAGGGACAAGCACTGTGCCAGAGATCTGTACCCCATGGCTTACCCCTCGTAGGACATCACCCCAAAAAATAACAAATACGGTATGCTTGTTACAGATGGGCACAGCCAAAGTGGATGCCTGCACTGGCTGCCTGTTCCCTTTTCGTCTCCCGACTGTATACCATCGACCTTTTTCTTGTACCTGAAGTGTAACTGCCTCCCTATAACTCCTCTCAATTCACCTCAGATTACCCAAAGATCCAATGTTCAGCTCCAGGTCCCTAAAGCTGTTGCCAGGGAGATGGAGTTGGGTGCAATTCCCATAGATTCAAATGTCAGGGACATTACAGTAAACTCTAAGCTCTCATATTCTACAGGAAGAACATTCAAATGCCCGACCATCAATTCCTAATGTTCTGAATTCACACACACACACACACACATGTGTGTGTGTGTGTGTGTGTGCGTGAATTCAGAATATTTGGAATTGGTTGGTCGGCCATTTGAATGTGCTAGGAGAAAGTGAGGACTGGAGATGCTGGAGGTCAGAGCTGAAAATGTGTTGCTGGAAAAGCGCATCACGTCAGGCAGCATCCAAGGAACAGGAGAATCGACGTTTCGGGCATAAGCCCTTCTTCAGGAATGAGGAAGGTGTGTCCAGCAGGCTAAGGAGGAGGGACTTGGGTGAGGGGCGTTGGAAATGCGATAGGTGGAGGGAGGTCAAGGTGAGGGTGATAGGCAGGAGTGTGGTGGGGGAGGAGAGGTCAGGAAGAATATTGCAGGTTAGGAAGGCGGTGCTGAGTTCAAAGGATTTGACTGAGACAAGGTGGGGGGAGGGGAAATGAGTAAACTGGAGAAACCTGAGTTCATCCCTTGTGGTTGGAGGGTTCCCAGGCAGAAGATGAGGCGCTCTTCCTCCAACCGTCGTGTTGCCATGGTCTGGCGATGGAGGAGTTCAAGGACCTGCATGTCCTTGGTGGAGTGGGAGGGGGAGTTAAAGTGTTGGGCTATGGGTGTTTGGGTTGGTTGTTCCGGGTGTCCCAGATGTGTTCTCTGAAACCTTGGGCAAGTACGTGGCCTGTCTTCCCAATATGGAGGAGGCCACATCGAGTGTAGTGGATGCAATAGATGATGTGTGTGGAGGTGCAGGTGAATTTGGGGTGGATATGGAAGTGTCCCTTGGGGCCTTGGAGGGAAGTAAGGGGGGAGGTGTGGGCGCAAGTTTTGCATTTCTTGCGGTTGCAGGGGAAGGTGCCGGGAGTGGAGGTTGGGTTGGTGTGGGTTGTGGACCTGACGAGGGAGTCATGGAGGGAGTGGTCTTTTCGGATCGCTGATAGGGGAGGGGAGGGAAATATATCCCTGGTGGTGGGGTCCGTTTGGAGGTGGCGGAAATGACGACGGATGAAACGTTGTACATGGAGGTTGGTGGGGTGGTAGGTGAGGACCAGTGGGGTTCTGTCCTGGTGGCGGTTGGAGGGGCGGGGCTCAAGGGCGGAGGAGCGGGAAGTGGAAGAGATGCGGTGGAGGGCATCGTCGACTACGTCTGGCTGGAAATTGCAGTCCTTGAAGAAGGAGGCCATCTGGGTTGTATGGTTTTGGAACTGGTCCTCCTGGGAGCAGATGCGCCGGAGACGAAGGAATTGGGAATATGGGATGGCGTTTTTACAGGGGGCAGGGTGGGAGTCGGTCGGTTTAGAGTAAATGTCCGTGTCGATTCGGTCACCCGAGATAGAAATGGAAAGGTCTAGGAAGGGGAGGGAGGAGTCTGAGACGGTCCAGGTGAATTTGAGATCGGGGTGGAAGGTGTTGGTCAAGTGGAAGAACTGTTCAACCTCCTCGTGGGAGCACGAGGCAGCTCCGATATAAAGTGGATGAACTGTTCAACCTCCTTGTAAAGTGGTTGAACTGTTCAACCTCCTCGTCGAATGTTCTTCCCGTCGAATGTGCGAGCTATATGTATATACATATGTGTATGTACACATATGTATAAAAGTGTGTGGGCGTGCATGTATGTGTTTGTATGCATATATATTTAAACGTTGCAAAAGAACATTCAGTAAAACAGCATTTATTCATAAAAATATCTGATTTTGTGGAGTGTTCTGTCCTTGGGAAATACCTCAGTTACTTAAGACCAGCCATAAAGACTCCCTGAGTGAATATCCATCACTCACGAGAGATACAGAGGTGATTTTTGAAGTCGATGACGTTTGACATGTTGCTGATCCTGCGCTGTGTTAAATTCTGGAAAGGACGTTTAGCTCGTACCATATTACTAATTTTGCTGCAAACTCGCACAGTCCATTAAAGCAATCCAAAAGTTATTAGGTTTATCTCATTGGACATTTTGCCTGTTATCAGAAAAACTGGAATAGAAATGACAAAGCTGTTTTTAAGTACTGCTATGAAGATTACAGAATTCAAACAGGAATTATTTTCGTGTCTTGTCACTAGATATGGTTGCGGGAGATGAGTGAGCATCAAATGAACTCACTCCCTTCTCTGTGATTGCAGCCAAATTTTCTAATGCAACAGATGAAAGAACAAAGGTGCACACATCGGCAGGTCAGTTCCAACTCACGATAGTGTAGTTTCACTTTGATTCTCGCCATCTCCTAAAGTATTAGCTGAATGGGGAGATCAGGATCCTGAAGGTATGCTGAGACATTGCGCAAATTATTCCCATACTGTTGGCATCACTTTATATCATAAATCAGTTATGCAGCAGACTGTGCTAACCGGCTTCCCTTTAATGCTAAGCTATCACAAACAGCTCAGTTCTTTTACAATTTATAGAAGTTCACGTAGAACAAGCTGCTAAAGCTTTCCTCACAATCAGCTCATTCTACACTTAGTCATGCTCAGTTGCAGGTGTTATGAGGCTTCTTTCCAATTAACGTTAAGCAACTAGAGAGTGTGCACGTAACGTGTACCCATTCTGGCCGCCCAGACTCCCTGTCCCGGTGAAATTCACTCCTTGTGTGTCTGCACGCATCTTTACAAATATTTTAGAATCAGCTTCTGAATAATTTTTCCTGAGAAAAAGTAAGCATTTTCGAATTCAATAGCTGTAGAAAGAAAAAGAATGCGAGCTCCAAACTTCTCTTTATCATTCATCGCTGGTTTTCAAGTTCTGTACTCTAGATATAGATCCATCCGAATGAGGGAATTTCCCTCTTGTTTACTCTCACCAAATTCACATCGCCTAGAAACCATCTATACGGACACAACACAGTTTACCTGGTGTCACGCCACATGATCTATTCGTCTTTTCCACCATCCCATGATACCCCGCTTTGTCTTTTCAAATGGCATTATCCCCCACTACATTGTTGGCTTCCTTTCCATTTTTCTGTTTCCAAGTAAACGCTGTCCATTCTTCCTGACGTCTTTTCATTCCAGTCATCGCCATCCATCTCTTTTATCATCTCTTTATGTCCCAGTATAGTCCATGTTGAGAAAGGATGCTGGGGCCAAAACAACACATGAAAACCCGCTGTAATGCTGTATACTACAATTACCAATGTAGGGAAAATGGGAGCTAGTTCAGTCAAAAGTGAATCCGTTGGTTGTTGCACAATGGATCAATCACTGATTGGGTCGTGACTGTTTTTCCTCACTTTTCTCGCCTGTCTGAACATGTGCTAAAGCAACACAATAAGGGAACATGGAATGCCTACGGTTCAGAAATTACCTATTCGATACAACAAATGCACACCAATCCTCCTGGGATTAACCCTCACAGAACAATTCCTTACCCTTTTTCTCTTCATTTGCTCCTGAATAAGGCAACTTACTGACAGTCGACCCAGTTGTCGGCAAGTCATATCTCTGGCGCTGTGCGGCAGCAGTGATAACCAGTGAGCCACCTTGCGGCCCTGCACAATTATGCAAGGCACATTCGGACGCGTTTGAAATGTCAAAGACGCTCGACTTGTGTTGTTGCCCTTATCAGGAACAATAAATCCAGATTCCCTGACCAAGAAATTAACCCAAACCACAGCGCTTTATGGTAACCACTGGTCGACCAGGAAGGACGGCATGTGCAATTGCGTCTTCTCTTAACAGCATAGGTTTCTTTTCCTGCGATGAGAAATTCCTTCCAAAAAAGAGTGTTTGTGACACCGTGCTTTTAGAGCACAGAATAATACATTATGTCAGTGCCAGTCATCAAACATCCAAATATTTTCGTTTCCAATTTCCACTCATTGGCCCACAGCCTGACGTCTGAAGTGTTCATCTGAACGAGACTTTCCCTGCAAAGTTTTAATCTCCAATGAACCAGTGAATGAGTCTGAAGTCAGATACCGTCAAATTTGTTCATGAACTGCGGGAGAACTGAACCTCATTATGACCCCTAGAGGGAACTATACAGACACATCTTTTGAAAGTGACAAAGGCCTCAGGAGAGCCCAACTTCCGTAAAATGAGGAATTGACCCGTTTGGCACTTCTTTCTTCATGACTCGCTTTAAAACCGATTCTGTTTACATAAGCAGAGGGGTAAACAGGCGGGAGTCTATCCCTCAAGGACTGTCCCAATCGGAAATGATTGGTACCTGCTAAACGTTGACTTCTCCAAATCTGAGGCAGCCTGGCGAGCTGTGGTCTTCCAACTTCCTGCCTGTTTAAATGGATTCCAGCAGATTCATGTCTCTACATAAGGAACAGAAGCATTCAATCGCATCCCTGTACGTTTTCGTCCCCCATTGTTTCACCGTTACTTTTCTGCTTTTCATGAATCACGTTGTTCTTCCTGCCAAACGAAGGTATTCTTCGCATCAGAAGCTTGTCATCCTCATGTTCCTCGAAGGGAAAACACGTATGTGGACTTCCAAACTGAAACAGTTGGGGCCTGGGGCGGGGGCGGGGAGGTTGGGGCGGAGGGGGGGAGTTCTGTCTATAAAATGACTTCCAGATATTCCTTCAAAAATAATACTAACAACACGGAGAACGCACCTTCGGATGCTTGCTGCAATAGTTGCAAGAAAATTCAGCAAGGCTGTAGTGTGAATCGAGGTTACAACCCCGAGCTCGAACCACTAAGCTATGGCAGCACTAACATATGAAGCGTTTGGAGACTGACAAAAGATGATGACCTCTAGCAGAAAAACTTCGGTCATCTCAGTTTTGTGATACAAGCTTCGTTTTGTATGACATAATACGACTTGAAACCCACTTCTTTGATCACTTGTTTGATATAACACTTTGTCAGCTTCCCAATATCTCATAATGTGACAAGGATCAACATTTGTTTAAACTCACACAAAGTAAAAGCTTTGAAGCTTCTTTTATATAAAAGGCACGATGTAGTATTGATACCAGCTTATTACCCTTGATTTCAGCATGTATTGCAGTTTTTCTTAATCACTTGGTGAGTAATTCCTTTCCTTTTGCCTGGTGCGATTTACGTTGCCACAGGAATTCGTAATTTATGGCCTTGGTAGGTGACTTTTAGGCACCAAACTTGAAACAGTTCAAATCGAACATGCTCCGGAGGTTGGAATTCGAAGGAATGCAGAATATTTGAGAGTGCACTCTAAAACATAATCTTGGGTGTCGTGTCCACTGGCTGGGTTGGAATACTATTGACCAGCTCTATTTGCTCTTGAGTGGGCTGGAGGACATGACAGTGATAGGTAGAGGGAAGACAGTCAAGAGATTTGTAGAAAATGATGAAAAATTTGAAATTTTGCCACCCGGTGATGGGTGAGCAACCAGTGTTGTGAGTACTCCCAAATGCTGGAGAGGTATTGGCAGACCTCAGGATTACATCATTGGGTGAATAACCTGCAACTCCTTTCCTTCTACCATGTGGGAGACCTTGTGGAAAGATAAAGCTGCGAAGGCAGGCCGCAGTGCACGTTTGGGAAAATGGGCGTTCGTAAAAATGCCATTCAGATAATGCACAACGAAACTGTGAACAGAACGCAAGTACACCTTTGAATAGAAGCAGTAGGAGTTAGACCATAAAACATAGAACATAGAACATTACAGCGCAGTACAGTCCCTTCGGCCCTCGATGTTGCGCCAACCTGTCATCCCAATCTGAAGTCCATCTAACCTACACTATTCTATGTAAGTCCATATGTTTGTCCAATGACGACTTAAATGTACTTACTGTTGGCGAATCTACTACCGTTGCAGGCAAAGCATTCCATACCCTTACTACTCTCTGAGTAAAGAAACTATCTCTGACATCTGTCCTATATCTATCACCCCTCAATTTAATTCTATGCCCCCTCGTGCTCGCCGACACCATTCTTGGAAGAATGCTCTCCCGGTCCACCCTATCTAAACCCTCTGATTATATTATATGTCTCTATTAAGTCACCTCTCAACCTTCTTCTCTCTGACGAAAACAACCACAAGTCCCTCACCCTTTCCTCGTAAGACCTTCCCTTCATACCATGCAACATACGATTAAATCTCCTCTGCACCTTTTCCAAAGCTTCATCATCCTTCTTATAATGTTGTGACCAGAACTGTATACAATAGTCCAAGTGCGGCCGCATTAGAGTTTTGTTCAGCATAACCTCATGGTTCCAGAACTCGATCCCTCAATTAATAAAAGCTAAAACACTGTCTGCCTTCTGAACAAACTTGTCAACCTGGGTGGCAAATTTCAAGGATCTCTCTACCTGAACACCGAGATCTCTCTGCTCACCGACACTACCAAGCAACTTACCATTAGCACAATACTTTGCATTCCGGTTGTTCCGATCAAAAGGAATCACCTCTCACTTGTCCGCATTAAACTCCATTTGCCACGTCTCAGCCCAGCTCGGTAGCTTATCTATGTCTCTCTGTAAACTACAACATCCTTCATCACTATCCACAACTCCACCGACCTTAGTGTCGTCTTCAAATCTACTAACCCACCCTTCAATGCCCTCAATCAGGTCGTTTATAAAATATAACGAACAGCAGTGGACCCAACACCGACCCTGGCAGTATACCACTGGCAATTGGACTTCAGGATGAACATTTCCCATCAACCACCACCCTCTGTCTTCTTTCAGCAAGCCAATAACTGATACAAACTGCTACATCTCCCAAAATCCCATTCCTCCGCATTTTGTGCAATAGCCTACTGTGGTGAACCTTATCGAACGACTTGCTGAAATCCATATACACAACATCAACCAGTTTACTCTAATCGACCTGCTTGGTCACCTTCTCAAAGAAATCAGTTAGGTTTGTGAGGCACGACCTACCCTTCACAAAACCATGCTGGCTATCCCTGAACAAATTATTCCTTTCCAGATGGTTATAAAGCCTATCTCTTATAACCTTTTCCAACAATTTACCAACAACTGAAGTGAGGCTCACTGATCTAAAATTAACAGGATTGTCCCTACTCCCCTTCTTGAACATGGGAACCATATTTGCTATCCTCAGGACTCATGGCACTATTCCTGTAGACAATGACGATTTAAAGTTCAATGCCAAATCCTCGGCAATCTCCCCCCGGCTTCCCAGAAGATCCTAGGATAAAGCTCATCCAGCCCAGGGGGCTTATCTATTTTCACACTCTGCAGGATTTCTAATACCTCCTCCTTGTGAACCTCAATCCCACCTAGTGTAGTAGCCTGTATCTCAGTAATCCCCTCGACATCATTGTCATTTTCTAGACTGAATACTGTTGAAAAGTATTCATTTAGTGCTTCCCCCATCTCCTCTGACTCCACACACAACTTTGCACTGCTATTGCTGATTGGCCAAAATCTTACTCTCGTCATTCATTTATTCCTTAAATACCTATAGAAAGCCTCAGTGTTTACCCTGATCCTATCCACCAAAAACTTCTCATGTCTCTTCCTGAATCATCTGAGCTCTCTCTTTCGGTCTTTCCTGGCTACATTGTAACCCTCAAGCGCCCTAACTGAGCCTTCGCCTCTCATCCTAACATAAGCCTTCTTCTTCCTCATGACCAGACAGTCTACTTCCTTCGGAAAACACGGCTCCCGCTCTGGACAGCTTTCACTCTGCCTGACAGGTACATACTTATCTCGGAAACACAGTAGCGTTTCCTTGAAAAAGCTCCACATTTCTAATGTGCCTATCCACTGCAGTTTCCTTCTCCATCCAGTGCTTCCTAAATCTGGCCGAATCGCATCATAATTGCCTTTCCCCCAGCTGTAACTCTTGCCCAGTGGTATACACCTATCCATTTCTATGTCAAAAGTAAACATAACAGAATTGTGATCGCTCTCACCAAAGTGCTCACCTACTTCCAAGTCTAACAACTGGCCGAGCTCATTACCCAGTACCAAATCTAATGTAGCCTCGCCCCTGTTGGCCTGTCTACATACTGTGTGAAAAAGCCCTCCTGCACACATTGGACAAAAACTGACCCATCTATAGTACTCGCACTATAGTGTTCCCAGTCAATATTTGGAAAGTTGAAATCCCCCGTAACAACTACCCTGTCATTCTCACTGCTATCGAGAATCATCTTTGCTATCCTTTCCTCTACATCTCTGGAACTATTCGGAGGCCTATAGAAAACTACCAACAGGGTGACATCTCATTTCCGGTTTCTAACTTCAGCCCATGTTACGTCAGTTGACGAGTCCCCAAACATCTTTTCTGCAACTGTAATACTGTCTTTGACCAACACTGCCACAGATCCCCCCTCTTTTACCTTCTTCTCTGTTCTTACTGAAACATCTAAATCCTGGAATCTGCAGCAACCATTCATGTCCCTGTTCTATTCATGTCTACGAAATTGCCACAACACCGAATTCCCAGGTACCAACCAATCCTGTAAGGTCATCGACCTTACTCCAGATGCTCCTGGCGTTGAAGTAGACATACTCCAAACCAACGTCTTGCTCACCGGTGCAATCTTGCGACCCTAAGACTTGTTTTGGACCTCTCTACTCTCAAACTTTTCGACACTTGAACTACAACTTTGGTTCCCATCCCTCTGCTGGATTAGTTTAAACACACCCCATCCTGCTTGTACAGGTCCCACCTACGCCAGAAAGATCCCTAATTATCCAAGAATCCAAAACCCTCCCTCCTGCACCATCCCTGTAGCCACGTGTTCAACTCCACTCTCTCCCTATTCCTTGCATCACGAGCACAACAACAGGGAGGGAATTTGAAAGGACGGATGGAAGTGTATTATGACCGTGACTTCCAAACGAATGGATTAGAGTTTGAGCTGCAGAAGAGCAGAGACGTGGAAGAGTTAATTATGTTAATGAAGTGCAAGTTGGCTGACATGGTGATGTTGGGGATATGTGGTTAAAAACACATCAGGAAGTGAAGTATGTCACCATGGTTATGACGTGCCTGTTCAGACTCAGACAATTACCAGGGAGGAGATTGAATCAATGGCGAGGCATTTTCTCCTAGGACTTGGTCGATGATGCCTTCCAGCTCATCTCATCCATTTCCCTCAACTCCGCTCCCAAAACTCATCGCTCCAACTGAGACGAGGACGGAACTCCCTTCTACATCACTTTAAAATCTAGCAACCTCTGTAGACATCATGTCATCCTTCGGCATTTCCGTCAGCTGCAAATGAAACCCACTAACGAAGATGTGTTTCCCTCCCCACCCCTACCCACTTTCTGTAAATATCATTCCCTATCCGACTTCCTGGTGGTGCACGCCCCCACCAACCACCCTCCCATCCGCTCCCAGCAAACTTCTCATTCCAACACGGGATTTGCAAAACATCCATCCACACCTCCGCCCTCAACTCTGTTCAAGGCCCCAAAGAACCCTTCCATGTCCATCAGAGTTTCACCTGCATTTCCATGCATGTCATTTACTGTATCCATTGTTCCCTTTGCAGTCTCCTCGACACTGAGGAGATCGGATGCCTAATTACAGACCACTTCGGAAAACTTATCTGGGACACCCGCACCAAACAACACCACTGGCCCCTGGCCGAACATGTCAACTCTCCCTCCCACACAGCCAAGTTCATTCAGGTCCAGGGCTTCTGCCGCTCTCATGAACTGTCCTGTCTGTCCATCTTCCTTCCCACCTATCTGCTCTACCCTGCGCTGCGACCTATAATCATTACCCCCACCTCCATCCTCCTATCACACTCTCAGTTACTTTGTCCCAGCCACACACGCTCCCATTTGTCTCTCTACCCGCTCGCTTCATAAGCCTCTTTCCTGATGAAGGCTCGTGCCCGAAACGTCGATTGTCTTGCTCATTGGATGCTGCCGCCCTGCTGTGTTCTTCCAATAACACACTTCCAACTCAGTGGCGAGGCAGTGGATTTTGAGTTAGGGACAGAAGTCAGATGCCTCAGTTTTGCAATGATTCAATTCTAAGAAATGTTCTCCGTCAGGACTGGATGTCAGACAAGTCAAGACAATGTTTGACCTGGAGGAACAGGGAGGTGATCGTGTTCATATCCACCTGCTGACCCGCTCGTCTCTGTGGTGGAGGCTGTGTGCATGAAAGATTCTGACAAAATTCTCTTCAAATTCTTCGTGTCGAAAATCCCTTACCTTCAGACCTTATCTTCAGACAGAATCTAGAGTCTTGTGAAAGACGGTTTCACACTTTCATTTTTGGGTACCATCAGTTTCGCAGGATTTTAGAAGGGGAAGATTTACAAACCAACCTCTCCAACATAATCTGATGAAGCTGCGCAGTTTATCCCGAATACAAATTGATCAGATTTCGAACATGAAATGAAAAAGTCGGAAATAAATCGTCCAATTATTGTGCGTGTAGACGAGACTTCTACCTGTCATCAGACCTTACACACCTCAATTGTAAACATACTGAGGAAAGACTGGGGAAACGTGGGGATCCACTCCCTGTCTGAGCTGAATTCCCGTGGAAGCAATGATACCAGTAACAAGCCATTCACCTGCTCAGAGTGTGGGAAGGAATTCACTCACTCTCTGACCTGCTGCGACACCTACTCGTTCAAAATGATGAGAAACTATTTCAATGTCTGAACTGCGGAAAATGCTTTAAAACATCCAGCGATTGGAGAACCGAACACCTTGCTCATATTAATTAGGAACCTTTTATCTCTCCGAATTTTGGAAAATGTTATCAACCCTCTATGTGCTTCATCTTTGAGAAATATGCTCACCTAAATAAGAGTCCATTAAGAATCATAGAGACCTGACGTGTGATCCACGTGCTCACCCGGAGGAGAGACATCTCCAGTTCCAAATCTGTGGGACGTGCTGTAACGTCCCAGCGACCGGATGGCTCATCACCTTTCACACAGTATTAACAGGTCTTTCTAAATGCCCTGACTGCGGGAAGTGCTGCACTATTTCCTGAATACTAACGTGTCATCAACGTGTTCACACTGAAGATAGACATCAATCACAATAAACGTTCCTGGGGACAGTATATCATGAACGTCTTCACATTGAGGGGAGACCTTTCAAACATGTCGTCTGTGGGATGTGCTCTCTCGTCTCTGTAGAACTGAGGTCCCATCGATATTTTCGAATTGTGAGAGACGTTTAAAGTGTATTTATTCCAGGAATAGGTTCAAGCAATCATCTAAACTCTCAGTACACCATCTGTTTTGCAGTTGTCAGCAAGCATTTACCTGCTCCATGTGAGAAAAACAGTTAGGTCACTCATCGAACCTGCTGAGAGAGTAGAGGGATCCCACTGAGGGATAGAATTCACTCACTCATCGACCCTAAAGAGACAGCGTAGAGTTTACATATCTCAACACCGATTGAACTTTGATCTTCTCATTCAGGTCTGAAAGCAAAGTTTTAATATTCTAGATAACAATCAAATCAGCTTTGTGTTAAACACAGTATCGAAGGTCATTGGAAGGATGGGATTATAGAGTACGTGAAGCATCAGCATAGGTTGTCAAGGAGAAATCACATTTGACAAATATATTAGAATTTTTGAGGAGGCAATGAGCAAGCGAGACGAAGTCAAGCCTGTGGAGGTCACCGGCTTGAATTTCCATAGACATATGTCAAGGTGCAGTATGGCAAACTGCTAAATAAGAGGCCATGGATTGAGGCTTGGCTGACTGGCAGAAGGCAGACAGTTGGGTGAAGAGGTCTCTTCCAGGATGGCAGCCCGTGACTAGTGGAGTTCAAAGGAGTCAGGGTGGGCACCACAGCTATTCACATTATGTATGAATGATCCATTCAAAGGAACTGAGGGTGTTGTTGCTCCATTTGAAGAAGACACAATGATAGGTGGAAGGCCAGATCTTATTGATGAAGCGGGCATGCTGCAGAATGACTTGAACGGAGTGAGTGCTTCGAAAAACGTTGTAGTTGCCATACTTTGTGGAAAATATGAGGTCATATGTTTGGTGGAAAGAGTAGAGGCATAGACAATTTTCGGAAAGCAGAAAGAATTCCAAGTTCAATTTTCTCTTATGTTTAGCATGCAATTTCAGTTGGTGTTTAGGAAGGCAAATACAATGTCGGCGTTCAGTTCAAGCAAATTAAAAAGCACGGGCAGAGGTTTAGGCCTCAGTCAATAGGAGGCTCTGGACCATTGCATTTGGAACATTGAGAGTAGGATTTGGCCCCATATCTAAGTGATGGTATGTTTTGAGTGGTGGATAGGAGGTTTATAATGGCTGACTCAGTGGTGAGTCCTAATGTCTTGCAGCCTCCGCGATGTTTGTTCAATATCTACTTTGGACGAATGTGAATTTGGAGTTGGCACATCCTGTCCGTTTCAGCCTGCGTTTTCTCCCCAGACTAAAGATGTATGGCTGACGTTCTTTCGTCATGGGAAATTTAGAGTTACAGGAATTGGGTAGAGGTGTGAGTTGGGTGCGATTCCCTTCGCATGATTCGTGGGGGTTTCTTGGTCCAAATGTCCGGTTTGCACATTTTAGGTATTCCGTTAGAACAATGTTGATCGCAGGGATTTAGGCCTTGTCATAAGTTTTTTTTTTTAACGGAGGTGACACCTTCTTTATAAATACATGGTTTTAAGTGAACGTCTTGAACGATATAAGGAGTGGAGGGACATATTTGAGGAGGACATCCTGAAGGTCAATGGAGAATATTAAATAGCCTCAGATAATTAAGTTAAGCATAATCTAAAGAGATTCTGCAAGTACATTAAGAAATTGAGACCAAATAGGACCACTTTAAGATGAAAAAGCTCACCTATGTCTTGATCCTCAGCAGATGGAGAAACATATAATGTTCATTTCGCGTCAGTTTACACTGTGGAGAACGAAATAGCTGGTACACCTAAATACTGATGTTTTGAAAGTAGTTCACGTAGAAAAGGGGAAGTGCTGGCGGACCTGGAAAATATAAAGTTGGATATTTCTCTGGGATCTGATCTCCTGTATCCAGGAAACTTGTGGGAAGTTAGGGAATGAAACTGTTGGGCCCTTCGTAGAAATATTTTTATCATGTATTATTACGAGTGAGGCGCCGAATGACTGGGGGATGGCTAATGTTGTGCCTTGGTTTAGAAAGGAATTCATGGAGAAGTCTGGGATCGATAGACCTGTGTGTCTGGTTATGGTCGTGGATAAGTTGTTGAATGCAATTCTAAACGATAGGATTTATTTGAATTTTTAGATACAAGGAATGAATCGGGATAATCAGCATGGTTTCGCACAAAATTGATTGAGTTTTTTGAGGGCGTAACCAAGAAGATCAATGAGGACATAGTGGTAGAGTTTGCTCACTTGGGCTTTAATAAAAGCTTTTACACTGTTCCACATGGTTGACTAATTCATAAAGTTAAATCGCATAAGTTAAATGTAAGCATTCCAATTCGATATAAAATTAGTTCGATAGCAGGATGCTGAGAATGGTGGTGGAAGGTAGTTTTCAGACTGGAGGACTGTTACCAATGGTATCCCATTGGCTGAGCGCACATTCATTTTATTTTTCATTTAAATAAATGATGTAGGTGGGAAGATAGAAAGCATGGTAAGTAAGTTTGCAAAATTGGTAGTAGAATGGACAATAATAAGGTTCTGGAAGGTTGTGAAGCGATTTTCTCGTCAGGTCAGTTTCTCTCTGGCCTCGAGTTTAAAAAGCGTGTGGGGGAGGAGTTGTGAAGGGCCATTCGTCCATCGTGAAGCGTACTTTATCAGGCATCCATCTAGTCTCGTCCCAGTTTTCAGCAATGAGATTGTCTATGTGATATGACATAACAATGGTACTGAACGTTGACCTGGTCACACTGTTGTAACCCGTCTGAGGAACGTATTCTCATGTTCAAATACAGAGGTAGTCACACAGGCACATTACCCGAGAGTGACAGAGTCCTCAGGATTATACCCATTCCATGTGCTTTATGTCTACAAGTATCTCCGGAGAAAGGCGGCTTTAAGTGGAATAGAACATAGAACAATACAGCACAGAACAGGCCCTTCGCCCACGATGTTGTGCCGAACATTTGTCCTAGCTTAAGCACCCATCCATGTACCTATCCAATTGCCGCTTAAAGATCACCAAAGATGCTGACTCTACCACTCCCACAGGCAGTGCACTCCATGCCCCCACCACTCTCTGGGTAAAGAACCCACCCCTGACATCTCCCCATACCTTCCACCCTTCACCTTAAATTTATGTCCCCTTGTAACACTCTGTTGTACCCGGGGAAAACTCTTCTGACTGTCTACTCTATCTATTCTTCTGATCATCTTATAAACCTCTATCAAGTCATCCCTCATCCTTCGCCGTTCCAACGAGAAAAGGCCTAGCACTCTCAACCTATCCTCGTACGACCTATTCTCCATTCCAGGCAACATCCTGGTAAATCTTTTCTGCACCCTCTCCAAAGCTTCCACATCTTTCCTAAAGTGAGGCGACCAGAACTGCACACAGTACTCCAAATGTGGCCTAACCAAAGTCCTGTACAGTTGCAACATCACTTCACGACTCTTGAATTCAATCCCTCTGCTAATGAACGCTAATACACCATAGGCCTTCTTACAAGCTCTATCCACCTGATTGGCACTGCACTTCGCCAGAAAATGTGCACCGTTGCTGTGAGCCGCGATATGAAATGGATACTGAGCTGAAATGGTCCCAAACGCTTCTCATGTGAAACTTTCAATAACACAAATCGCACCACAACAAGCCCTCTGGCTCCTGGGACCTGACAGGTTAGCGCCCAGCAGACATTCCTCCCTAAAAACAACGGACACACGGCAAAATCTGAACACTTTTATGTCTCGTCTTGTTCTTTTTCTGTCGCTGTCACACCTCTAGCTTCCTCTGAACGTCTAGTCCCAATGTCAATGAGCTGTTTGATATAAACACAGGCACATCGAGAAAGTAATCTTTATTTCAAAAGCTGAGCCAGAGAATGTGAGCTGCAAGGGTTTGCTCTCTGCTGGGTAACGAAACATCACGGTCTCGTTGTCCTCATTATCATATAGACTGATTCCACAAATATGCAACGCAACAGTTATTACCAATTGAAATGTCCCAATGAATACCATGACTGACAGAAAGATCAGGGGAGAGTAGCTTCGACCCCTTTCTCGCCGAGGGACATTTTGTAAAGAATGTCCTGTTACTTGACAAAATGACCTCCTCGAAGCTGGCCATGGAAGTGTCTAGCGCAATAATATCCTTTGGCCCATATGTCTGCACCAGTCCAACACAATCCCCTGAACTGTTCTTATCTCATTTGGCGTCAATTGGTTCAGAGGGGCAAATGTATTCAGTCATGGAAGTGTACAACTAAATGGGTCTTACCTGCTCTGGAGTTTTCTGTCTTTTCCATCTTGACAGGCAGTTAGTTGCAGATTCCTAACGTTCCTTATTTGAGTTTTACGCATTTCACTTAATCCTGCGATTTGAACTTCAAACAAGACAGCAGAGAACAAGCATTCTTCAAGTTCGCTCGCGGCTTTCAATCACAGTCAGCAAAATGCTTAACAGAATGATGACTCCACATTGCATTTAACGCCCATCGCCTAAACTACATGGCCACATCTGCAGAAGCGTGCTACTAAACTGGTTTCAAGTACTCCCCCCCTGTGGAGCTGAGGGACAGGCAATCTTTGTTCAGTTTGTTTGAATTCAATCACCACAGTTTCGACAGGGTTAAATGTCAGGACATGTTTGGTCTGTGTAATCAATCTCGATGGTTGAAATGGTCATTCAGTTAAAAAGAAAAGTAGAGATTGCAGGAGAAACTAAACTGATCTGGCAGCATCTGGGGAGAGACAAATAGAGACAACGACTCAGAACTTCTTCAGGAGTTTCTCCGAACTCTGTTTTCTCCGACAGGTACTGGCAAACCTGCCGAGTTCCTTCATCAGTTTCTGTTTTTGTTTTAGATTCCGAGTGTCCACAACTAGCCAGTCAACAATACAGTAACGCATTTGTGGTTCCTCACTGGATTTGGTTTCCGTTTGGGTGCATATCCCTGACCCTATTAAAAACCCGAAAGTGCACAGCAAAGGAGTCGGATGGATAAGAACAGCGGCCGCTCCATGCGTGTGTACACTTTCTCGGTTACCAGCCAAACGAGAGGACTAATTGCTCCACAGAGACTTGGTAGTCCCTTGTAGCAGGCCCCTTGCAGGGTCTCCTAAAGCAGACTGTCAGTGAATTCAAGCTTTCGCCTGCCCTTCGCAGAATGAAAAGTGTCCTCAATTGGTTAAAGTTTCCAAAATGAATCCTGGGGCATTCATTGTGGACAATAGGAACAGTCTGATTTGATGCTTTGCAAACACATACATGTCACCGGGAAACAGCTCTCCTAAAACGGGGAACTTCTCCCTTTGAGCCTTCTGAGGAACATTTTTCTGACCTTGGTAAAAACCCAAAACTGTGCGGACAAAAAGAAAAGATGGTGTGAGAACAGCTGTCGCTCTGTTCCTGGGTCGTAGGAGAACAGCAACCTGTCAGTGAAGAGCCAAACGCACTGACTAATATCGTCACAGAGACTAATGAGCCAACGGCTTCAATGACCCCCGAATGCAAGCTGCAGCCTGCCCCTCCCATATTGACAATCATCCTTAATTAGCATTTTTCCTAAATAAATCCAGGGAAATTGACGGTGAAGACATGGGAATAGTCTGATCCCACCCTCTATAGACGCACCCATGACACCGGAATCAGTTATCCTCCAACCGGGATTGTCTCACTTCCAGCCTTTCAGTGTCCTGCGTTTTCGAATTGCCCTGGAGCTGAGATGAGATTTGACATCCTGACGTACAGGAACGAGAATCCTTCACCATCATAGATCATTTCATGTCCGGAGAACATCAGAGTAAAAGTACCGGCGTCCGAAAGAACGGAAAGATTTCTAAACTGTCTCTGCCCAGATTCCGAAAGCTCGAGTCTGGGATTTCTGTTTTTCTTGTTGACAGTTTTCCCACTTGACAATTGGCAACATTTTCCCAGAATCTTTTCACAATCCTCTGCTTTGCGCCATGTACAGCGATTCACGACCCTGGGGATGTTTTGTTTGGAGCAAAGAAGATTAATGTGAAATTTCTTGGGGACGTTTATAATGATGTGCGAGAAAGAGCTGTGGATGGGCGGATTAATGGTCAGGAGGAACTGCTACCTCTGACCAGGGTAATTGACCAGAGAACGAGGAGTGAAGACGTTTAATGGAAAAAGACGACTTGTTTCAAATAAACTCAGTGAAACCTACATATATCCCAAGCGTTTTTTTATCATCTGTGGATAGAGAAACAGGTCCGTTTTGAATCAGGTCCGTTTCTTGTTCAGAACGCAAGTTTCCTGCATGTCAAGAAATGAGTAGACCTGAGAACATATCGAGTTGTTTCGGCGGGTTTTCTGGAGTTGCAGCGATAACTCTTCCAACAAGAAAACATTTAAAATCAACTGTGAGGGAAACATGCTCGGTATTGATGAGAGATAGAATGAATATGAAGGATCCCTTTTCATGAGCAGAGAGATTAATAACACGGCAATGTTCGAGGAATAAAGATGCACTTTTATCGCGCTTTTCAGCTCCACTTTAATCACAGGCACTGAAGCACCTTTGAAGCAGATGTGTCATTGTCAATAATAATGTGCTCATCAGGGCAGTTTGTTCAAACAGAGGTCAAAAAAGAAAACTCAGAACTGGCACTGGAAACGCCAGTGAGATTATGTTTTACTTTTAAAGTTTGTCCTGCTCTTGTTTTTATCCAGAATAGTGCAGGACCAGTGATCCCAATCTCAGGGGAAGGCGTTACCCTCTTAAGAAACAAATGAGGAGGATGTTCTCACATTCAGTGTGTAGCAAGTATGTAGAAGTAATCACAGCCAAGGCCTGTCAAGACTGGGTATGTTCAAGGCTTCAATTATCTCTCTGTTAATAGCATGGAGCAAGTGGCAGTGTAAAATGTGTGCAAATTTGCTGACAATACACACTCGTGGGAGCGCATGTTATGATAAGATCATGGCAATATGCATAGGCATATAGATAGATTGGGTGAATGGGGACAGACTATTCAGGTGCAGTTTCATGTCCGGATTATGAGGTCATGCACTTTGGTCGGAAGAGTCAAAAGACAGATTACTATTAAAATCGAGAGAAAGTAGAAGAAACATGTGACGCAGAAGAATATTATACACGGCACAAAGTTTAGTATCATATTCTTTCCCTGACAAAAAGGATGGCTTCCTTTCCGAATGCTGACAATGAAAAAGATTGTTTCCCAGGAAAGAAAAATAATTGAAACTAATAGCCTAATCGAAAATTTAGAAAAGACTTGGATCGTTCCAATGGACGACGTCGATGTTTATGGCTCGCTAACATTTGTTTACAATGGGGCTGGGAATGGGAGTTAGGGGACCTGGGGAGTGGAAGTCAGGTTACCTATGATTACTGTCATCCTTCATCTGTCTACGTCATTTTGTACGTTTTATTTCGCATTTTGGTTCCTGTGAGTGCCCTTGTAAACTGTACCCGCTGGTGACTTATTTCCCTGGTTGTTCTTCATCACGACTCGAAAGAATTCAAAATTCTTTTCTCCTTGATTTCGGTGATCTCTAATCAAATGTCACCAGTACCTGGATACTTTCCACGCCTGTCTGCCTTCTTGCAATATCAGTTGATCCGTCACTGTGTTACTGTTTCACAAATCAAGAACAAATCAAACAGCACCAATAGCATCTCGGTTCCAAATGTAGATAACTGCAGCCGCTCCCCAGGCTACTGCAAACTGTGCGATCACAGAAGCACACATTGTACAGCCAGGAAACTCAAAACAACAGAAACACTTTTTTGGGTTACGTACCTGGTTGTATACCTCAATCAGCAAACGAATTTTACATTAGTGATCTCAACAGTTCCCTCACACAATGAACTAACTATTGCTGCAGACGGAGGAGAAAGTGAGGACTCTAGATACTGGAGGTCAGATTCGAGAGTATGGTGCTGGAAAACACAGAAGGTCAGGCAGCATCCGAGAAGCATGATAATCGACGTTTTGGCCGAATGCCTGATGAAGTACTCATGTCAGAAACGTCCATTCTCCTACTTCTTGGATGCTGCCTAACCTGCTGTACTTTTTCAGCAACGCACTCTCCATTGCTCAGACTGTCACACAACCGAACTTCGAGCCACGGAATCAGCGACACTCAGTGTCAACAGTCAACCTACTGAGGACACCTGGCAGTGGTGTTTTGTGTCAAGTTGATCTTCATGAATGCGTATCGTGAGTTGTCTGTCCTTTATAATGTTTACTGCAGTTACTACGTGCAACATTGTTTGTCCAAATGTGTCCTGCGGATGATGGGTCCATTTTTTGGTGAATTGTTTTCAAACGTGGCTTTCGGTTTATGCTGTCTCATAAATCCGAGTGGTCAGAGGTGACTGCCTGTACGTGCCGAGACATTTTAACCTATAATGTAGAGTGATTGGTGTGTTGGGTCATGGCATGTCCTCCTCGCGTTGATTTTGGCAAGGGATCTGCGGCAATATCTACTGTTGCTAAGTATTTCTGGAGGATCCAGTAAACAACACAACCAGCTGTTCCGAGTAGCAATGCACAGCGATGACGAGGACAACAAATTCGACTGGATCAACACAAAAATAATAGGACAAGCTAAATAAAGTGCAGCCAGAGAATTTCTAGAATGACGAGACTCATCCAATGACTCCATCAAAAAACAGTTGATCTGGACCCAACATACTGGGACATGCAAAGGACGACAAGAACCAGCAACTGAAAGCTGTGGGAAGGAAATCAAACCAATTCGAAACGCTTCAGGACAGCAGCGCTTCACACGAGTTTCATCTGCCTTGAGGATATCACCGAGAAAGGGAAGGAAACGGCTGCAAACCAACTTCCCAAAACGACCACACATTCCCACACCATCTGCATCCTTCACTGGAACTGCAGATCTTTACACAAACCTTGAAACCCTGAAACAGTCAGAGCCGCCCCAGCGGGAAAATGAACCCTGGCCTCCCACGTGATAACTGAGGTTACCAAACGCCACACGGTGGATGTCAGAACTAACTGAGCCTGCAAGCTACTTGTGCATGTTCTTGTCAATAACACCTGCTTGATTATCCTCATCCCATTTTCCATCATTTAACGTTGTGTGCCTTAAGCATTACAAATTCACAGTTAAATATCTCTAAAAATTGTGAGAATTTCTGCCGCTCTGACACATACAAACAGTGATGTCCAGATTCCAACCACTCCCCAGCTGATAAAGTTTTCTATGTACAGCTACTCGAACATTTATGACTCATATCTTAAATCTATGGTTACCGTTTGATTGATCCCTCCATCATAGGGAAAGTTTTCGTTAAGTGTACCCAACCCATTCCACTCATTATTTCCTACATCTCAATACTGTCTCCTCTCAACCTCTACAGCTCGCAGAAAAACAAGGCCAGTCTAAATGAACTCTATCATAGCTGAAGTTCTTCAATCCAGACAATATATTGGCAAATCACTTCTGCACCGTTTCCACAGCTGTCATATCGCATCTTTTATGTGAATTGCAGCATTGTATATAATACTCTAGTGAGAGACGAATAAAGACTTGAAATAAATGTGGGGAATTCACAAACATGGGTATTTTCCAATAAAGTCTCTTTCACTCGAAATTGTTCTGTGTCCTTTCATGAACCCAGTGCTCCAATGAACTCTGGTCCATGCAAATCAAACACTGTACATGAGGATTGATAACCAACCACATTATCTGATTGCATAAAGTGGCTTAAAGGTCCTCATGGTGGTATTCGGGCATGTTCACCTAACAAGAGTGACAGCTGCAACACGAACCTACCGGTGTCAATGTGAAAATGAATGTTAATTTGTGCAATGCCCCAGAGACATGGGAGGAGGGATGGAAAGGAAGAATAGTGATTGTGATGGGGAGAAAATTCTCCGAGATTCGATGCAGATAAAGTTTGAAGCAAATAAATCATCACCTTAGAGAGTATTTTCACATTAAAATTGATTGTTTCTTTTCTGCGTTTGTTTTGCAATGGTTATGTGAAGTAACATGGAACAAATGCGCTTTACTGATACTCGGATTTGAATGGAGGTTGCTTCGGCCACAATGCAGAAGACGAGCCACTATACGATCACATGAAAAGCTCAACAGTAAAAGCAATAAATGCAATGGTTCAGATTGGCGAGGAACCGCACCACATGCACAAGAGGACAACGAACTGAGATTGGAATGAATCGTCATCTTCGATGCCCTCATTGGCTGTGGAGATTCCATCATTGAGAATGTTGAAGACTGAGTTCAATAGATTTCTAGCAAAGATTAAATGTACAGGCGATAGTACAAAAATTGTTGAAATGTAAGTCTCAAAAACAACGAAGATTCACATCGTTACTTTGTCAGTGCAGCGGTACAACGTAGTAACAACTGTTGAACACTCACATCACACCGGTTCCCAGGTCTGGAATCAGAGAAATTTAGTGGCGCAGTGGCGAGGATCCGATCGGAAATTGGGAGTGGAATGAACGCATGGATCTCTCCTCCATCTGCAAGTGACAAAGTCCGTGAGCATGCATTCCTTCTATGAAGGCAGAGAGGCGCGTGAAACGCCCAGGCTGGGAGCTCCAAACTCGGCTGGAGCAACTTCTGTTGACATGGAATAGGGAGCATTGGGAGAAGAGGATGGAAGTTCTAACCTCATCTGGATACACTTCAATTGACATGGTGCAGGAAACATTGGGTTGATGGAAAGTACCCTGAGCCATTTCAATCTGAACTGAAATAGTTTTCGGCAGCATACATTTTTGTGGATTGAGGGAGGATCTTCCCCAGGGAATTGTCACAATCGTAAATAAACATTTTGCAAAGACTCAGCTCGTGTGGGAGTATCTGTGCATTATGAAATGGACTAAATATCATTGCACTCTGACATTTCTCATATTCTGACTCTGCAGTCGGTTAATTTTCTGGAAGGATATTTTTAATTTTTTTTGTGTTATTCAATTTCCTGCAAGCTTGTTCTGGTCTGGTCATTGATGTAAAATAAACAACCAGAAATTAGCAGGAAGTTAGGTTTCGGTTCGAGGTCCCGTCGAATTACGGAAGAACAACGGGAGAGTAGAGGTGAAATTTATCAGAACAGCAGTGATCAAATTGAGTGGACGGGCAGACAAAGGGTGAAAGGAAGCTTCATGGGGATAAATGTGCTTTCTTTGCCAACGAAACGTACCGCGTCACAAAGTGGTGACAATTGAAGTCAAGCATTGTGGGTGATAATATTTGCTGGTTTTGTGAATGTCTCACCTGCACTGACAGGAATGGAGTGTATAAGTCCTTCGACACAGAGTGAGGCAGGGAGAATGTAAACACAGCAAGCTCCAAACAAAAACAGAAATATTTCTTCTTTTCTGAACTTCAGTCCCGGACTAAGATGACCTTTGCAAAATTATTTTACACAATGTCAGGGGAGGATTTACAGATTCGAACACGGAAATCAAATTATGTATCAAGATTAAATCATGCCACTTTATTTGCTAAGACAAAAGCAACATGGAAGTTTTACCTTCTGACTCGCAGTAATTCTTGCACAATATCATAAATTTGTTTCCCATGAAACGGGAACAGCTGCTCTTCCTGTAAATTCCTAAACGTATTAAAACCTTGGTATGTTGAACAAATCACACTTGAATCGTTTCTGATCTCTTTAGAACAACTTCAACTCCTCCACCCTGAACTTAGATATAATATTCCGCATTTCTTTGATTGTTCTGATAAATCTCCTTTTCGATTTCTCTACAGACATTCACATTCTTTGTCGAGATCACCTGTTTGCGCAAACCCAAATGCTGTGTATTCATGTGGGTGATGTCATCACACACAGGCAATTGCTCAGTAACATCACCCTGATTCCCGGGTATTTCCTCAAGTGTGAACGTTTGCTTTGACCACAGTGCTTCTGATTTCGTTCGAGCTGCCGGGTCCAACATTTGATTAGCAAGACGAAATCAAATAAATCAAATAAATTACTTCAGTAGTTTTTACTGATAATCTACTGTTAAAATCTGACACAATCTTTTGTACTGTCCACTCTACTACCAATCTTGATATCATCTGCAAACTCACTGACCATGTTTTATACATTTTTATCTAAATCATTTGTATGAATGAAAAACGAAAGTGGGCTCAGTATTGAACCCTGTGGAACACAGCTGGTAACAGTCCTCCAGTCAGAACACGACATTCCACCACCGTTCATGCCTTCTACCATTAAATTAATTTTATATCTAATTGTAAAGCTTACGTTGAATTCTATGTTAAAAATTAATCAACCTTGTGTAACCTTTTAAAAGGATTTATTAAATTCCAACTGAACAGTGCTTACCACTTAGTCATCATCAATATTCTTGGTTACGTCCTCAAATAACCCAATCATGTTTGTGGGACAGAAATTCCCTCGCACAAAACCAAACTGATTAGCCCTATTCATTACTCGTCTCTCAAAATACATATAAATCCGATTGCTCAGAATTGCTTCCAACAACTTACCCACGACCTTAGCAAGCGTCACAGGCATATCATTTTCAGTTTTCTCCATTCATCCCTTCCTCAACAAAACTACACTCTATTTATTGGGCACATCACTCGCAGTAATAGGTGATGCAAATATTTCTACCAAGGGCCCAACAGTTTATTTCCCTATTTTCCCACAAAGCCCTTGCTGCACGAGATCAGATCCCAGAGAAATATCCAACTTTATATTTTCCAAGTCTTCCGGAACTTCCTCTTTTCAATGTGAACTACTTTCAGAACATCAATGTTTGTAGCCTCCATTTCGTTCACTAATGTGAAATGAACATTTAGTGTCTCTCCCATCTGCTGAGGTACAAGACAACTGTTAGCTCTTGCATCTTCCTGGGATCCGATTTGGTCTCGAGCACTGAATGTACTTATAAAATATCTTTACTTTATCCTTAAATTTATGTGCTAAGGCTATCTAATATGCTCGCTTTGCCTTCATGATTTCCTTTGAAGAATGCCCCTCCACTCCTCATATTGTTCAAGAGATTGACTTGAGATCGCATGTTTACATGGAAACTGTTAATTTTTTAAATAATAAATTCTTCGACGACAAGTCCTTCATCCCTGCGATCAACGTTGTTCTAATAGAATCCTGACAATATGCGAAAAGGCAAATCAGCCCAAGAAGAACCCATGAAACATTCGAAGATCATTGCACATAAGCTCACACCTCTACCCGATTCCTCTAACTCTGCATTTCCCATGGCCAAATGACATTAACAACGTATTTTCCTTCTGTGGAGAAAACTCACGCAGACACGGAAAGAACGTGCAAACTGCACACAGTCGCTCGATGAAGAAATTGAACCAGCGTTGCTGAGGCTGGAAGACAGCAGTGCTACCACTTTGTCAGCCATTGTAAACCTCCTATCCACCACTCATAATATATCTCCCCTCAGACATGAGGGCAAAAGCTATTCCAGATAATCCAAATGCGTCTGACGAGAGCCTCTTCTCGCGTCAGTTGCAAACCTCTGCAGTTGGTTTTTAACTCGCTTGAATGAATGCCAACATTGCATTTACTCTCCTAACGGCCAACAGAACCTGCATGTTAAACATAAGAGAAACCTCAACTAGGTCTCTTAAGTGCCTTTAACCGAGGGATCTCTGAAGCCTTTCCCCGTCACAAAATGGTCTATGCCTCTAATCATGCCATTACTTTATGACCTCTCTCTTTTCCACACAGTGTTCTAACTGCAACAATTTTTAATGCATGCATTAATCAAGTCCATGTCATTCTGCAGCCTGCCCACTTCCTCAAAACCATCTGTCCTTCCACCTGTTGTTGTGTATTCTGCAAAATATCAACAAAACTCTCAGGTCCTTTGACCCGATCAGTCACGCATAACGGGAATAGTTGTGATGCCAAAAATGACTCTTGCTGAACCACACACTGCCATCCTGGAAAAGACCCTTTCACCCAACTGTTTTCAGCCAGTCAGCCAAAACTCAAGCCATGCCAGTACTTTGCCCCTGACACCATAGACCCTTATTTCGCAGCTTCCGATACTGCACCTTGAAAAATACCAGCTGCGAATTCAAGCTGATCACATTCACAGAATATACTGTTTCTCACTTGCTTATTTCCTCCTCATAGAATTCTATTACATTTGTCCTTAAGAACCTGTGTTGATGCTTCAAGTACTACGGAACCCCATCCTTATATTGACCTCTCGTACGCTATTGAATAAAAAATTGATTTGTTTGACATTTATCGAAAATATTAAAACTTTGATTTCAGTCCTGAATGTCACGAACAACAAAGTCCAATCGCATTTGAGAGATGTAAAATCTTCGCTCTCTCAGCAGGCTCGATGAGTGAGTGAATTCCTTCCCCCAGTGGATCTCTCTGCGGTCTCAGCAGGGTCGATGAGTGGGCTAACTGTTTTTCTCAAATGAAGCATGAAAATACGTTCTGCCCACTGCAAACTCGCTGGTGTACTGAGAGTTGAGATGATCGCCCGAACCGAGTCCCACAGTGAAAACAATTGAAGTGTCTCTCAACTTGTGAAAATGTCGATGGAACATCAGTCCTGCAGGGACTGGAGAGCACATCCCGCACACCGGATATTTAATAGTCTCTCCACAATGTGAAGACGTTCATGATTAAACAATCCGAAGGAACTTGTATAGTGATTATCACAATCTCAGCATTTGAAGGGTCTCTTCTTTGTGAATACGTCGATGCCATGTCAGTCCCCAGGAGCATTTGCAACACTAGTCACGGTCTGGGCGTTGAAAAGACCAGTTAGTAATGTTGATGGGACTTCACGTCGATCGGACATTTGCAGCATGTCCCACAGTTGTGGAATTGAAGATGTCTGTCCTCTGGGTGAGCACGTGGATCGACGCCAGGCCCCTAGACGTTCTAAAGGACTTTCATGCGTGTGAGCACATTTCCCATGCATCAACTACACAGAGGTATGATAACATTTTCGTAACTCTGGACAGATGAAAGGTTTTTCATGGGTATGAGCATGGTATTGGATAATCCAATCACAGGACGTGTTATCGCATTTTCCGCAATCCAGACATTGAAATGATTTCTCGTCATTGTGATCGAGCAGGTGTCGCAGTGGGTCAGAGAAGGAGTGTATCCCTTCCCACACATTGAGCTTGTTCCTGGTATCATTGCTTTCATGGGGTTTCAGCTCAGATGGAGAAATGAATCATCACGTGTCTACAGTCTCACTTAAATATGACTACAATTGTAGTTTATGAGCTCTGGTGGGTGCAGAAGCCTTGTCCACACACACAACAAGTGAACGATTCTCTCCCACTGTAACCGGAGCCTTTTCCTTCCATGTTCAAACTCTGATCAAGTTCTATTTCGGATAAATTGCGCGACTTCATCTTATCATGGTGGACTGATTGTTTATTAAAGCTACCCCTTCTAATATGCTGTGAAATTGATATTACAATTTTTTTAAAATCAAGAGAATGAGAAAGACTCTCTCACAGACTGTGGATTGTGCCTGAAGCTAGGAATGAAGTTAAGGAATTTAGGCACCAACAATTTGACAGGAAATCTGCAAGCCTCCACCTCTGCGAAGGAGCAGGTCAACAGGTGGATGTGATCACCATCAAATCCCTGTTCGCTCGAGGTCAAACACTGTCCGGACTTCTCTGATATCATGTCCTGTTGGAGCAGACATTACCTACAATTGAATTGTGCAAAAGTGAGGCCTCTATCTTCAGTCCCCAACACAAATCCACTGCCTCGCCACTGAGTGGAGATTGTGGACTTGGAAAGGCACAGCAGGGCAGGCAGCACCCGAGAAGCAGGAGAATCGACGTTTCAGGCAAGAGCTCTCCATTTGGAATGAGGCTTTTGAGCCGAGGCGGTACAGAGACAAATAAGAGGAGACAGGTTATCTGAGAGTGTGATAGGTGGGTTGAGGTGTGGGTAATGTAAGATTGGTAAGATAACGAGGTTTTTTTATTCTTTGTTTTTTTCAACAGTCTCTTTGGGAATTTAGAATCGTGGGAATGGAGGTGAGGGCATTTGAATGTTCCTCCTGCCGAATGTGGGAGGTGAGGGTCATGACTAGTGTCCCTGCTGACTACATCTGCGGGAAGTGCACCCAACTCCAGCTCCACGAAAACCGAGTTAGGGAATTGGAGCTAGAGCTGTATGAACTTTGGATCATTCGGGAGGCAGAGAGGGTTATTGAGGGGAGTTACAGTGAGGTAGTCACTCCTCAGGTACAAGTAAAAGGCAAAATGGTTGCAGTCAAGGGACGGAAGTGCAACTGGCAGGCACTGCAGAGCTCCCCTGTGGCCATTCCCCTCAACAGTATACCGTTTTGAATACTATTGTGGGGTCGACTTACCAGGGGAAATCAGTGTGACACCGGGCTATGGCACAGTGTTTATCCTTGCTGATTAGAAGGGAAGGGGGGAGAGGAGCAGAGCAGTAGTCATTGGGGACTCCATACTTAGGTGACAGATAGAAAGTTCTGTGGGGATGGAAGAGACTCACGGTTGGTGTGTTGCCTCCCAGGTGCCAGGGTTCATAATATCTCTGATCGTGTTTTTGGGATACTTCAGTGGGAACGGGAGCAGCCACAGGTCATGGTCCAGCGAGCACCAACGATATAGGTAGGAAGAGAGATGGGGATTTAAGGCAGAAATTCAGGGAGCTAGGATGGAAGCTTAGAGCTAGGACGAACAGAGTTGTTGTCTCTGTTTCGTTGCCCGTGCCACGTGCTAGTGAGGTGAGTAATAGGAAGAGATTGGAGTTCAACACGTGGCTACAGGGATGGTGGAGGCTGGTGGGTTTTGGATTCTTGGATAATTTCTGGGGTAGGTGGGACCTGCACAAGCAGGATGGTCTTCGGCTGAACAAGAAGGGTAGCAATATCCTGGGGAGGGGATATTCGCTAAGGCTATTGGGGGTGGGTTTAAACTAATCCCCAGCAAGGGGATGGGAACCAAAATTGTAGTTCGACTATACAAAAGGTTGAGAGTATGGAGATCCGAAATCAAGTATCAGGGATGCAAGATGGCACCAGCAAGCAATGTGTTGGTTTGAAGTGTGTCTACTTCAACGCCAGGGGCATCCAAAATAAGGTGGATGAACTTGCAGCATGGGTTGGTACCTGGGACGTCAATGTTGTGACCATTTCGGATACATGGATAGAGCAGGCACAGGAATGATTGTTGCAGGTCCCAGAATTTACATGTTTCAGTAAGAACAGTAGGCGGCACGGTAACACAGTGGTTAGCACTGCTGCCTCACAGCGCCAGGCGCCCCAGGTTCAATTCCCACCTTGGGCGACTGTCTGTGTGAAGTTTGCACATTCTCCCCGTGTCTGCGTGGGTTTCCTCCAGGTGCTCCGGTTTCCTCCCACAGTCCAAAGGATGTGCAGGTTAGATGAATTGGCCATGCTAAATTGCACCGAGTGTTAGGTGTAGGGGAATGGGTCTGGGTGGGTTGCTCTTCGGACGGTCGGTGTGGACTTGTTGGGCATAAGGACCTGTTTCCACACTGTAAGTAATCTAATCTAATCTAAACAGAGAAGATGGTAAAAGTGGCATTATTGGTCAAGAGACAGCATTGCAGTTGCAGAGAGGATGTTTGGAGACTCATCAACTGGGGTAGTATGGGCTGAGGTTATAAACAGGAAAAGAGAGGTCACGCTGTTGGGAGTTTTCTATCGGCCTCCAAATACTACCAGAGATATTGGGGAAAGGATAGCAAAGATGATTCTCGATAGCAATGAGACAGAGAAGGTCGTTGTCACGGGGGACTTCAACTTTCCAAATATTGACTGGAAACACTATAGTACGAGTACTATAGTTGGATCCGTTTTTGTCCAATGTGTGCAGGAGTGCATCCTGACGCATTATGTGGACAGGCAAATAAGGGGTGAAACCACATTGGATTTGGTACTGTGTAATGAGCGCGGCCAGGAGTTAGACTTGGAAATAGGTGAGCACTTTGGTGATAGCGATCACAATTCTGTTATGTTTACTTTAGTGATAGAAACGGACAGATGCATACCATTGGGCAATATCTACAGCTGGGGAAAAGGCAATTACGATGCGATTAGGCAAGATGTAGGCATATGGGGAAGGAAACTGCAGGTTTTAGGCACATTAGAAATGTGGAGCTTAATCAAGGAAAAGCTCCTGAGTGTCTAACATATGTATGCACCTGTCAGGCATGGAGGAAGCTGTAGAGCGCGGGAGCTGTAATTTATGAAGGAAGTTGAATCTCTCGTCACGATGAAGAAAGAGGTTTATGTTCGGATGAGATGTGAAGGCTCAGTTAGGCCGCTTGAGGATTAGAAGACAACCAGGAAAGACCTAAAGAGTGAGCTCAGAAGAACCAGGAGGAGACATGAGACGTTGTTGGTGGATAGGGTCAGCATAAACCCTGAGGCTTTCTACAGGTATTTAAAGAATAAAAGAATGACAAGAGTAAGATTAGCGCCAATGAATGATAGTAATGGGAAGATGTGTGTGGAGAAGAGGGCACAGGGGAAGCACTAAATGAATATCTTTCGACATTAATCTCCTAGAAAACGGCCATGTTGTCGAGGAGAATATTGAGATACAGACTACTAGACTAGGTGGGATTGAGGTTCACAAGGAAGAGGTATTAGAAATCCTGCAGAGTGTGAATGTAGATAAGTCCCCTGGGCCGGGCGGGATTTATCCTAGGATCCTCTGGGGAGCCAGAGAGGAGATTGCCGAGCCTTTGACATTGATCTTTAAATCGTCATTGTCCACAGGAAGAGTGCCAGAAACTGGAGGATAGCAAATGTGGTTCACCTGTTCAAGAAGGGGAGTAGAGACAATCCTGGTAATTACAGACCAGTGAGCCTTACTTCAGTTGTTCGTAAAATGTTGGAAAAGGTTAGAAGAGACAGGAGTTATAATCATCTGGAAAATAATAATTTGATTAGGGATAGTCAGCACAGTTTTGTGAAGGGTAGGTCGTGCCTCACAACTTTTATTGAGTTCTTTGAGAAGGTGACCAAACAGGTAGATGAGAGTAAACCGGTTCACTTAGTGTATCTGGTTTTCAGCAAGGCGTTCGATAAGATTCCCCAGAGTAGGCTGTTTTACAAAATGCGGGGAAATGGGATTATGGGAGATATAGCAGTTTGGATCAGTAATTGGCTTGCCGAAAGAAGACAGAAGGTGGTGGTTGATGGGATATGTTCATCCTAGGCACCAGTACCCAGTGGTGTACCGCAAGGGTCGGTGTTGGGTCCACTGCTGCTCTTCATTTTAATAAACGACCTGGATGAGGTCGTAGAAGGGTGGGTTAGTAAATTTGTAGACGACACTAAGGTCGCTGGAGTTGTGGATAGTGACGACGGATGTTGTAGTTTACAGAGAGACAGAGATAAGATACAGAGCTGGGCTGAGAGGTGGCAAATAGAGTTTAATGCGGAAAAGTGTGAGGTGATTCTTGTTGGTCAGAGTAACCGGAATGCAAAGTATTGTGCTAATGGTAGGTTTCTTGGAAGTGGAGATGTTCAGGAACAGAGATCCTTGAAATTTGCTACCCAGGTTGTCAGGGTTGTTAAAAAGGCATACAGTGTTTTAGCTTTCATTAATAGAGGGATCGAGTTTCGGAACCATGAGGTTATGCGACAGCTGTACAAAACTCTGGTGCGGCCGCACTTGGAGTATCGTGCACAGTTCTGTTCACCACATTATAAGAAGGATGTGGAAACTTTGGAAAGCGTGCCGATTTCCTCGGATGTTGCCTGGTATGAAGGGAAGATCTTACGAGGAAAGGCTGAGGGATTGACGCTGTTTCCGTGGGCGAGAAGAAGGTTGAGAGGTGACTTAATAGAGACATATAAGATAATCATAGGGTTAGATAGGGTGGTAATTATTTCTGATGAAAAAGCGTGAAGTAGTTTTCTCCAGGGCTAAGCTGTTTGAGTTTGAAATTCCACTTCTGTGTTTCTCCTTCGAGGGACATGTGGATAACAAGCAGCTGACGCGAAGAATGCTACAGTTTGGCAGGAAGAGCAACATGAGAGAATAGAAGCCGTAGAGTAACGGGGAAACAGTTGGGGAGGAGACGTACGGGAAGCGGCTTAATGCTTCTCTTCCTATGTAACGACAACACAACTAGAGGAATCCAAAGTAAACAGGCAGGATGATGGGAGATTACAGGAAGCCAGGCTGCCTCAGGAGGTATACGTTCAGCGTGTACCAATTCTAAACGGCTTGGCCTGTCCTCGAATGGCAGCCTGCTGCCTGTTTACATCTTTGCTTATGTAAACAGGCTCTGGTTTTCAAGTCTATAGTGAAGGAAGAAGTAGCCAAATCGTTAAATTCCTAATTTTCTGAAAGTCGGTCCCTACTGAGACATTTGTCACTCTCGCAAGATGTGTCTGTGGTAATAGAAAGAACTAAAATTCCACCGAATCGTTCAAAAGAATTGACGCCTTCATTGGAAGCATCTCGCAAAGCAAGTTGTTTATCTTCTTAAACTCGGTTTTCCTAAATATCTCTCAAACATGAGCTGTTTCTGAATACTTTGTAGCCAGAACATTTGAAAGAATTTCATTCTGTTTGAATTATTTGTGGCACTTCTTAATATACCGATTAATGTCTCCGATCGTTGAATGCAACCGAGAATATCAGAGTCAACCTCACAGCGCTGTCAGAGGAGGGGAAGATAGGAGCGTCTCGCACGCTGCTCTTGTGCACATTATCAATTTCAAACCTATCCAATATCTGCAACCCATGGGAGTTTTAAGGAAACAATTAAAAAGAGCCCCGTTTCAACTCTGTGAATCTTTAGGGGAATGAAGGATGAACTGACCGAATGAGCAGAGACTTTGAAGGAGCAGGGACATGAACTCTGATGTCCTCGAGGCATGAACTCATCTGAGATATTGAAAGCATTCCCATCAGAGCTGCTCCACTGTCGTTGTTGTCACTCTCAGCAACAATATAACCTGATTCCCTGACTAGGCACCCAACCCTGGCCGCAGTGAACAAAACACCAACTGTTAACCAATACACCGCCAGTGCTTCCTTGCAAGCTGTTGAACTGCTTTTTAATGCCAAAGCATATGGCGTTTAATTTATCAGTACATAAGTTTGAGCAAGTCATCGACTGGTTACAGAATGGAAAGAGGCCCATCATCCAAGTTTTCAGCTCTTGGCCTCTCCCGTTGTGTTCTCAAATGTTCCAAGCACTCGTCGCAATGCTATCATCCAGGCACGTTTTGCAATGTATCCGACTGAAGTTTAAGATGGATAACCTGTGTTTACACCCCCTCGGTGATCTAAACCCCATTTCACTTACAGAGGCAAATACACAGACACATTCTGGCGAAATGACTGTGGCCTTTGGAGAGATCAGCCAGAAAATAGGATTGCACTCAATTGGCTTACTTTGTCCCATTTCAAATTTCAACACCAGAGTTTGGTTGCAGCAAAGAAAGGAAGCATTCAGCCATTCCCCTGTCCGTGTTCCTCCCCTATCTAAACATTGAACTACGGAGGCAGTTTGCTCTGAGAGAAGGATCCTCACTCTTTAGAAAAAGCAACATAATAGATGATTGGATAGCCCGTGCATTAGAACCCAGTCGGAACAAAACCAAGACAGAACTGAAGGCATCATGAGCAGAAGGATGGGAGACGGTAATGCCGAATCAGACAGGGTCCATGTTGATAGAAACAGCGACTGTCCCTGGAAGTCCAGTCATTTGGATTCCGTGCTCTCACAGCCATGGCCTGCGAATCGTTAGCATTTATTGTTACCAATATGAAATGCTGCCTTCCCTTTAAAAGTAGAATTATGACTGGACATGCACACATAAATTGTGAAATTGATATAAATTGATGTTTTTTTTCTTCCATGTTTGGGCTAAAAGTGTAAAATGTAAATACTTAGATGATCATTAATATCCAATATTCAAGCCAGTTAGTGTTGTCTCAAAACTACAAAACCAGAGGAAGAGCTGGGAGTTGCATGACTGAAGGAGGTGACTGCTCCTGCTTCCGACCCACTTTTCATCCCTTTTGTCCCAACTTCAAGTGCAGAATCCAAATACTGGCAATCTGATATATATTTTTTAAAAAACAGAAAATCCTGGAAGTATTCAGCTTGTCTGGCAGCTTCTGAAAGTGTGGTAGAGGTTAACACCATCACAACCTGATTGTCATTACTTTGTATTCACGATAACTAATGTCCAAGTCACAACTCATTCAGACACATTTCCTCATCTTTAACATGTATGCACGCTTTCAGTTTACCATGAGAAACGTGTTATCAATTAATTCAGTACTGACAGGATAACCGTTTAAAGCTGTATGAAAGATGTTGCAAACGATAATATCAGACAAAATGATGTGCCCCGTGAAGAAATATGCGTTTCATTCAGGAAAGTTAAAATAGAATAGTTCATAGAAAATTGTGGTGAACTTTCTGTCGATTTTTTTGATGTGATAAGAAGAAGTCTTGATGATGCTAATCCAAAGCGATCAGATAAATGTAGATTTGCGAAACAAAAGACAAAAGTTCTGTGAGACCGCTGTGCATGAAACCTGGGGATGAAGGAATAGAAGGGATAGTAGCAATATTGATCATAAATTGGCTGCGTGAAAGGTTACTGATGAAGGGTGCCTGCCTGAAACTTCGATTTTCATGATCCTCGGATGCTGCGTGACCTGCTGTGCTTTCTGAGCACGACTCTAATGCTGACTCTGATCTCTAGCATTTGCAGTCCTCACTTTCGTCTGCGGGAAAGGGAACAGAGTCATAATTAACAATTGTGTTTTGAACTGGAAGAATTTTTCAAGCGAACTTTCATTGAGCATTGGTGTGTGGAAGTCCTGGTTAGATTATTTTAGACAAGCAGCATTCTCTGATTTATCAGACCGCCCAGCGAGCCCATGAGATTCTCTTATTGGTTGGAGGACCAGTGTCTCCAGCTTGGTCCTGTTGGACCGCCTCTTCTTCGCTGTTGAACATTACACGTCATCACTTGGGATGGATCCTGCAGGATGCATAGGGTTAACATGAAGTGTGAGCATGCTCGCGGCGAGTGCTCAATGGAACGAAATGTTGTTGTCTCCAATCGACAATCGTTAATTAAGGCTAAAGGGGAGGGAAGCGCCAGATGCTATAGCCCAGTTAGAGGTTACAGGTTTGGTCATGAAATGATTCTGGAACCAAACATAGTTTATCTGGGATCGCCAATTAAGCCACAGAGAGCATGAGTCTTCTTCTCAGAAACAGGCCCCCGTCAGCGACCGCTATTCCTGTTTCAGTTTTATTTTTTAAAATTTATCAGGTTACGGTGGGTTGATCTATCTTTAGTGTGAAGAGCTGAAAATAAGTGATATTGTTTGAAATGATTGCGGTGGTCCATGAGGATGTAATGTTGTTGGGAGGCGCTTGGGAGTGTATTAGTGACTGGAATTGGTGGGAAAGTGTACCTCATGAACACCTCTATCACTGACCTTGCTGTAAATTTGTCAGAGACGGAAAGAATGGAGCAGGAAGTGGAGAGATAAGACTCCTGAGCAGGATAGCGGGTCGCGGGAGTTTTGGAATTTGGGGTCATTCGTGGCCCATCCCTCAACAAAAACCCGACCCATTGTTTTTCTCACTGCTCCCCTTCCCCACACTTTCCTACCACTCCCTCCACCCAGCATTAGCAACATTTTAAAGACGTTTACTTATTTCATACATACTATCTCGCTTTTGTCAGAACATTCAGCAATTTGAGAACTGAATTGAAATTGAGATATAGAACAGCCAGTGTACGAATCTCAAAAGTTACTTTGCACCTCCTCGAATTGCTAAAGTTCGTATGCTAAAATTGCTCCCCGAATACTGTTTGATAAGTACTTACAGAATTATTTTTTAAATCTAGACAATATGTTACTGATATCCGTGTCAGTTAAAACAATTGGTTTTCATATCCCACCTTTAACAGAATGGAAATATGAAATATTAGAACTGGCCTGGATTGTTGTGATGCTTGATCCTTCTCTATAATTCAGTATGATCTTATATGATCATTCCGCACAGTAACCTGCTACTTCTTTAGGCCTACACCTTATGATCCCTCTTGCCTCAAAACTTTAGATATCTTCATCTTGTCAACATTCCACATTCTGGCTTCAATTACGTTCCGTGGCATCAAATTTCACTTAGTAACCAGTCTTTGATTAATAAATAAAATCGTCATCTCAGTCTTAAATGGACTACCCATATTCTTAGAAATGACGCCACCTCCCAACCCTCTATGTTTTGGACGCCCTGGTCATTGAAAGCATCCTTCCTGCATTTACCTTGTACGTACCTTTTAGAATTTTACTCGTTTCGGTGACATCCTACTTCATCATTCTAAACTTGAGTGATTTTCATCCAAACGAATCCTCATACGTCAGTCCTGTCATCCCATGAATTAGTCTGGTAAACGTTTATTGTGCCATCTCCGAATGGAGAACATCCTTTATTAGATAAGGATCACTAAACTGCACTCTCGGTTGTGCTGTCAACAAGACCCTGCACAATTTCAGCAAGTCTTCCCTACTCCTGTGTTCAAATCCTCTCAGTACAAAGGCAAACACCCCGTTTGGCTTCCTCACCTGCTGCTGCTCCTGCATGCTTACGTTCAGCGATGTGTGTCCAAGAAGACGAGATCGCCTTTCCTATTTTACTTTCGTAAATTCATGCTGGCTCTGTCTAATCCAGTTACTGTTTTCCAGTGTTAGGCTAACTTTTCTGTCATTCCATGTTTTCTCGCTACTTCCTTTTATAAATCGTGGCGTCATATTAACTGACCTCCAAGCCCTAGATATTGTTTCAGAGTCGATAGAATATTGAAATATGACAATTAATTTACTCTATGTAGACTCCACACTCTAGTTACAGAACGCATTCACTGCATTTAGGGTGACTTCATGTACACTGCTGTTTGATTCGCAGTTGGTGGAATTTACTGTCTTTAATCTCCAATTTCCACAACACTATCTCCCTGATAATACTGATTTCTTTCAGTTCCTCCCTCTCCTTTTCTTCCCAGCACTTTAGGAATATTACTTTTATCATCTGTGATGACAGAACCAATATACATATTTATTTGGTGTGCTATATATTTATCCCGCATTATAACATCCTCTGTTTCTCATTGTAAGGGAATTGTTTTCAATAATCGTTTTTTTTTTCAATTCATATACCTTCAAGAGCTGTAACAATTCTTTATATGCTTACTGTTAAACGAAATTTTCGTTCTGTATTAATTCTTTCTTCATCGTCTGCTGATGTCTGATGTTTGCTGCTATTTTCAGCCAATTTGTAAGGCTCCTTGAGTGCAATGCTATGCCTAATGTCGCTTGTTAGCCATGACATGGCCACGTCTCCCGGTTTCTTTGTGTCAGACAGGAGTGAGAAGCAGTTGCAGTTCCTGCAAATGTTTTTGAAGTGCTTGTCATCCCTTTAAGTTCTGTTCCCCAATTCGTTATACCATGCTCACGCTTCATAACAGTATCATTTCTTCTATTTAGATTTCGGCTCATAATCTGAGTCAACTCTATCACTCTCCACCTTAATGAAGAGTTCTCTCACTGACTTCTTCACTCTTCCTGAGTGACAGCATAGAGATAGATTGTCAATTATTCCTTGACATATATACAAATAAAGCTTTGAAATCAAAGTTGACATATTCCCAGGCCTGCTGACTCATTAGAGACAGAGAGAGAGAGGGAGAGAGAGAGAGAGATCGCGCGATTTGACTGTTGGTGTTTTAACCTGAGAGTCGTTGTGCCTCAGGCACAAGGTGAAAATGTGGGGACTTCATGAGACCAGTACGAGAACTGTGCACATGCTGCTGCTGTCATTCTTCATCGAAATCTCGTCGACCAGCCAACTAATCGAGGATGCTTTGCCCTCCATTTGTGTCCTTAATGTAGCGACTCAGAAAACCATCTCATACATATACCACGTAAGTCTCCTCCACTGATCTGACTTGCTCAGTCTATGGGCAGGTTGAAGTCACAGGCAATAGCGAGAAGGCCACAAGATAAAGGAGCAGCATTAGGCCATTCAACCCATCGAGACCTCTCCAATATTTGGTCATGGTTGATATGTTTCTCAACCACATTCTTCGGCTTTCTGCCATCTCCTGTAACTGTTGATCCTCTTATCAATCAGGGACCTATCTATGTCTGTCTTGAAACATTGCAATGTCTTGACCACTAAGCCCTCTACGGCAGAGTTCCAAAGGATGACTAGCCTCTTGCTGAAGAAATTCCTCCGCATCTCACTTCAAAATGGTCATCCTTTCTCTCTATACTGTGCAGTCGGCTCCTGGTCTCTCGTGCTAGTGAAAACACTTCTCCACAGCCACTTTAATTGCCCCTCTCTGTATTGTTTAAGTGTCAATCAGATTCTCCTCAAACTTCTAAACTGCATCAAGTACAGCCCCCGAGTTTTCAACATTTTATGACACTCATTTCTTCCCCCCAGGATCATTCTTTTAAACCTTCTTCGGACCCCATCCAATGTCATCATATCTTCTGGAGCATTGTGTACAGTTCTTGTTTCCTCGTTATATGAAGGATTTTATTATATTGGAGAGGGTTCAGAAAGTATTTACCAGACTGATGTCATGAAGAGAAGTCTTCTGTTATAAAAATAGGCTGCGGTTTCTTTTTCACTGGAGCAGAGGACTTCGACGTTTGGCCTTATAGAGATTTGTGAAATCACGAGGAGCATAAATAAGATTACTATCAAAGGTGAGGGAGATCGCATCCAGGGGCATATGTTTAAAGTACAAGAAGGAAGATTTATAAAGGACATGAGTGGCAGCTTTTGTTTTACACCCTTTGGTCACTGTGTGCAATAAACCGCTGGAGGAAGTGATGGATGCAACTACAGTTAAATTATTTAACAGTCAAAGTTTGTGCGAAGATTTGTCGCTCGTGTGCTTGTTGTTGTGGTTCTGTTCGCCGAGCTGGAAGTTTTTGTTGCAAACGTTTCGTCCCCTGGTTAGGCGACATCATCAGTGCTTGGGAGCCTCCTGCGAAGCGCTTCTTTGATGTTTCCTCCGGTGTTTATAGTGGTCTGTCCCTGCCGCTTCCGGTTGTCAGTTTCAGCTGTCCGCTGTAGTGGTTGGTATATTGGGTCCAGGTCGATGTGTTTGTTGATGGAGTTTGTGGATGAATGCCATGCCTCTAGGAATTCCCTGGCTGTTCTCTGTCTGGCTTGCCCTATGATAGTAGTGTTGTCCCAGTCGAATTCATGTTGCTTGTTGTCTGCGTGTGTGGCTACTCAGGATAGCTGGTCGTGTCGTTTTCGTGGCTAGTTGATGTTCATGTATGCGGATTGTTAGCTGTCTTCCTGTTTGTCCTATATAGTGTTTTGTGCAGTCCTTGCATGGTATTTTGTACACTACATTCGTCTTGCTCATGTTGGGTATCGGGTCCTTCGTTCTGGTGAGTTGTCTGAGCGTGGCTGTTGGTTTGTGTGCCGTTATGAGTCCTAGGGGTCGCAGTAGTCTGGCTGTCATTTCTGAGATGCTCCTGATGTATGGCAGTGTGGCTAGTCCTTTTGGTTGTGGTATGTCCTCGTTCCGTGGTCTTTCTCTTAGGCATCTATTGATGAAGTTGCGCAGCTATCCGTTTTTGGCGAATACCTTGTATAGGTGTTCCTCTTCTTTTTGCAGTTCTGGTGTACTGCAGTGTATTTAACAGTCATTTGGATAAGTAACTGATTAGGAATGTGATTAACTCGGGTTTCCAATTTCAGCAGATATGGTTTTGTTCCCACAAATGAGAGAAAAGTTTAATGGTCTGACTTTGAAAAGAGCTTAAGGAGTAGCAATGATGTGACGAAACACCAGAAAACCCATGAGAATCCCTGCAGTGCAGCAACAGGCCCTTCGGCCCAACAAGTCCACACAATACCTCCAAAAAGCACTCAAACCCATTACCCTCCCTTATATTTACCCCAACTATTAACCTACGGTATTGGTAATATATCATGGCCAATTCAACTAACCGGCGCACCAGTTTGTCTTGTGGGATGAAATTTGAGGACCTGGAGGAAACTCACGCAGACACGTGGAGAACATGCAAACACCACACAGACAATCCTCCGATGCTGGAATCGAAGCCAGCCCCTCATGCTCTGAGGCAGCAGTGCTAAACACTGAGCCACCGTGCGTGGAGAGGCAGTTAATTTGCACTGTCGGTAGCAAGGGATTCAATTACTCATTCGCACGTTTGACAGCCCAGTCAGGTGGAATCTGTTTCGGTCAGATGGCTGCTTTGTTGGCTTATAAAACAGTGTGATGCTCGCAGCATGGTTCGAATTCCTATCGAATTCCTATCACCAACAGCCCCTTCTTTCTCAAATGAAGGCAGGAGCTTCTACGGTCTGGAAAGATGGTAATAGTGCAAACAATCCAGTGAGGTCGCATGTGAATGCGATATGGAGTTATTGCATCGAGAATTGAACTGTGTTCAAACTGTCAGCCGGAGTTTACTTCATTGGATGTGTTTAATCTCTTCAATTGATCTGATGTTTAATTGTTCAGTTTTCAATCACATCAAATTCAAAGATTCTTTTCCCGGATTTCCGTACAATTAGAGGAGACTGGTAGATATCCATTGATTGCCCTGTTCTTGATCCTCTTCTTCATTGTTAAGTGTGGATTTGTACTAAAAGATATATCGATGCATTCAGCATTTCTGAATGCTCTTCACATCGAAATGAAGATCTCGTGAAGTGTATTCACTTTTATCAAAGAAACAACAATCCTACAGTGAGAGCATAAGATTGTGTTCTCATCAGCGTGAACATGTTGATGGGACCTCAATTACTGGAAACTTATAAAGCATTTCCCACATTGCGTCATTAAAATAAATTATTGTCACAGTGAACCCGTTGGTGTATCAGGAGGATGGACGGCTTAAGTGCATCCTTTCCCCAATTCAGTACATATGAATGGCCTCTCGCCAATATGAATTCACTCGTCTTTCAGTAAGTTTGAGAAACGTCAGAGCAGGTGAATGGTCTCTTTCCAGTTGAACTCTCTTGTATTGCAGCAGATTGCCGGAATCAATTAATTACTTCAAATCGCAGCGGACGGATGGTCTCATACGAATGGTATGAACTCACTGGTGTCTCAGCAGACTGAATGACTGACTGAATGTTTTCCCATTCTTAGAACAGGCGAACGGCCTCTGTCCACTGGGTTCGCAGATGTAAAGTGAGATCAAGTGACGGCCTGAACCCATTCCCTCTGTGAGAACACTTGAATGGTTTCTCATCAACTTGAACAGATTGATGGTACAGCAGTTCGTGAGAACTTTTAAAGCCTTTTCCATACTCTGGACAATTAAATGGTTTCTTCTCCGTGCGAACCCACTGGTGAGTCAGCAAGTTAGAAAACTGAGCAAATCCCTTTTCACACTCAGAACAGTTGAATGGCTTTTCCCCGGTGTGGTTGCACTGATGAATATTCAGGGAAGACAAGTAACTGAATCGTCACCACATTACCGCAGTTCCTCTCCAGCGCCCCTCCAATTATGTCTCGATAGTTCAGATAGTGAATGCTTTCACTCCACTGTGAATGTAACATACTGCTTTCATTTTCAAAGGCCGGTGAGGATCAGGCTACATGGAACAAAGCAGCTCCATCAAATTCTGATGTGATGCATCGTTTCAGTTTCCCAACAGCAAATCTTCATCTTTGATACCCCTCAAATAAAACCAGATATATCTCAGTAAGAGAGAACTACTCAAAACTCCAAAGCGTATGATTTTCATTCTTCGTCGGGTGTAGGTATTCCAGAAGAGGTCAGCATTTACTGTTCATTCCTGATTTGACTGGACAAGGTGGTGATGAGTTGCTTTCTTGAACCATCGTTTCCGTGTGCTGTTGGTAGACCCAAAATAAAGGGGAGTGAAATCCACAGTTTTGACCCAGTGATTCTGGAGGAACGCCAATATATTTCCAGAGCAGGATGGTCTGTGGGTTGTAGGTCTTTCCTACCTATCTACTACACTTTTCTTATTAGATGGAAGTAGTTGTAATTTTGTAATGTACTGTTTAAGGACCCTTGGTGAACATTTGCAGTGCATCTTGTGGATGGTGCAGACTGCATGTCTGAGTGTTTGGTTGTGATGGGAATGGATGTTTGTCGATGTTTTATTAGTTGTGTGTTGCGGCTCAAGTCAGTTGCTCTGTTCTGGACAGTGTTAACCTTTTCAGTTTTGTTCTAACTGCACTAAGGAATCCACAACAAGGTTGTGATTTAAATGTCTCTTGCAACTCAGATGCTGACTAATCTGCTGTGCTTCTCCTGTGCATTGTTTCTTTAACACTGCAATCATCCAGGCGAACAGGAACTATCCCATCATGTCTCATTCTGTATTGTAAAGGAGTAAACAGTTGGTCGGGAAAGAACAAAAGAAAGAGAAGAACATTTGGTCAATGAGGTGAATAACGCTCTCGCTCGGAGAGTGAACAGCTGTTCGTGGAGACTGCCGGTGACAAATCATAGGTGGCGTGTCGTCGCAGGCTATGTGTCAGACAGGCTTTAGGGAGTCAAGAAAATCTCTGACTATGACCTGCTCTTGTGGCCACAATGCTTTTGGCTACTAAAGTTAGCTTCTCAAAGACATTGTGACTTTCACTGAACCAAAGAAGGACTTTGGACACATCTTTCAAATGTCCGTCATGAAGCAACGTTCCATTCTCATCCCATGTTTTTCAGAACATGGTCTGGAATCTTAAGCGCTGTGGTACTCCAAGTCATCAACGAAGTATTTTCCTAATTCCACCACCTCCAGCGAAATACTATTACCAAACATATATTCCCCTCCCCAGGAACCATTCCCTCCGCGGGACCGTGGTGCACTACAGAGGTTAAACAAAGTTCTATAATGTTGGGGAATGTATCTGGGTGGGTTGCGCTTCGGTGGTCAGTGAGGACTTGTTGGGCTGAAGGGCCTGTTTCGACACTGTAAGTAATCTGATCTAATTCCTCATATTCTGTCTGCCTCCCTTTTTAAACAGTGATGTCATATTTGTGTTTTCCAATCAGCTGTGACTACCCTAGAGACCAAAGAATTTTGGAAAAATACCACCAGCGCACTTATTTTTAACACACGTTAATTAGCTCCCACAATCCAACACTCGCTCTTTTGTTATAATGACTGTTCCCAGGTCATCACCAACCGTCATCACTTTGTCAATTACTGGCATGTTATTGATATCCTCCACCGTGAAGACCGACTCAAATGCCTGTTCAATGTCATGGCTATTTCCGCATATCTCATAAGTAAATGCCCCTTATTATCCACGAAAGTGTCAACGTTTACTTTTGCCACTCTTTTTCATTTTATATTTTAATAGAAACTTCTGCTATCGATCTTTATATTCTGTGCTAATTTTAATGCCATGCTCTTTCTCACATTTTCTCTGCATTAAATTCCATTTGCCAACCTTCAGCCCAGCTCTGCATCTTACCTGTGTCCCTATGTAACCTACAATATCTTTCAGCACTATGCACAACTGTACCGAACTTAGTTTCGTCCGCAAATTTACGAACCCCTCCTTCTACGCCCCCATCCAGGTTGTTAATAAAAATGAGAAAAAGCAGTGAGCCCAAAACAGATCGTTGCATTACACCAAAAGCAACTGAATTCCAGGATGACGTTTTCCCATCAAATAACACCCTCTGTCTACTTTCAGCTGGCTAATTTCTAGTCCAAAGCACGAAATCCTCCTCAAGCCCATTTTGTGCAGTCATCTACCATGGCGAAATTTATCAAACGGCTAACTGAAATCCAAACGTGTATTACATGAACGACATTATCCACATCTATCTGTTTAGTCACCTGGCGAGTTTTAACAAGTTTGTAGCTCTCCGGTGTATACCTATCCCTTTAAAAAGCTCAAGTAAACATAATTGAATTTTGGTAACTATCACCAAAGTGCTCACCTACCGCCAAATCTATCACCTTGCCTTGTTCATTACCCGGTACCAAATCTAATTTGGCCTCTCCCCTTGTTGGCCTATTCCATTACACAGTAGTTAAGGAATCTATCGCAGATACCCAATACTCTCCTCATCAAGGCTACCCTGACTGAGCTGCTTCGACCGATCGACATGTTGATTAAAATCCGCATGATAATTGCCATACCATTTTTTCAGGTGTTATTTATGTCTTTGTTTCCTGCCCTCCCCAATGTGATCTTAAAATTTGGAGCCGGTAGACTCCGACAATCAATGACATTTTATTCTTCGAACTTCTAATTTCCTCCCAAATGGATTTAAACTCATTCTCCACAGACCGTATATCATCTGTCAGCATCGGTCTGAGATTGTCCTTGAATGTTTGAGTTACACCACCTTCCTTACCACCATTTCTGTCCTTCCGAATTGTCTCATGCCCGTGAATATTTACCTACCAGTCTTGACTATGCTGTCTCCATGTCTCTGCAATGTCTACTAAATTGTATTCGTTCGTGATAATTTATGCGGTTATATCCCCAACCTTCTTCCGAAAAGTACGAGCATTCAGGTATAGTGCCTTTATGGTCGCTTTCTTACCCATTTATTAACAACATCTCTAATAATATCTTCTACGCTATCCTTTCTTCTTGCTTCTTGCTTCTCCTCACTTGTCCATTTCTTAACTCCCTGCTTAGTACACAAGTGCTCAAATACACCTTCTAGGTGAAGCCACACTTTACCTACACTTTGCACAATCCAGTCGAATAGATTCACTGCTCATATTGTGGTCGCCACTACCTTGGGAAATGAAGTCTGGATTGAATGACCGTTTTGCAGAATACAAAGTTCTATAGCCAAATATGTCCCTGAGCTTCCAGTTGACTGCTCCTTTAGCACAGAACCATGCTTCCTAGCCAACGTCTCTATCTCAGGCTGACTGCAGTGTTCCACCATAGCTCAGCGCATGCAGAAAAAGTAACAGACCATTTTCTGCTTGAGAACCCCGCGACCATCCATACCAATTTCAATCATTTTAGAGGCCTGATGTCTCCCATGTCCTGGCCCCCGACACACCCACCAGGCCTAGTTATAGCACAGCAGCCATTACACAATATTTATGGTTAGTCATAAACAGTCTCCGTGTACAGTTGTTAATGCTCCAAATAAATCACTATCAGTTCCTATGTCCAACTGTTAGTCTCTCTCTTTCGGCTCTATCCCGACATCTCGTTCCCTCCTAATTACAGCAACCCCACATATCTTCTGCATATAGACCAAACTTTTCCTGGAAACCATCAATGCTAAGGACGGTGTCACTGGACTGAAAATGTTAACTCCGATTTCTCTTTCCAGCATCTTTTGGTCTTGCCCCTGAGGAAGCTTGATACTGTGCTTGTGTAATGACCCTCTGCACATAAGACACAATTGTGTTAATCCTGAAAAGTTCCCTTGTTGATGAATCCCATTACAATGTGAGGCATTGGCATCGATTTCGTAGGTCAATAAATATAGAAATCATGTGCTTGGATTTGTGCCGCAGTTCTGTTCTGGATATGGTAAATAACAGAGAGCTAAATCTCGGTCATGTCAGATGGGAACGGATAGGAATCTCCACAAGAGGTGGAATTAAGTGAATGTTTTTCAGTTAGAGAAAATTCACACCATTTCTCACTGTAATAGACTGTGGCTATCAAAGCAAAATATTTTATAATCACAAAGGCTTAATACAGCTTTTTCGAGTTAAAATATCTGAATGATCTCCTTCCAGTGTGACAGTGCAGTTGTGTCAGCAAATGGGATAACTGAGTGAATCACTTTACTTGTTCAGCAAGCGAACAGTCCTCTTGTGCTAAGGTATAGGGACAGAATGCAGGGCGTGGGATGGAAAGGTTCTGAAGAAGTTTGACATAGGGACTGATGAAGTGTTCGTGGTTCTGAGTGGCTTGAAGTGGGCATATTCCCAATTCAAGACGGACTTGTATCTTATGTTCCTCTCTGTCTCAATGGAGGAAATGTTTTACTTTCCTCTTTGGGTTTGTAGTGGACTAGACAAACGCAGTTCCACTTTTCAGCAAGATTGGGAGAGATAAACCAGAGAATCACACAGCAGTGAGGCTCACATCAGTTAAAGGGAATCTTTTTGAGCAAACCTTGTAGGAGAGAGTTAACTGCCACTTGTCCAGTCAAGGTTTCATCAGGAAGAGTCATCACGGCTTTGTTACAGAATGTCATGCCTAACAGATTGGATTAAATATATTTTATTGGCAACTGATCGGGTTTTTAAACGAGGATAGTGAAGTTGATGTTGTTTGTGTGGATTTCAACATAGCCGTTAACACGACACCACACTGGAGACTGGTAAGTGGATAAAAGTGAAAAGGGATTTAAGGTTCCCTGGCAAGTTGGATCGAAACTTAATTTGGTGGTGATAGGAGACACAGGATGGTGATAGAAGGCTGTTTGTGTGATTGGAACTGGTTTTCAATGGTGTAACACAAGGATGAATGCTGGGTCCCATGCCGTTTGTGAATGTGTGTAAAGAATATAGAACAAATTCGGGGGAAATGAGAAGCAGAGTTGTCGAAGATGCGAATATTAGCAAAATGGTTAATAGTGAGGAAGAAGGTCTTAGAATGGAGGAGCTCAGAGATGGTTTTATCAAATGTCAAATTCAGATAGGGGATGTTGAAATTAACCATGAAAAACATGAGGTGATGCACTTTGGAAGTAACACGTCAACGGATTACTCAATGAATGGCTGGACATGAGGAAACCCCAGAGGAACAGAGAGACTTTGCATGTTGGGCAACATATCCGTGAAGGCAGCAGAACATCGTGACAATCACAACTTTATCAGTCAAGGCAAAATTTATAAAAGCAGATGAACTGGTGTCACAAGTAGACAAGATGGTGAAGAAAGTACTTGGCACGCATTTTGTCATTAGTCAGAAAGTCGATTATCCAAGTTGGAATGTCATGTTGTGGCGATATAGAGAATTGGCGAGATCACATTTAGAATACTGCTTGCAGTGATGGTCAACTTCTACAGGAAGGATTTTGTGAAAATTGAAACTGTGCACAAATGAGTTACAAGGATGTTGTGGGGACCTGAGGGCTTGAGTTAAGCGTGGAGATGGGGTAGGCAGGGGCTTTTTCGCTGGAATGTTCCAGGCAGCGCGTAACGTTCTCACGGTTTATAAAATCATGAGGGGCATGGATGGGCAACTGGACTAAATCGTTTGCGCAGGATGGTGAAGTTCAGAACTGGAGGGCACAGGTTTAAGGTGACAGGCACTGAGACACACTAAATAAGGTATAGAGAGTGAGAGAATGATGGTTGATTTCCAAGAGGCATTGCTTCAGCTCAGTCTTCGGTTTTAAAAATAAGCATTTTTTTCGTGAAAGTAGTTTGGTAGTTAAGTCGTGAATGGAACGTTAGGGGTACTAAAATTGAGTGATGTACCAATTAATAAGTGAGTGGGTACAATATTGTACAATGCTCAATGAAATGGAGAATGCCATATTTATAAGGAAGAATCAATAAAGATCTTTTAAATAAAATGTGATGTTGCAGGACTCTGAAATACACACCGAACTGGCTGTGCTGGGTTTATGAGTCACATTGACTTTTCTGCAGGAGCATCAACTGATTCGGAAGGCAAAATGATAATTTTCATCTGTTCAGCAGTGGCGAAGCAAATATATATTCCTCCGTTCCTATCAGCACTTGACAAGGTGAGCATGCATTGCCTGATCGAAACATTCCAGTTCATGAAACTCTTATTTTTCTTTTGAGAAACAGAACGTAGCAGTTATTGAACTGCAGCTTTCTCTTTTCCTTTCCCAATTTTAATATCCAAACATTCAGTTGAACTGACAGGATGCTGAATTCTACAACAATTATTTCTTTTTCTCTCAGATATTCAGCCTCTGCATTTTTCTTTTCTTTAGTGATCTGAATGACCTGATATTTATGGGGAAATGAATGTTGCAGTTTGTCTCGCATGCGACAGAAGAATCAACTGAGTGGTGACAGGTGCATCTTAATGTTCCTATGCAGTTGAGCTGAGGCGGTGTCGAGTTAAATGTGTGGATCCGGAAAAGTACACCTGGTAAGGCAGCATCTTTGGAGTAGGAAAGTCGATGTTTCGAACAGAAGTTCTTCGTCAGGAATGTTGGAAACATTGACACTCCTGGTCCTCCGATGTTGCCTAACCACTGTGCTAACTAGCGGCATCCTTCCTGACTCTAATCTCTCGCATTTGCAATCCTCGCCTTCTCCTCAGGCGGGGTAGTGTTAGATACTGTTCCTAAGATGTAACAACATGTTCATAATGATAGTTTGGATATGCAGTTAGAAGCTCATCACTGATGAAATTCATTCTCCCCCTCTCAATCTGCCAAGCACATGCAGGTCTTGCGCCTCCTTGATTGACATTCCCTGAACACATGACAACTGAAAGAAGAAGGCTTCATCTTCCCCTTGGGCCCTTGATGCCACATGGGATCACCAGTTTCCTCATTCACCCATCCCTCACATTATTCTCGTTTCATGATTCCAACTCAATATTGCCCTCATAACCTGCACATCACTTTTCCAACCTCGCCGCTCCACCTCCTGTCAGAACTCGTGACTTATTCTCTACCTTTATCGACTCCTCGCATTCACAGCTATCACGCCCCCAAACCCCCGAACCTCCCATTTATCTGTCAGTCCCCACGGCCACAAACCTCATTCCTGATGAAGGGTTTATGCCCGAATCATCAACTCTCCTGCTGCTCGCATGCTGCCTGACCTACTGTGTTTTCTATCACCACACTGTCGGCCCTGAGTTCTCGCATCTGCAGTTCTTACTGTCTCCACGGGGCAGTATTGTGTAAAAGTCACATTAGTGGAAAAGTGCAGTTTCTGTGGCTTTCTAAGTTGTTAATTTAATTTGCTCAATCGGCTCTAGCTGGAGTACTGTGTGCCTTTCTGCAATTATCATTATAGCAGGGATGTGATTGCATTGGAAACGGTGCAGAACAGATTTACCAGGATATTGTCTGTTCGAAGAGTTTCACTTATGAAGATAGTTTGGACGGACTGGGCTCTCACAAAGATGTTCTCTTTTCTAAAAAGAAACGGAGCCGTACTTTTTCTCAAGGATAATGTCTCTTGATATCGTTTTTAACAAAGGCATTTTAAAACAGTTCGGGCTCCAAATCTGATGAAGTGTTACAGAGATGAAAGTGTTCACTGAGAGGCCTTTCGTTTCTCCGTAAACAGCTGAGGCTTAAGGCCAAAGATTTAATGTTTTAGAAATGGAAAAAGAATGTTCATTCTGAAAAGTTGAATTCCGGTTTTTAGATCCTGTAGCAGTGGTGCACTAACTAATAACCTCTCTCCTTCTGCCCTTTTAATTTTTAACTGTAAGCCTCTGTTTCATTTTTACTGTTTTTAAGGTGCTTTTTTTTGGAATTGTTGTGTATTTTCAGAACAGCATAAGTAAGTCTACTTTGGATAGAGTAAGTTCTGTGGGTATCCAATATTCTGTTTTTTGTTTTTCAATCCGTCATTTTGTGAATAATTTTTGTAACTAGTTTACTCGGCTAATTTTTACTGTACGCTTAACGAAAAAAATATAACGTTACGGTCTGGGTTGTCTTCTTAATAACGTTTTGAATGGTTTAGCCTCGTCCATAACAAATTGGGAGGTAGTTGATGGATTAAAAGAGCAACTGATAGGTGCTTGCGTCTTTATTTCGGGTGTTGATTTGGATTAGGGTAGGCAATGCTTGGGAAAGCAATGTCTCAGTTCGGTACAAAGAGTTCTGGATCAGTGGTGCTGGAAGAGCACAGCAATTCAGGCAGCATCCGAGGACAGGCAAAATCGACGTTTCGGGCAAAAGCCCTTCATCAGGAATAAAGGCAGAGAGCCTGAAGCGTGGAGAGATAAGCTAGAGGAGGGTGGGGGTGGGAGAGAGTGGCATAGAGTACAATAGGTCAGTGGGGAAGGAGATGAAGGTGATAGGTCAGGGAGGAGAGGGTGGAGTGGATAGGTGGAAAAGGAGCTGGGCAGGTCGGACAAGTCCGGACAGGTCAGGGGATCGAGTTTCTGGAGGTTAGAAGCTAGGATGAGGTGGGGGAAGGGGAAATGAGGAAACTGTTAAAATCCACATTGATGCCCTGGGGTTGAAGTGTTCCGAGGCGGAAGATGAGGCGTTCTTCCTCCAGGCGTCTGGTGGTGAGGGAGCGGCGGTGGAGGAGGCCCAGCACCTCCATATCCTCGGCAGAGTGGGAGGGGGAGTTGAAATGTTGAGCCACTGGGCGATGTGGTTGATTGGTGCGGGTGTCTCGGAGATGTTCCCTAAAGCGCTCTGCTAGGAGGCGTCCAGTCTCCCCAATGTAGAGGAGACCGCATCGGGAGCAACGGATACAATAGATGATATTAGTGGATGTGCAGGTAAAACTTTGATGGATGTGGAAAGCTCCTTTGGGGCCTTGGATGGAGGTGAGGGAGGACGTGTGGGCGCAGGTTTTACAGTTCCTGCGGTGGCAGGGGAAAGTGCCAGGATGGGAGGGTGGGTCGTAGGGGGTCGTGGACCTGACCAGGTAGTCACGGAGGGAACGGTCTTTGCGGAAGGCGGAGAGGGGTGGGGAGGGAAATATATCCCTGGTGGTGGGGTCTGTTTGGAGGTGGCGGAAATGTCGGCGGATGACTTTCGCATAAACCAAATCATAAACCCCTACGACCCACCCTCCCATCCTGGCACTTTCCCCTGCCACCGCAGGAACTGTAAAACCTGCGCCCACACGTCCTCCCTCACCTCCATCCAAGGCCCCAAAGGAGCTTTCCACATCCATCAAAGTTTTACCTGCACATCCACTAATATCATCTATTGTATCCGTTGCTCCCGATGCGGTCTCCTCTACATTGGGGAGACTGGACGCCTCCTAGCAGAGCGCTTTAGGGAACATCTCCGAGACACCCGCACCAATCAACCACATCGCCCAGTGGCTCAACATTTCAACTCCCCCTCCCACTCTGCCGAGGATATGGAGGTGCTGGGCCTCCTCCACCGCCGCTCCCTCACCACCAGACGCCTGGAGGAAGAACGCCTCATCTTCCGCCTCGGAACACTTCAACCCCAGGGCATCAATGTGGATTTTAACAGTTTCCTCATTTCCCCTTCCCCCACCTCATCCTAGCTTCTAACCTCCAGAAACTCGATCCCCTGACCTGTCCGGACTTGTCCGACCTGCCCAGCTCCTTTTCCACCTATCCACTCCACCCTCTCCTCCCTGACCTATCACCTTCATCTCCTTCCCCACTGACCTATTGTACTCTATGCCACTCTCTCCCACCCCCACCCTCCTCTAGCTTATCTCTCCACGCTTCAGGCTCTCTGCCTTTATTCCTGATGAAGGGCTTTTGCCCGAAACGTCGATTTTGCCTGTCCTCGGATGCTGCCTGAATTGCTGTGCTCTTCCAGCACCACTGATCCAGAATCTGGTTTCCAGCATCTGCAGTCATTGTTTTTACCTCGGTACAAAGAGTTGTCTTGCTATGGACGATGTAAAGTTGGCAGTTTTACAAAAACATAATTCAGGCCGTGCTTCTGGAATTAGCAGACACACTGGGGTTGTATTTGCCTCTTTCTGTGAGGAAAGGAGAGATCATTCCCGCAGTAGCTCAGCTTTTAACTAAGCTGGAAAATCCATGAGAATCTGTAGAGATGGTTAAACTTTATTTGAAAATGAAGCAGCTTGAGTTAGACTCGAGAGACAAGGCAAGGACACCAGATTTGAAGCAGTTTGAGATATGATTCGAAGTAGAAAGAGGGAAGAAGAGAGATCAGCAGAGCGGAGAGAAAGGGAGACAGGGTTTGGACTTCAGAAATGGGCAATTATTAAAGGAATTCACCTTAAAAGGCTGGAGAGAAAGGCTGAAGATAAGCTTACTGTGGAAGAGCATATTGTTAAAACGGCAATGTTAGCAGCTGAAATGGCTGATTGTTATGAAGTGGTCCATAAAACAGGGATGGGTTTCCAGAATCATTTTAAGTCTGAAGGATAGAAACTGGGGCAAAGAGAAATCCATACATGGAAAGGGAAAGTTAAATCTCTGTGAAAATCATTAGGATAACTTATCACAGAGGAAATAGGAAACTCTTGAAGGGTACAAGATCTGAGGTTTTCATTGCAATAAAGTAGGCCACATGAAATCAGTGTTGGAGAACTAGGGAAAGCACTGGAAATTCAGATGCAGGGAAACGAAACAAGCCTGGATGTTTTGTTGGCGTGGCAATAGAAAGCACAGTGGAGGGTGGAAAGCTGCATCAGAGTGCACAAGCCGATCAGAGGTTGGTAAGGGGGAAGTGCCACATCTGCTTTAACAATATACCTGCAAAGTTAAAGTTCATTTACCTTGGCCAGGGGTAGCAGATAGAGAGGGAACAATATTGAGGGACACAGGATCGTGCCCGTCTGTGATTCAGAAGGAGGGAGAAACATATACTCCTGACGAACTATGTATACGGGAATTCATGGTGGGACGAAAAGTTGCTCAGTTATGTACAGTGAGGTGAGAGTGGGCAGAAAGAGTGGGGAATTACTGCTGGGAGGTCTGGACAAACTCTCAGCTCCAAGAATACAATTTGTGCTTGCAAATGATATAGCTCAATCACCGGTAAGCGTGCTGCCTACTCCAGTTGAAAAGCCAGTCGAGATGCAGGCAAGTGCAGCAATGCAGGACGTTTATCAAGGAATTTTCCCAGATTGTGTCTTAACGCGATCACAAAGTCACAAGCTGAAGTAGGACAAATCAAAAGGCACGGATATGGAAGCTGAAATATGATTACAATTTTTTTTTTGTCAGGAAGGTGGGACACAGCAGGGGACAAACGTTAAAAATTGCCAGTATATTCAGCTCTACTATACTACTGAGTTACAGCAGAAAGATGAATAATTAAAGCAGTTGGATCAGAAGACATGTACTTGGAAGGAGAGTGAATGCATCCCCATGTGATATTACTTAGCAAATGATATGTTAAGGAGGAAGTGGAGAGCAACACATACTCAAGCAAGTGAGAAATGGGCAGAATTTATTTTTCCAGTAGGGTACAGAAAAGTGGTGCTGCGAGTGCTGCATGTGCCACAAATTGGAGGGTACGTAGACGTGATGAAAATGGAGGCTAAAATACAAAGACATTTTTACGGCCTGGATTGCAGGGGAATGCATTTGAATTTTGCCAGACGTGTCATACATTTCAACTAATAGGAAAACCATGGGAAATAATAAAGCCTGCACTTTTAATATCTATCCCAGCGTTCGACGAATCTTTCTTAAGTGTCTTCATTCATTGTGAGGTTTTCCTACATCCAATAAAAGATGGGAATAAGCATTAATTAACAGAAAAAGGATATATTGAGGAGATTTCCAAATGTTGTTCAATCATGCAATATGACAGCTAAAAGGATAGTGGACGAATTACGGTTTTTTAAAAAACTAGATTAAGACTACCATCAGAGATACAATTAACTCAAGGGTCAAACTTCACGTCCAAACTTTTCATGGAGTGTTTAGATAGCTTGGAAATAAAACGATTCAAATCTACTGTGTACAATCCAGAATCAGAGGGTGCATTGGATAGGTGACGTCAATTATTAAAGACTATATTGAGGTTTTATGGTTCAGAGTAGCCAGATTATTTCCATAAGGGAGTTGCGTCAGTGCTGTTAGCGATCTGAGATGTACCAAAAGAATCCACCAAACTAAGTCCGTCTGAAACCAATTTTGGGCATAAAGTAAGAGGACCATTAAAATTTATTAAGGAAAAATTAATAAGTCCGATTACAGAGACCACGCATTTGGATGATGTGTCAAATTTTAGAGTTGAACTAAATAATGTTGGGAAGTTGTCGAGACAGTATTTAAAAGTATCGCAGCAAATGGTGAAGCAGGAAGTGTATGAGAAATCAAAGAATCACAATTTTGCCGCTGGGACTAATGCAATTATTTAAAATTCATTAATCTGTGAAACTTTAAAGCAAGGTTAAAAAGACCTTATCAAATTGAGAGGAAATTGAGTGAGGTTAGCTATTTGATAGGGACTCCAGTCATGAAGGAATCTCACAGAATGTGATGGGAATATGCTCTAACAGTATTTTGGCAGAGAACGAACGCAAGAGGAGAATGTGTACTACAACACACTGCGAAGAACCAACGTCAGGGAATTCTGCATTGGACGTTCCTGAAATAAAATTGGACAATGCAAAAGTTGTCCAAAAAGCTATTCAGTTATCTTCCAGAAGAAAATCGAAAGAGTTATTACTCTTGCATGGGGAGATCTGCTGAAATATACTGGGACTGAATAATCTAATTGTAGATGATGAAAATATAGGAGATGCTGTTCTGACTCTGCAACATCCTTGCAGGCATAACCCTTTAAAGTTGTACAAGTTCATAAGGAGATATCACGTATGCGCCAATATGGCATAACCGAAGTGAGTTTCAATGATTAGAGTTCACCCATCATCATGGTGCCAAAGCCAGAAAAGACCCAACAGTTATATGTGGACTATCACAAAATCAATGTTGTTAGAAAGACTGATGCGTATACATATCTGCAGTTGGAGGAATGTGTGGAAAAGATTGGAGGAGCAACTTGCATTTCTTAGTTGGACTTCCTCAAAGGTTACTGGTAGGGAACGTTGACAGAAAGATCAAAGGTAAATTTGTAACGCCAACTGGACTGCAGAAATTTAAAGTAATGCCGTTTGTACGAAAAACACTTCAGCCACATTTCAGAGGTTAACTGAGAGGGTAATTGCCGAATACGCAACTGATTGGTGTATATTGTGCCTGGTGACTATCAGTCTCTCGTGGATTGAATATTTACAGCATTTATCGGGCTTTTTTGATCGAATTCGGAAGTCAAACTGGTTTGTAAACCTAGCTGAAAGTGAATCTGCCAAAGCCAAAGTCTCCTTCCTGGGAAACGTCGTTGAACACGGACAAATAGCCCCACGGCATGCGAAATCGAAAGTTACAGGGGACTTTTACACATTGTTGACGAAAAGAGCAGTACTACGGTTCCCCGCATTGAGTGGCTTTTACTGAAAGTTTGTGCTGAATGTTTGCAGTGGGACTATTCCATTCACCGAATGGTTAAAAACAGGCAAGAAATTTCAGTGAACACAAGACTTTCAAAATGTTGTTTTTCTCAGAGCAGAGCTGATTGTGAGGAGACATGATTGACGTGTACGAAATAATGAGGAGCAAGGAATTACAGATTGAAGGAAACATTTGCTCTTGATCGATCACCAGGGTTGGTAGATTTCAGATAAGATGCAGAAAGCTTTGAATAGACTGTAGGAAAACTTTATCAGTCAGTGGGGAGGAGACTCGAGAACTCACACTCGAGAAAGATCAGTTGGACAGTTAACCCTTCATTCTTCTCTGATTCCACTGGCCAAAGAGTTTCGAAAAATGCTCAAAGCAGAGCATCACCGCGAGCAACAGTTATTCGATCGGTGGCTTTATGAAATGGAAAGTGCCCATAAGTCACCCGCACGACTATTCGGCTTCCCTCCTGTGATGACGCTGGGACATTGACTCTCATGTTCTCGGGGGCATTTAATGAAGGCATTCTCGTTCCTGCAGATGAGGAGCTCACACCTTATTTCGGCTTTTGAAAAATCAATTTTTAAGCGGGATTAAAATCTGCCTTGCCAGCGAGCCAAGTAGGATTCGAACCTAAAGTCTCCTGATTCGTAGTCAGGCGCGTTATCCATTGCGCCACTGGCCCGATGCACAGCCTTAAGAGCCGTGATGTTAATACGGACACGGTTAATAGCAGTCATGTTCACCAGTTGAACAAGCAATAAAGATAATCACTGTCACTGCTTCAGTCTTATCTTCATCACCTTTCAAAGCAACGAATTTTCCATAAAAAAAAACACATATGTCCTCATGAAGCTTCCATTCACACTCTGTCTGCTTAGTCATTTAATGGAATGTGATGTGATGAATTTCGAATCCACTTCTTCAGCATAACTGACGTGAATGTGAGCCTAATCACCACATTGTATATACCAGTTAATTTTCAGAGGTTTCCAGTACAGTAGCGACTTTTGCGAATATGCAGGAAAGTGAATACTGTGAACCGAGCAAAAAAATCCCTTCATGGAAATTAATCCAGTGCAAAGTCAAACATATGAGGACGGCAGATGACGTAAAATTCCTCTGCATCACTCTGCACAGATGCTTCTCCAAGAATTGACTCTTTGCAGAATTCTTCTTTGTAATTTTGACTGTCCCGGTTGTAGATATTCTTTCAATCCACAAACAAGTATCCTGCTGAAAACTACTGACTTAAGAATAAAATAGTTGAGTATCTATTCGACCAGCTAATGTCCCAAAGTTCCGTGTTCCCTGTGAATACAAGTTCTTGCAGGTGAAATTGGAGCTCCGAGCCTGATGTCCCACTGCTTCTTGATGCGTGGGAATTGAAGCCGGTATCCTTAAGGCGGGAGCTTTTAGCCTCGATATTTCACGCGCCTCTATATCATCAGAGAATGGCATTCCGCTCACCGAATCCATTTTCGCAGCCACATGCTCACGCTGAACGCCATTACCGTTTCCAATTAGTTTTGGGTGCACTGCAAATCAATTTCTCTGATTCCACGCCCTTCAACTGGGATTATATGACATGCCATTATATGATTACGTCAATAAGTGAGGAAATTGGTGAAGTAACCGATGTTAAAATACAGTGTTATTGAGAAATACATTTCAGCAATCCCCTGCAGTATCCCGTGACCCTTTGAAGTTTTGTAGATATCTCGCAAATGTAACATCCTACAATCTCAGTGTTGCAATCTCTACAGTCTCTCCGGACATAGATGCGATATATATGCAACCGAATCTGAGTTCCCACATCTCAGTCACTGTTTGACAAGTATTCCTTTGTGCGTGTGTTTCTGTTCTTGGCATAACCTCTGCCCCGATCCTTATTGCTTTTTGCATCGTGCTTTTCCATGTAGCGCCAGGATCATGAAATGGTTCTTCCTTGGCATTGTCAACACAGCAAGTTCTGCTCGAATCACAGTCACAGCAATCGGCATTTTCCCGTTTTACTCCATGTAATATGTGCTTAGCAAACGCTGAGAAAATCAATATTTGTTTTACATGAAAATACTCTAAGTGGTGATAAGTTTCCTTCTTCAAACACCCGCTATCTCACATCTTTGCGTTTCACATATCATAACCACCCTTTATCGAAGAGATCTCTGCCTCCCACAAGAACTAATTCGCCTAAACGTCCACCCTCCCATTTCACTGAGGTATTGCGCAATATAATACTCACATTTACACTGTTCATTCTGTACTGCTGCGGTCACTATTTTGGGTGAAAGTGCTCAATCCCATGGTCGGCATCTTCAAGCAATTCAATCCATTTAGATGCAGCTGTTCTGTAATTAATCCTCATGGAGCAGCTTTTACTGACACGGACAAGAGATTACTGGAACATCGGGCTCAGGGTAAGTGCACAGCGCAGGATTGAGCAAATGATGTTTTATTGGAAAAGAGAAGTGTCTGTGGCTTTCTCCAGTCAATTATTTCATTTGTTCATTCGGTTCCCCCGAAATATTGCGTGCAGTTCTGCAATTCACATTACAGGAGTCATGTGATCACACTGGAAACCATGCAGAAATTTACCAAGTTGAAAAGTTTAGGTTATGAAGACAGATTGTTTTGACTGGGGTTGTTTTCTTAAGGTAGAGGAAACTGTGAGGATACATGTTTCATATGCACTAAGTAATGAGCGACATGGATAATGCAGACTAAAAGAAACGTTTCCTCTTGACCGATCAACAGGGGCATAGACTGAAGTTAAGAAGTGGAAAGGATTGAGGATATATGCAGAAAAATCTCGTCAGCAAGCGGATGGTTGAATCTGGATTCACTGTCTGAACCCACATAACCTTCAGAAATACACGGATCTGAACTTGAGTTGTTAATGCATATAAGGCCAAGTGATGAAAGTGAATAAAGATAGTCAAGCGATTGCATCTGACGAAAGCATGTACAACGACCTTGAGGGCTGTCATTCTACACATACGTGGTATTCGTGTAGCTGTCCGTGATGGGCTAGCAGGTCCATTTTTTTCGCTTCCTTCGCTGTGACCCGGCTTTGATTCTCAGTCCGGGAGTTGGGTTTGTTTTGATCCTGGCAGTGACATCAGCAAAAGCAGACCCCCTGCAAGTGGAGTGTTTTTAGTACCTTGGATCAATTAATGACGTCGAGAAATGAGAGACGATGTCCCAGACTCTTAAATAAAGGGGACGGTGCCTCGGCAGTCTCTGCTCATTCAGACAGATCACTCGCCATTCTCCTCTGATTCCGCTTCCTTAAGGTTTTCCCAAAATTGTCAAAGCTGAGACTTGGCTGTGTGTCTCGTTTCCTTCACAATCGCAGGTGCCACAGTGAATCTCGGAAAGTTGAAAGGTGTAGAGGGCAACCTGAGTGAAGAATGCAGCTTTCCCCCCCAGTGATGACTCTGGGATATTGACTCTGACGGTCGCAGGGGTATTTAATGAAGGGACTCCTGTCCCTGCAGTTCAAGGTGCAAACCTCATTTCGGCTTCAGAACAGTCAGTTTTAAGTGCAATAAAGTCAGCGCTGCCCGCAAGCCAGGTTGGAATCGAAGCTCCACACAGTAGATCTGTAGTTAGGTATGTTATCCATTGTGCCACTGACCCGTTGTATGTGCTACATTGTGCGGTAAATTAACTTGTATGTGAAGTTGAAGCCTGCCAGTCTTGCTCTTGAACCAAGTCGAAACCTTAACTACAATCTCTGGACCGTAACCGTGCGCATTATCCATTGTGACACTGTGCTCGCGCGTGCTTGAGGTTGGCATTCTGCAGAGTTGTGATCTAAACACGGACATGACCAATCGTACTCATGTTCACAAGTTCAATAACCAGGAAAGATAACCACCGTTACTGCTTCACTCCAATGATCCACTCTTTGTGCAGCGGGAGGTTTTGTAACGAAAAGACATGCATCCTCATGAAACTTCCATTCACTTTGTGTCTACTCAGCCATTCAATGGGATCTCCGCTCATCTGATGAATTTCAAATTCACTGCACTGATTTTGCTCCATCACTTTTGATCAACTAATGCCTAATCACAACATCGTATTCAAGCTGATTTTCGAAGAATAAACGTATTTTAACGGCCTGTGCGAGTTTACAAGAAATCCAATAAAATGAAATGACCAAAAAAATTCCCTTTCTGCCCAGAGCAGAGTTAGCCATATCAGATAGCTCAGAGAGAGAAAACATTACCTCCATTTCTCTCAGTGCAGATGTCTATAGTAGCTGCTCCAGATACAGTTGGAACTTCCAGCTTGATATCCCAGTGCTCCCTGCTTCGTGTCAATGGAAGCTGCTGCAGTTCAGGTTGGAGCTCCCAGCCTGATGCGACGTATACCACGTCAATAGAAACTGCTCTACGCAATGTTGGAACTCCCAGTCCCCGGCATTTCAATTCACTCTGTACTTTCAGTGAAATACTTCACACTCAATGATTTCATTTCTGAACTCATATCCGTTGCCTCATCCTCATCCGCATTTCCAGTTTGATCTTCGCTGCTGCACCACACAGTTTCTCGTATTCCAGGCATGTTTCCTCTCGGACAAACGCCAAGTGGTGTCGATTAAATGTACGAGGCAGAAAGTTTTCAGTAGATAAGCAGTAAAAACTTTATCCACCAGTAGTGGTGGTGGATAAATCTGCAACTCATTGTGATGAAATCAACACAACCTTCAGAGATATTCAATCTGTATTCGTGATGCTAAGGCATACAAGGCAAAGAGATGGAAAATGGAATGAGGATAGTGAAGCGGTTGTTTCTGCAAAGAACGCATCCAACACATTTGAGGGCTGTCAGACTACGTGCCTCCGACCGTTGTATTCGTCCCTGGTCGTGTCGTGGTTCAGAATTGGCACTTTTACCACTGCAGCCCGCGTTCAATTCCCAGTAAGGGCTGTTTTGTTCAGCATCAACAGCGTGGGCTTCTGTGATAGGATTCCTTTCAATGCTTCGAATCAATCAATATCTCCACGAACATCAGAGTCAATGTTCCAGCCTCTTAAAGAAGGAGAAGGTGCCTCGGCACTCCATGAACCAACATGAGACTGAGATATTTATTTTGTTTCCTTGTCATTACTATGAGCCGCAGCGATTGTGTCGATGGCTCTGTGAAATTGAAAAGTGCCGATTCGCAGTGTGTGGGACTATTTGGTCTTCCTCACTTGTGCGACATTGACTGTGATGTTCTCCGGGATGTGTACTGAAAGAGATTCTCGTGTCTGCATATCAGGAGCTCAAGATTCATCTCGGCTTCAGAACAATGAGGAAGATTAGGTTGTGAGATTAATAAATACCTGTGTTAACCTCGAGCTAGAGCGGAGTGAAATCTACAATGTTCTGATCTTGAGTCAGGCACGTTAGACTTTGCGCCACTAGCCCCATATGTTCTTCACGCTTTCATGCTTCAGAGTTTTGATGTTAACAAGGACAGGAGAAATAGCAGTCATATTCAAAAATTTAACCAGGAAAGAAAACCACCACCACTGCTTCAGTCCAATCCTCCCCACGTTGTGTTTCAGCGCGATTCATAATGAAAACATATCTGTCATGATGAAGCTTCTATTCAGCCTCTTGTCTGTTCAGTCATTGAATGGGATCATCGTTGATCCTGTAAATTTCAACATTCGTTTCCAGATTTTCCTCCATAAATCAAGATAAACTCGAGCATAATGTCAACATCAAATAGAGTCATAGAGTCAGAGATATGCACGGCATTGGATAAGACCCTTTGGTCCTACTCGTCCATGCTGACCAGATATCCCAACCTAATCAAGTCATACCTGCTATCACCCCGTCCATATCCCTCCAAAACCTTTCTATTCGTATATCCATCCAAATGCCTCTTAAATGTTGCAATTGTACCAGCCTCCACCACTTCCTCTGGCAGCACATTCCATACACTTATTACTCTCTGTGTGAAAACGTTGCCCAGTGGGTCTCATGTATATCTTTCCCCTTTCACCGTAAAAATATGCCCTCTAATTTTGGACCCACAGACCCCAGGGAAAAGACTATTTCTATTTACCATATCTTTGACCCTTATAATTTTGAAAGCCTCTAATAAGTCATGCCTCAGCCTCCGACGCGCCAGGTAAAACAGTCCCAGCCAATTAAGCCACTCCCTCTTTAGCAAATCATCCAACATTGACAGAATCCTCATTTCTTTCTGAACCCTTTCAAATTTCGTAACTTCTTTCCGATACGAAGGAGACCAGATATGCACGCAATATTCCAACAGTGGCCTGCCGAATGTCTTGTACAGCCGCAACATGACCTCCCAACTCATGTACTCAATACTCTGAACAATAAAGGAAAGCATACCAAACGCCTTCTTCACTATCCTATCTACCTGCGACTCCACTTTCAAGTTAAATTTCAAACATCAGGATTCTATGAACCTGCACTCCAAGGTCTGTATGTTCAGAAACGCTCCCTCGGACATTGCCATTAAGTCTTGAAGTCCTGTTATGATTTGCTTTCCCAAAATGCAGCACCTCACATTTATCTGAATTAAACTCCATCTGCTATTTCTCAGCTGATTGGCCGAACTGGTCAAGATCCTGTTCTGTGGTAACTCTGTTCGCTGTCCAACACAACTCCAGTTAAATGACAAAAAGTAGAGGACCCAGCACGGATCCTTGTAGCACTCCACTGGTCACGGGACTCCAGTCTGAAAAACAACCCTCCACCACCACCCTCTGTCCTCTCCCTTTGATCTAGGTATATACCGTTAATTTTTGGAAGTTTAGTTCGCTTTAATGACTTGTATGGGTTTTCAGGAAATATAATATCATGGCACGAGCTGAAAATCACTTGCTGCAATTTAACCAAATACGCAGTCAGTCTTATGATAAAAGGCAGAAAAAGAAAATATTACCTGCGTTTCTTTCTGCACAGATTCTCCTCCACGAGCTGAATCCTTGCCACATTTTCCCTTCTTTTTGCGAGATGTTCCTGGGACAGATATTCACTCAATCTACAAACATGGTTCCTGCTAAATATTACTTTAATTCAGATTAAAATAACTGAGTATCCTTTCTCCAACTTTACGTCTCATCGGTCCGTGCTCCTTATCAATACAATCTGCTCCAGGAGAGGTTGGAACTTCCAGCCTGCTGCCACAATGCCCCTTGCTTTATGCCAACAGAAGCTGCTCCCTATAAGTTGGAGATCCCAATCTGATATCACAATGCTCCTTGCTCCATGTCAACAGAAGGTACTACAGGTGAGGTTGGAGTCCCAGCCCCGGCGTTTCATGCACCTTTATACCGACACAGCGGGCTCATCCTCATGCCAATTTCCAGTTTGACCTTCACTGCTGCGCCACTCAGTCTCTCTTAGTTTCGCCCTGGGAACACGAGATTATATGATATTCCGCAACACTGGTTACTTATTTGGAATATCACAATTCTCCATTTCATAAATCAGAAGTCAAACCCACGCACTTTCAGAGATTTCCCTCCCTTACAAGGCCATTAACCCTCCTTTACATCGCTCCTGCCATTTCACTGAGGCATTCCATAATCTAACGTGCACATCGGCACCATTCTGTCTGTGTTGCTGCTGTCACTCTTGATGGGTAAACGTGTCCCATCCCATCATCGGGAACAGGAAACCATTCGATCCATTTCAATCCCGGTGGTTGTGAAATCAATCATCATGTCAGAGACTTTACTGGCATGGACCAGAGATTACATGTTAACAATTCGTCTTGATTTCCTGCCACTAAGCCAGTATGGCACCTTACTTGCTACGTTTCCATTAATGCCACAGACGTTTATCTTTTAACCAGTTTGACATTGTAAAATAAACACACACCTTGTCAAAAATACTAGTCTAATTCTTGTGCGAGGTGCCTTCAGTCTGACGTTAAGCTGACTGGTTTTTGATCTCTACTACCAAGATGCTCTCCCGACGCCATTCCTCCTATTGTGCTGCTCTTGTTTGTCTTGCCATGACTGATCAAAACAGTGCTCTTGAAATCACTTCAAAAATCATTTCGCATTACAATGACACACTACATTGGAGTTGTGAAAATCCACTGTTAATTCTACCCTTTTATTTGATCATTATTGAGAGATTAACTGCCATTAGCTCCACTATACCACTAAGTTTTTCTGGTCTCTGTGGCACTCTTCCACCAGTGTCACTGCATTTTTTGTTCCTTCGCTGAATTTTTACAGTCGCGTTTGATGTTCATTTAAAACATCATTTCTCAGAACTGCAATTTTTCAATCGAGCAAAATCGCCAGCCTTTTCATTTAAAGTCCCCTATAATGATATCAAAGGGGGAAAAATGAGAGTTTCAGCAGCAGATGAACTGAGATTCGGCCGAGTTATCAATTGTCAGCGTGTGGGGCACATGTGATCGTGATGATGATAAGATCCAACAGCGCAACCCAGCAGCTTTCATGCAAACATTCGTTTGGTGTTAGCTGCACAAATTGCCAGAGTCATTTCCCTTCATTTTGCAATCGGTCTTTTTGTTTTTGGCTTTTCTTTTCCTCCTGTCGTTCTCCCTTGATGGCAGTAACTCTGTCTGACGTTCAAAATGCCTACCTTTCTTATACCCCCAAATCGGATTATCTCATTTGTTCGATGTTGGCAGAATAATAAATTCAAAATCGATTGGCTTTTAATTTACAGAGACGTAAATGAATCTCGTTGGTTAAATTTGAATTGTCGTCAAAACAGCAACCAACTCAGGTACCTATTTCACAGCCAAATGTTATATATTTTCAATTTTCCAGTAAACCCTGACACTGCTCTCGTAAGCTCTCAGTGCAGAACAACATTCTACCTCTCTTAAAGGTACAGCACACACTTTCAACTTCATAATAATTTGGAATTGCACATCAGGTTGTCACTGGCCCACCACACACAAAACCAGAAATACAGACCTCAAACAAAGGACAGTTATAAGTGGATAAAGGAGCAGTAAAATGTGCCATGTCACAGTCAAAGTGAAACAGGCGATAGAGAAAGATACTGTACTTGCCAGCACACAGAAAATAGTCAAGTATTTTGCAGGAATCTACATCATAGTCATGAGAATGAATTGATCTAATTTTTTTGGATAACATGGTGATGAGGTAGAACTCCATATTACCGCCAAGAGCAGTAGCCTGTAGTGTTTAGTGCAATGCAACACTGCTTCAGACTCTCTCATTCAGTGTAAAATCCATATTTGGCAGTGGGGGAGTAAGGAGCGTTCGAATACAGAGAGCAGAAGTAGAGGAGTGGGAAGAGCACAGAGGAATGTTAGGCTGGAAGCAGTGGTGGATTAATGGGGTGTAAGACCATGGATGGATTTGAAAACAAATCTGAGAATTATAAAATCAGTGGAGAGTCATCGTGGGAACCAATGCAGATCTGAAAATGTGTTGCTGGAAAAGCGCAGCAGGTCAGGCAGCATCCAGGGAACAGGAGAATCGATGTTTCGGGCATAAGCCCTTCTTCAGGAAGCCCTTCTTCGGGCTTATGCCCGAAACGTCGATTCTCCTGTTCCTGGATGCTGCCTGACCTGCTGCGCTTTTCCAGCAACACATTTTCAGCTCTGATCTTCAGCATCTGCAGTCCTCAATTTCTCCAACCCATGCAGATCAGTGAGTTTTATTTAGTCAGAACAGAAGGGAAGTCAAGGAGGAAATGACAAGTAGTTAGCTTAACATCTGTCACATGAAAGCTTCTCAATGTTTTTTTTAATAAAGTTGTTTAGCAAGGCACTTGCAGAAAGAAAATCAAGGGTATGATGAAAATTCAAGATACTTTGCGAACAGGTAGTCAGGTTTAACCAGATTATTGATATTGTTTGTGGAGCTATCGTGTGTTATGGATAAACTGCCATTTACTGACTCATTCTTGAGGCTGTCAAACTTCACTTGAAGGCTCCCACCATTCTCCTTACAATGTACATTCCGATCCAGTTGATGTCATCAACAAGTTTGGAAAAATTACAAGAGGTCCAAATGTCCAAATCATGTATAATGTTTGGGAACAATTTGGTTCAAGCATTGAATTAGAGAATCTCTGCAATGCAACGAGGCCCTACTCTCTCCCTAAAATGCTGCATTTCGCATGCCCAATCCACCAAGCCTGGACATTCCTGGAAAAAATGGGTAATTCACTTAAACCGTGAATATTTGTACTGTGTGCAGAAACAGCAGCATCCGCAGAATCCCACGCAGACACTATGAATGTGCACAATTCATGTTGGCAATCGCGTGACGATGGAATTGAACCCCGGTCTCGAGCACTGTGAGGCAGCAGTGCTGTCACTGATCCTTGTGGTACTTCACATGTTACAGAACACCAACGTGAGAAAAGTGCGCTTATTCCTACTCTATGCTTTCCAGCTGGTAAACAATCCTTAATGAATGCTGGCACGTTTTCTCCAACCCCATTGTGTTTTGTGATGTTGTGTGGGACCGGATAAAAAGCTTCCTGAACAAGCAAAACAGTGGGGTTCCAACGTGAATTCCACTCCACAGGAGACTTTGCAGAGATCACATAACTTGAAAGATGACTCCCAGCGCAACCACATTCTCTAATTGTCTTCCTCTTTCTTCAACATTTTGGGATGAAGCCTGTTTGGTCGAATTGACTCAAACTTTAGTCCAGTTAACTTTTGAAGTATGACATCTTTCCTGTTCTTATTTTTTTGTCCCTTGTTTCGTATTTTTGGGACATTTAATCTCCCGATGAAGGGCTTCTGATTGGATGTTGACTGACGGCCTGTGTTTTTCCAGTACCACATTCTTCGACACTGATTGCAAGCATTTGCGATCCTCACTTTCTCCTTTTCCACAATCCTGACATTTGCATAGTATCTCACTGTGCTGATTCGCTTTGCGTCTTGCCAGGCCAGATGATCAGCTGAAGTCTCGTCCACACACACGTGCTCTGTTTCTCCTGACTTTGAACGAAGTTTGTAACTTTCCTGTTCAGAACACCATACTATTCAGGTTAGGAGAAATGATGTGACTCCGTCAGACTCTGCTGTGATCTTTGATCCAAATTTGCTGAGTGCAAATCAATCCTTCTAATACCCTATAAAATTGATTTTAAGAATATAATTGAGGGATAACCCATTCAAACATACTCGGTCAAGTGTCTAAACAACTCTTTATGTGGCTCAGTGTCAAGTGTTGCCTTTTCACATTCCTGTGAATCATTTTGGACATTTTGACAGATGGAAGACGGGGTAGAATTACAATCTGATGTTTTTGATTTGGATATCCATTGCAATTCCTTCATCATTTCCAGGTGTTTAACCTGTAACTCCTCACCTGCCAGTAATCTGGGACCACGTGTACTACGTGGACTGCAGCAGTTCAAGAAGATAATCCATCGACTTCTACATAGGCAATTGGAGATTGACAATATCAGCCAGTCTTGCTCATAAAAGGGCTGGAGAGTGGGGTGAACTAATCTGCTCAGGGAACCAGCATGGGCACGATGCGCCAAATTATCTTGTGTTGCAATCATTCGGTAATTGCGACTAAAATTAAAGAAAAAAAGACTCACACAGGCTGCCATGGATCTGTTTCTGCATCCACCACTCAGTAAGAAAGCAGCTAATCGTTGGAACATCTGTACTTTTAGATTCAGTGCTGTGAGAAACACCTGCAAGAAAATAATAGCAAAATACTGCAGCAGCTGAAATATTTTTTTAAATAAAACAGGCTATGCTGGAAACCTTAGCTGGTCGGGTTTGTGCAGGGAAAGAAGGTAGATGAATGTTTTAGCGTGTGCAGACAGACATCAGGAAATAAAAATGAAGCAGATTTTCCTCATCCTTATGATCTGAGAAGCAGAAGGAAAATGGAGTAGATTTGTGACAGTCACAGGCTCTGGGGATGGTAATTGGTGGAAAACTCATAAAGACACAGTCGACAAGAGTTATGGTAAAATAACAAAAAGGGGTATCTAAAATTCATCACTGTCAATCCAGGTAAGAAATTCAGAAGACACAAATATACCTTGGTTTGGGTTTGGTGTGTGTAAATACTCTCCTCTGAACTCACTGTAAATGCAGTTTCGTAAACCCTTCTCTACCAGTCCAGGAGAGAAATTCACAATCATTGTGTCCTGGTCACAGTCTTGTTCCATGTACTGTGCTATACTGTAGACGTTGGCGGACGTTATCTCAAGTCCAAATGGCACTCCGTCAGCGCCTAGTATCACCGGATGCATTGCTCACGCCACCTGAACATGCTTAAGAGAGGATAAAGCAAACATGACTGACAAGAGAAGTCAGTGAGAGCACAGAAACAAAAGAAAAACACCATCTGGTGTAGATTAGTGAAACCTAGAGCATTTGGAAGGGTTCAATAACGAGCAGAGAACAACCGAAATGGCAAGATGAGTTATTAAGATTGAGTACATAAGTGTGTGAACTTGAAATATAAAGAATGGTGCAAGAGTTTGTTCACATATTTAAAAGGTTACAGAGAGAATAGTAAGGTAAAACAATGACTGCAGATGCTGGAAACCAGATTCTTGAGTAGAGTGGTGCTAGAAAAGCACAGCAGTTCAGGCTGCATTCGAGTAGCAGGAAATTCCGACGTTTCGGGCAAAAGCCCTTCATCAGGAGTACAGGCAGAGAGCCTGACGGGTGGAGAATTAAATGTGAGGAGGGCGGGGATGGGGAGAAAGTAGAATAGAGTACAATAGGTGATTGTGGGTGAGGATGAAGGTAACAGGTCAGTGAGGAGAGTGGGACAAGGTAGCTTCAGGGCAGAGGAAATGACCTGGGAGTTGCAGTGGAAGAGGACTCCCTGTGATTCTTGTAGAGAGAGGAGGAAAATTTCTTCAAGGCAGTCATCCTTGCAAGAGTATTCGCAGTAGGGTTAAAGTCAACTCGGTAAAAACAATTACTGCAGATGCTGGAAACCAGATTCTGGAGTAGAGTGGTGCTGGAAAAGCACAGCAGTTCAGGCATCTTCCGAGGAGCAGGAAAATCCGACGTTTCGGGCAAAAGCCCTTCATCAGCAATACAGGCAGAGCGCCTGAATTGTGGAGAGACAACAGAGAGAAGAGTGCAAATTGGTGCACTGATGAATTTTAGATAATGGGGAACAACGAAATGGTGCAGGTGAACACGTACTTTGCATCAGTTTTCACAATGAAAGACAACAACAAAATATGTGAATTAATAGACACGTAGGGAAGAAGTGAATGCAATGCCAACAATAACCAGAAGATGCCGGGGAAGCTGCAAGGTCTGAACGGATTAAGTCACTGAGACCAGATGGACTGCATTCCTGATTTCTGAAGGAGATTGCTGAGGAGATTGTGGACGCATTGGTCGTGATCAGTCAGGAGTCATCGGCGTCAGAGTGGGTCCCAGATGACGGGAAATTTTTAAATGCAACACCCCTGCTGAAAGAAAGGGGAGAGGCAGACACAGACTACTGACAATGTTGCACAGTACTTGGAAATGGATGGTAAATTACAGCAAAGTCTGCATGTCTTCATCAAGTGGGCGTCATGTCTGACAGCTATGCTAGATCTCTTTGAGGAAGTACCAAGTAAGTTAGGCAAAGCAGAGCCAGTGGACGTGATCTAATTCAATACTCATAAGTCCTGTGATAAGGTGCCATACAGCAGACTGGTAAATAAGGTAAAAGCATGCTGTTAGTGACAAGGAGGGGATTGGCTGACTGGCTGAGTGAGAACAGAGGGGTCTTTTACAGGATGGCAGCTACTGATTTTTTAAGACTTGCACAGCCATCGGTGTTGAGAGCATGACTATTCAAGTTACACGTAAAACATCTGGACAAAGGAACAGAGTGCATTTTCGCTACAGTTGCACTTGACACAAACGTAGTTTGAGAGACAGGTCATGTCAAGAAAGCTGGGAAACTTCATAAGATGCTAGGCAGGCGCAGAGTGTGGGCAAGTAAGTGGCAAATGCAATACAAAAAGGGATGTGTCAGGTTATGCAGTATGAGAGGAAGAAGGCAGGCTTCGACTAATTTCTGTTCACGGAAAGCCTTTAGAAATCCGAAAGACAAAGTGACTTGGGAGCCCGAGATCAGGCAGGTTCAGTTGGAATTCAGGAAGGAAAATTCAATTTTATAATTTATATCAAGGGGCCTCAAATACAAGAGCAGAGATGTCCAGTTGAGCATTTATATAGTCGTGGTCAGACTGCATTTGGAATATTGCAGGAAGTTAGGTCCGATATCTAAGGGTATTTCAGAGTCATACAGCAGTTTAGCAGACCATTCACTCCATATATACCATGCAGAACTCATTGCCAAATTAAAATAGACCCGCCTGCCTGCCGTTGTCCCAAAAACTTCCAATACATTCCTAATCAGTTACTTATCCAAATGACTGTTAAATACACTGCAGTACACCAGAAGTGCAAAAAGAAGAAGAGGAACACCTATACAAGGTATTCACGAAAAACGGATAGCCGCGCAACTTCATCAATAGATGCCTAAGAGAAAGACCACGGAACGAGGACATACCACAACCAAAAGGACTAGCCACACTGCCATACATCAGGAGCATCTCAGAAATGACAGCCAGACTACTGCGACCCCTAGGACTCATAACGGCACACAAACCAACAGCCACGCTCAGACAACAACTCACCAGAATGAAGGACCGATACCCAACATGAGCAAGACGAATGTAGTGTACAAAATACCATGCAAGGACTGCACAAAACACTATATAGGACAAACAGGAAGACAGCTAACAATCCGCATACATGAACATCAACTAGCCACGAAACGACACGACCAGCTATCCTTAGTAGCCACACACGCAGACAACAAGCAACATGAATTCGACTGGGACAACACTACTATCATAGGGCATGCCAGACAGAGAACAGCCAGGGAATTCCTAGAGGCATGGCATTCATCCACAAACTCCATCAACAAACACATCGACCTGGACCCAATATACCAACCACTACAGCGGACAGCTGAAACTGACAACCGGAAGCGGCAGGGACAGACCACTATAAACACCGGAGGAAACATCAAAGAAGCGCTTCGCAGGAGGCTCCCAAGCACTGATGATGTCGCCTAGCCAGGGGACGAAACGTTTGCAACACAAACTTCCAGCTCGGCGAACAGAACCACAACAACGAGCACCCGAGCTACAAATCTTCGCACAAACTTTGACTGTTAAATAATTTAACTGTAGTTGCATCCATCACTTCCTCCAGTGGTTTATTGCACACAGTGACCAAAGGGTGTAAAACAAAAGCTGCCACTCATGTCGTTTATAAATCTTCCTTCTCGTACTTTAAACATATGCCCCTGGATGCGATCTCCCTCACCTTTGATAGTAATCTTATTTATGCTCCTCGTGATTTCACAAATCTCTATAAGGCCAAACGTCGAAGTCCTCTGCTCCAGTGAAAAAGAAACCGCAGCCTATTTTTATAACAGAAGACTTCTATTCATGACATCATTCTGGTAAATACTTTCTGAACCCTCTCCAATATAATAAAATCCTTCTCATAACGAGGAAACAAGGACTGTACACAATACTCCAGAAGATATGATGACATTGAATAGGGTCCGAAGAAGGTTTAAAAGAATGATCCTGGGGGGAAGAAATGCTTGTCATAAAATGTTGAAAACTCGGGGGATGTACTTGATGCAGTTTAGAAGTTTGAGGAGAATCTGATTGACACTTAAACAATACAGAGAGGGGCAATTAAAGTGGCTGTGGAGAAGTTTTTTAACGAGCACGAGAGACCAGGAGCCGACTGCACAGTGTCAGAGAGAAAGGACGACCATTTTGAAGTGAGATGCGGAGGAATTTCTTCAGCAAGAGGCTAGTCATCCTTTGGAACTCTGCCGTAGAGGGCTTAGTGGTCAAGACATTGCAATGTTTCAAGACAGACATAGATAGGTCCCTGATTGATAAGAGGATCAACAGTTACAAGAGATGGCAGAAAGCCGAAGAATGAGGTTGAGAAACATATCAACCATGACCACATATTGGAGAGGTCTCGATGGGTTGAATGGCCTAATGCTGCTCCTTTATCTTGTGGCGTTCTCACTATTGCGTGTGACTTCAACATGCCCATAGACTGAGCAAGTCAGATCAGTGGAGGAGACTTACGTGGTATACGTATGAGATGGTTTTCTGAGTCGCTACATTAAGGACACAAATTGAGGGCAGAGCATCCTTGATTACGTACTGGTTAATGGATATTGGTGAGCTAGCTTAGTTGGCTGGTCGACGAGATTTAGATGAAGAATGACAGCAGCAGCATGTGCACAGTTCTCGTACTGGTCTCATGAAGTCCCCACATTTTCACTTGTGCCTGAGGCACAACGACTCTCAGGTTAAAGCACCAACAGTCAAATCGCGCGATCTCTCTCTCTCTCTCCCTCTCTCTCTGTCTCTAATGAGTCAGCAGGCCTGGGAATATGTCAACTTTGATTTCAAAGCTTTATTTGTATATATGTCAAGGAATAATTGACAATCTATCTCGATGCTGTCACTCAGGAAGAGTGAAGAAGTCAGTGAGAGAACTCTTCATTAAGGTGGAGAGTGATAGAGCTGACTCAGATTTTGAGCCGAAATCTAAATAGAAGAAATGATACTGATATGAAGCGTGAGCAGGGTATAACGAATTGGGGAACAGAACTTAAAGGGATGACAAGCACTTCAAAAACATTTGCACGAACTGCAACTGTTTCTCACTCCTGTCTGACACAAAGAAACCGGGAAACGTGGCCATGTCATGGCTAACAAGCGATATTAGGCATAGTATTGCACTCAAGGAGCCTTACAAATTGGCTGAAAATAGCAGCAAACATCAGACATCAGCAGACGATGAAGAAAGAATTAATACAGAACGAAAATGTCGTTTAACATATAAAGAATTGTTAAAGCTCCTGAAGGTATATGAATTGACAAAAAAAAACGATTATTGAAAACAAATCCCTTACAATGAGAAACAGAGGATGTTACAATGCGGGATAAATATTTAGCACACCAAATAAATATGTATATTGGTTCTGTCATCACAGATGATAAAAGTAATAGTCCTAAAGTGCTGGGAAGAAAAAGAGAGGGAGAAACTGAAAGAAATCAGTATTATCAGGGAGATAGTGTTGTGGAAATTGATGAGATTAAAGACAGTAAATTCCACCAACTGCGAATCAAACAGCAGTGTCCTTAAAGTCACCCTAAATGCAGTGAATGCGTTCTGTAACTAGAGTGTGGAGTCTAAATAGAGTAAATTAATTGTCATATTTCAATATTCTATCGACTCTGAAACAATGTCTAGGGCTTGGAGTTCAGTTAATATGACGCCACGATTTATAAAAGGAAGTAGCGAGAAAACATGGAATGACAGAAAAGTTAGCCTAACACTGGAAAACAGTAATTGGATTGGACAGAGCCAGCATGAATTTACGAAACTAAAATAGGAAAGACGATCTCGTCTTCTTGTACACAAATCGCTGAACGTAAGCATGCAGGAGCAGCAGCAGGTGAGGAAGGCAAACTGAGAGGATTTGAACACATGAGCAGGGAAGACTTGCTGAAATTGTGCAGGGTCTTGTTGACAGCACAACCGAGAGTGCAGTTTAGGAATCCTTATCTGATAAAGGATGTTCTCCATTCGGAGATGGCACAATAAAAGTTTACCAGACTAATTCATGGGATGACAGGACTGACGTATGAGGATTCGGTTGGATGAAAATCACTCAAGTTTAGAATGATGAAGTAGGATGTCACTGAAACAAGTAAAATTCTAAAAGGTACGGACAAGGTAAATGCAGGATCCATCCCAAGTGATGACGTATAATGTTCAACAGCGAAGAAGAGGCGGTCCTACAAAACCAAGCTGGAGGCACTGGTCCTCCAACCAATCAGAGAATCTCATTGGCTCGCTGGGCGGTCTGATAAATCAGAGAATGCTGCTTGTCTAAAATAATCTAACCAGAACTTCCACACACCAATACTCAATCAAAGTTCGCTTGAAAAATTCTTCCAGTTCAAAACATAATTGTTAATGATGACTCTGTTCACTTTCCCGCAGACGAAAGTGAGGACTGCAAATGCTAGAGATCAGAGATCAGAGTCAGCATTAGAGTCGTGCTCAAAAAGCACAGCAGGTCACGCAGCATCCGAGGATCATGAAAATCGAAGTTTCAGGCAGGCACCCTTCATCAGTAACCTTTCACGCAACCAATTTATGATCAATATTGCTACTATTCCTTCTATTCCTTCATCCCCAGGTTTCATGCACAGCGGTCTCACAGAACTTTTGTCTTTTGTTTTGCCAATCTACATTTATCTGATCGCTTTGGATTAGCATCATCAAGACTTCTTCTTACCTCATCAAAAAAATCGGCAGAAAGTTCACCACAATTTTCTGTGAACAATTCTATTTTAACTTTCCTGAATGAAAACATATTTCTTCACATGGCACCTCATTTTGTCTGGTATGACCGTTTGCAACATGTTTCATACAGCTTTAAACGGTTATCCTGTCAGTACTGAATTAATTGACAAAACGTTTCTCATGGCATACTGAAAGCGTGCATATCTTTTAAAGATGAGGAAATGTGTCTGAATGAGTTGTGACTTGGACATTAGTTATCGTGAATACAAGGTAAAGTCAATCAGGTTGTGATGGTGTTGACCTCTACCACACTTTCAGAAGCTGCCAGACAAGCTGAATACTTCCAGCATTTTCTGTGTTTTTTTTTAAATATTTATCAGATTGCCAGTATTTGGCTTCTGCACTTGAACTTGGGACAAAAGGGATGAAAAGTGGGTCGGAAGCAGGAGCAGTCACCTCCTTCAGTCATGCAAAACCCAGCTCTTCCTCTGGTTTTGTAGTTTTGTGACAACACTAACTGGCATGAATACTGGATTTTAATGATCATCTAAGTATTTACATGATACACTTTCAGCCCAAATATGGACGTATACCTCCTGAGGCAGCCTGGCTTCCTGTAATCTCCCATCATCCTGCCTGTTTACTTTGGATTCCTCTAGTTGTGTTGTCGTTACATAGGAAGAGAAGCATTAAGCTGCTTCCTGTACGTCTCCTCCCCAACTGTTTCTCCGTTACTCTCCGGCTTCTATTCTCCCATGTTGCTCTTCCTGCCAAACTGGAGCATTCTTCGCGTCAGCTGCTTGTTATCCACATGTTCCTCGAAGGAGAAACACAGAAGTGGAATTTCAAACTCAAACAGATTAGCCCTGGAGAAAACTACTTCACGCTTTTTCATCAGAAATATTTACCATCCTATCTAACCCTATGATTATCTTATATGTCTCTATTAAGTCACCTCTCAACCTTCTTCTCGCCCACGTAAACAGCGTCAAGTCCCTCAGCCTTTCCTCGTAAGACCTTCCCTTCATACCAGGCAACATCCGAGGAAATCGGCATGCTTTCCAAAGTTTCCACATCCTTCTTATAATGTGGTGAACAGAACTGTACACGATACTCCAAGTGCGGCTGCACCAGAGTTTTGTACAGCTGTCGCATAACCTCATGATACCGAAACTCGATCTCTCTATTAATGAAAGCTAAAACACTGTATGCCTTTTTAACAACCCTGTCAACCTGGGTAGCAAATTTCAAGGATCTCTGTTCCTGAACATCTCCACTTCCAAGATACTTACCATTAGCACAATACTTTGCACTCTGGTTACTCCGACCAACAAGAATCACCTCACAATTGTCCGCATTAAACTCTATTTGCCACCTCTCAGCCCAGCTCTGTAGCTTATCTATGTCTCTCTGTAAACTACAACATCCGTCGTCACTATCCACAACTCCAGCGACCTCAGTGTCGTCTACAAATTTACTAACCCACCCTTCTACGCCCTCATCCAGGTCGTTTATTAAAATGAAGAGCAGCAGTGGATACAATACCGACCCTTGCGGTACAGCACTGGGAACTGGTGTCCAGGATGAACATTTCCCATCAACGACCGCCTTCTGTCTTCTTTCGGCAAGCCAATTACTGATCCAAACTGCTATATCTCCCATAATCCCATTCCTCCGCATTTTGTGCAACAGCCTACTCTGGGAATCTTATCGAACGCCTTGCTGAAAACCACCTTCTCAAAGAACTCAATAAAAGTTGGGAGGCACGACCTCCCCTTCACAAAACTGTGCTGACTATCTCTAATCAAGTTATTCTTTTCCAGATGATTATAACTCCTGTCTCTTATAACCTTTTCCAACATTTTACAAACAACTGAATTAAGGCTCACTGGTCTGTAATTACCAGGATTGTCTCTACTCCCCTTCTTGAACAGGTGAACCACATTTGCTATCCTCCAGTTTCTGGCACTCTTCCTGTGGACAATGACGATTTAAAGATCAATGTCAAAGGCTCGGCAATCTCCTCTCTGGCTCCCCAGAGGATCCTAGGATAAATCCCGTCCGGCCCAGGGGACTTATCTACATTCACACTCTGCAGGATTTCTAATACCTCTTCCTTGTGAACCTCAATCCCACCTAGTCTAGTAGTCTGTATCTCAATATTCTCCTCGACAACATGGCCGTTTTCTAGGAGATTAATGTCGAAAGATATTCATTTTGTGCTTCTCCTGTGCCCTCTTCTCCACACACAACTTCCCACTACTGTCATTGATTGGCGCTAATCTTACTCTTGTCATTCTTTTATTCGTTAAATACCTGTAGAAAGCCTCAGGGTTTATGCTGGCCCTATCCACCAACAACGTCTCATGTCTCCTCCTGGTTCTTCTGAGCTCACTCTTTAGGTCTTTCCTGGCTGTCTTGTAATCCTCAAGCGGCCTAACTGAGCCTTCACATCTCATCCGAACATAAACCTCTTTCTTCATCGTGACCAGAGATTCAACTTCCTTCATAAACTACAGCTCCCACGCTCTACAGCTTCCTCCATGCCTCACAGGTGCATACTTATGTTAGACACTCAGGAGCTTTTCCTTGATTAAGCTCCACATTTCTAATGAGCCCAAAACCTACAGTTTCCTTCCCCATATGATGCTTCCTGAATCTTGCCTCATCGCAACGTAATTGCCTTTTCCCAAGCTGCAGATATTGCCCAGTGGAATGCATCGGTCCGTTTCTATCACTAAAGTAAACATAACAGAATTGTGATCGCTATCACCAAAGTGCTCATCTATTTCCAACTCTAACTCCTGGCCGCGCTCATTACACAGTACCAAATTTAATGTGGTTTCACCCCTTGTTGACCTGTCCACATACTGTGTCAGGATGCCCTCCTGCACACATTGGACAAAAACGGATCCAACTGTAGTACTCGTACTATAGTGTTTTCAGTCAATATTTGGAAAGTTGAAGTCCCCCATGACAACTATCTTGTCTGTTTCATTGCTATCGAGAATCATCTTTGCTATCCTTTCCCCAATATCTCTGGTAGTATTTGGAGGCCGATAGAAAACTCCAAACAGCATGACCTCTCCTTTCCTGTTTATAACCTCAGTCCATACTACCCCAGTTGATGAGTCCCCAAACATCCTCTCTGCAACTGCAATGCTGTCCCTTGACCAATAATGCCACTTTTACCATCTTCTCTGTTTAGATTAGATTAGATTACTTACAGTGTGGAAACAGGTCCTTAGGCCCAACAAGTCCACACCGTCCCTCCGAAGAGCAACCCACCCAGACCCATTCCCCTACACCTAACACTCGGGGCAATTTAGCAGGGCCAATTCACCTAACCTGCACATCCTTTGGACTGTGGGAGGAAACCGGAGCACTTGGGGGAAACCCACGCAGACACGGGGAGAATGTGGAAACTTCACACAGACAGTCGCCCAAGGTGGGAATTGAACCTGGGGCGTCTGGCGCTGTGAGGCAGCAGTGCTAACCACTGTGTCACCGTGCCGCCTACTGTTCTGACTGAAACATCTAAATCCTGGGACCTGCAACAACCATTCCTGTGCCTGCTCTATCCATGTATCCGAAATGGCCACAACATTGACGTCCCAGGTACCACCCATGCTGCAAGTTCATCCACCTTATTTTGGATGCCCCTGGCGTTGAAGTAGACACACTTCAAACCAACACCTTGCTTGCCGGTGCCATCTTGCATCCCTGATACTTGATTTCGGATCTCGATACTCTCAACCATTTGTATACTCGATCTACAATTTTGGTTCCCATTCCCTTGCTGGATTAGTTTAAACCCACCCCCAATAGCCTTAGCGAATATCCCCCCCCCCCCCCAGGATATTGGTACCCTTCTGGTTCAGACGAAGACCATCCTGCTTGTGCAGGTCCCAGCTACCCCAGAAAGAGCCCCAATTATCAAAGAATCCAAAACCCACCAGCCTGCACCATCCCTGTAGCCACGTGTTGAACTCCAATCTCTTCCTATTCCTCGCCTTACTAGCACGTGGCACGGGCAAATAAACAGAGACAACAAATCTGTTCGTCCTAGCTCTAAGCTTCCATCCGAGCTCCCTGAATTTCTGCCTTAAAACGCCATCTCTCTTCCTACCTATATCGTTGGTGCTCGATAGACCATGACCTGTGGCTGCTCCCGTTCCCACTCCAGAATCCCAAAAACACGATCAGAGACATTATGAACCCTGGCACCTGGGAGGCAACACACCAACCGTGAGTCTCTTCCGTCCCCACAGAACTTTCTATCTGTCCCCTAACTATGGAGTCCCCAATGACTACTGCTCTGCTCCTCTCCCCCCTTCCCTTCTAACCAGCAAGGATAAACACTGTGCCATAGCCCGGTGCCCCACTGATTTCCCCTGGTAAGTCGTCCCCCACAACAGTATTCAAAACGGTATACTTATTGTTGAGGGGAATAGCCACAGGGGAGCACTGCAGTGCCTGCCAGTTGCACTTCCGTCCCTTGACTGTATCCATTTTGCCTTTTACTTGTACCTGAGGAGTGACTACCTCCCTGTAACTCCCCTCAATAACCCTCTCTGCCTCCCGAATGATCCAAAGTTCATACAGCTCTAGCTCCAGTTCCCTAACGCGGTTTTCGTGGAGCTGGAGTTGGGTGCACTTCCCGCAGATGTAGTCAGCAGGGACAATAGTCATGACCCTTACCTCTCACATTCGGCAGGAGGAACATTCAAATGCCCTCACCTCCATTCCCACGATTCTAAATTCCCAAAGAGACTGTTGAAAAAAACAAAGAATAAAAAAACCTCGTTATCTTACCAATCTTACATTACCCACACCTCAACCCACCTATCACACTCTCAGATAACTTGTCTCCTCCTATTTGTCTCTGTACCGCCTCGGCTCAAAAGCCTCATTCCAAATGAAGAGCTCTTGCCTGAAACGTCGATTCTCCTGCTTCTCGGGTACTGCCTGCCCTGCTGTGCCTTTCCAAGTCCACAATCTCCACTCAGTGGCGAGGCAGTGGATTTGTGTTGGGGACTGAAGATAGAGGCCTCACTTTTGCACAATTCAATTGTAGGTAATGTCTGCTCCAACAGGACATGATATCAGAGAAGTCCGGACAGTGTTTGACCTCGAGCGAACAGGGATTTGATGGTGATCACATCCATCTGTTGACCTGCTCCTTCGCAGAGGTGGAGGCTTGCAGATTTCCTGTCAAATTGTTGGTGCCTAAATCCTTTAACTTCAATCCTAGCTTCAGGCACAATCCACAGTCTGTGAGAGAGTCTTTCTCATTCTCTTGATTTAAACAAAATTATAATATCAATTTCACAGCAAATTAGAAGGGGAAGTTTTAATAAACAATCAGTCCACCATGATCAGATGAAGTCGCGCAATCTATCCGAAATAGAATTTGATCAGAGTTTGAACATGGAAGGAAAAGGCTCCGGTTACAGTGGGAGAGAATCGTTCACTTGTGTGTGTGTACAAGGCTTCTGCACCCACCAGAGCTCACAAACTACAATTGTAGTCATATTTAAGTGAGACTGTAGACAAGTGATGATTCATTTCTCCATCTGAGCTGAAACCCCATGAAAACAATGATACCAGGAACAAGCTCAATGTGTGGGAAGGGATGCACTCCTTCTCTGACCCACTGCGACACCTCCTCGATCACAATGACGAGAAATCATTTCAATGTCTGGATTGCAGAAAATGCGATAACACGTCCTGTGATTGGATTATCCAATACCATGCTCATACCCATGAAAAACCTTTCATCTGTCCAGAGTTCCGAAAATGTTATCATACCTCTGTGTAGTTGATGCATGGGAAATGTGCTCACACGCATGGAAGTCCTTTAGAACTTCTGGGGGCCTGGCGTCCGATCCACGTGCTCACCCAGAGGACAGATATCTTCAATTCCACAACTGCGGGACATGCTGCAAATGTCCGATCGACGTGAAGTCCCATCAACATTACTAACTGCTCTTTTCAACGCCCAGACCGTGACGAGTGTTGCAAATGCTCCTGGGGACTGACATGGCATCGACGTCTTCACAAAGAAGAGACCCTTCAAATGCTGAGATTGTGGTAATCACGACACAAGTTCCTTCGGATCGTTTAATCATGAACGTCTTCACATTGTGGAGAGACTATCAAATATCCGGTGTGCGGGATGTGCTCTCCAGTCCCTGCAGGACTGATGTTCCATCGACATTGTCACAAGTTGAGAGACACTTCAATTGTTTTCACTGTGGGACTCGGTTCGGGCGATCATCTCAACTCTCAGTACACCAGCGAGTTTGCAGTGGGCAGAACGTATTTTCATGCTTCATTTGAGAAAAACAGTTAGCCCACTCATCGACCCTGCTGAGACCGCAGAGAGATCCACTGGGGGAAGGAATTCACTCACTCATCGAGCCTGCTGAGAGAGCGAAGATTTTACATCTCTCAAATGCGATTGGACTTTGTTGTTCGTGACATTCAGGACTGAAATCAAAGTTTTAATATTTTAGATAAATGTCAAACAAATCAATTTTTTATTCAATAGCGTACGAGAGGTCAATATAAGGATGGGGTTCCGTAGTACTTGAAGCATCAACACAGGTTCTTAAGGACAAATGTAATAGAATTCTATGAGGAGGTAATGAGCAAGTGAGAAACAGTATATTCTGTGAATGTGATCAGCTTGAATTCGCAGCTGGCATTTGTCAAGGTGCAGTATCGGAAGCTGCGAAATAAGGGTCTATGGTGTCAGGGGCAAAGTACTGGCAAGGCTTGAGTTTTGGCTGACTGGCTGAAAACAGTTGGGTGAAAGGGTCTTTTCCAGGATGGCAGTGTGTGGTTCAGCAAGAGTCATTTTTAGCACCACAACTATTCCCGTTATGTGTGAACGATCGGGTCAAAGGACCTGAGAGTTTTGTTGATATTTTGCAGAATACACAGCAACAGGTGGAAGGACAGATGGTTTTGAGGAAGTGGGCAGGCTGCAGAATGACATGGACTTGATTAATGCATGCATAAAAAATTGTTGCAGTTAGAACACTGTGTGGAAAAGAGAGATGTCATAAAGTAATGGCATGATTAGAGGCATAGACCATTTTGTGACGGGGAAAGGCTTCAGAGATCCCTCGGTTAAAAGCACTTGAGAGACCTAGTTGAGGTTTCTCTTATGTTTAACTTGCAGGTTCTGTTGGCCGTTAGGAGAGTAAATGCAATGTTGGCATTCATTCAAGCGAGTTAAGAACCAACTGCAGAGGTTTGCAACTGACGCGAGAAGAGGCTCTCGTCAGACGCATTTGGATTATCTGGAATAGCTTTTGCCATCATTTCTAAGGGGAGATATATTATGAGTGGTGGATAGGAGGTTTACAATGGCTGACACAGTGGTGGCACTGTTGTCTGGCAGCCTCAGCAACGCTGGTTCAATTTCTTCATCGGGCGACTGTCTGCAGTTTGCACGTTCTTTCCGTGTCTACGTGAGTTTTCTCCACAGAAGGAAAATACGTTGTTGATGTCATTTGGCCATGGGAAATGCAGAGTTAGAGGAATCGAGTAGAGGTGTGAGCTTATGTGCAATGATCTTCGTATGTTTCATGGGTTCTTCTTGGGCTGATTTGCCTTTTCGCACATTGTCAGGATTCTATTAGAACAACGTTGATCGCAGGGATGAAGGACGTGTCGTCGAAGAATTTATTATTTAAAAAAATCACAGTTTCCATGTAAACATGCGATCTCAAGTCAATCTCTTGAACAATATGAGGAGTGGAGGGGCATTCTTCAAAGGAAATCATGAAGGCAAAGCGAGCATATTAGATAGCCTTAGCACATAAATTTAAGGATGAAGTAAAGATACTTTATAAGTACATTCAGTGCTCGAGACCAAATCGGATCCGAGGAAGATGCAAGAGCTAACATTTGTCTTGTACCTCAGCAGATGGGAGAGACACTAAATGTTCATTTCACATTAGTGAACGAAATGGAGGCTACAAACATTGATGTTTTGAAAGTAGTTCACATTGAAAAGAGGAAGTTCCGGAGACTTGGAAAATATAAAGTTGGATATTTCTCTGGGATCTGATCTCGTACAGCAAGGGCTTTGTGTGAAATCAGGGAAATAAACTGTTGGGCCCTTGGTAGAAATATTTGCATCACTGCGAGTGATGTGCCCAATAAATAGAGTGTAGTTTTGTTGAGGAAGGGATGAATGGAGAAAACTGAAAATGATATACCTGTGACGCTTGCTAAGCTCGTGGGTAAGTTGTTGGAAGCAATTCTGAGCAATCGGATTTATATGTATTTTGAGAGACGAGTAATGAATAGGGCTAATCAGTTTGGTTTTGTGCGAGGGAATGTCTGTCCCACAAACGTGGTTGGGTTTTTTGAGGACGTAACCAAGAATATTGATGATGACTAAGTGGTAAGCACTGTTCAGTTGGAATTTAATAAATCCTTTTAAAAGGTTCCACAAGGTTGATTAATTTTTAACATAGAATTCAACGTAAGCTTTACAATTAGATATAAAATTAATTTAATGGTAGAAGGCATGAACGGTGGTGAAAGGTAGTGTTCTGACTGGAGGACTGTTACCAGCTGTGTTCCACAGGGTTCAATACTGAGCCCACTTTCGTTTTTCATTCATACAAATGATTTAGATAAAAAATGTATAAAACATGGTCAGTGAGTTTGCAGATGAGATCAAGATTGGTAGTAGAGTGGACAGTACAAAAGGTTGTGTCAGATTGTAACAGTAGACTATCAGTAAAAAATACTGAAGTAATTTATTTGATTTATTTTATTTCCTCTTGCTAATCAAATGCTGGACCCGGCAGCTCGAACGAAATCAGAAGCACTGTGGTCAAAGCAAACGTTCACAGTTGAGGAAATACACAGGAATCAGGGTGATGTTACTGAGCAATTGCCTGTGTGTGATGACATCACCCACATGAATACACAGCATTTGGGTTTGCGCAAACAGGTGATCTCGACAAAGAATGTGAATGTCTGTGGAGAAATCGAAAAGGAGATTTATCAGAACAGTCAAAGAAATGCGGAATATTATATCTAAGTTCAGGGTGGAGAAGTTGAAGTTGTTCTACAGACATCAAAAACGATTCAGGTGTGATTTATTCAACATACCAAGGTTTTAATACGTTTAGGAAGTTAGAGGAAGAGCAGCTGTTCCCGTTTCATGGGAAACAAATTTATGATATTGTGCAAGAATTACTGCGAGTCAGAAGGTAAAACTTCCATGTTGCTTTTGTCTTAGCGAATAAAGTGGCATGATTTAATCTTGATACATAATTTGGTTTCCGTGTTCGAATCTGTAAATCCTCCTCTGACATGGTGTAAAATAATTTTTCAAAGGTCATCTTAGTCCGGGACTGAATTTCAGAAAAGAAGAAATATTTCTGCATTTTTGGAGCTTGCTGTGTTTACATTCTCCCTGCCTCACTCTGTGTCGAAGGACTTATACACTCCATTCCTGTCAGTGCAAGTGAGACATTCACAAAACCAGCAAATATTATCACCCACAATGCTTGACTTCAATTGTCACCATTTTGTGATGCGGTACGTTTCATTTACAAAGAAAGCACATTTATCCCCATGAAGCTTCCTTTCACCCTTTGTCTGCCCGTCCACTAAATTTGATCGCTGCTGTTCTGATAAATTTCACCTCTACTCTCCTGTTGTTCTTCCGTAATTCGACGGAACCTCGAACCGAATCCTAACTTCATGCTAATTTCTGGTTGTTTATTTTACATCAATGACCAGAGCAGAACAAGCTTGCAGGAAATTGAATAACACACAAAAAAAATTTAAAATTTCCTTCCAGAAAATTAACCGACTGCAGTGTCAGAATATGAGAAATGTCAGAGTGCAATGATATTTAGTCAATTTCATAATGCACCGATACTCCCACACGAGCTGAGTCTTTGCAAAATGTTTATTTACAATTGTGACAATTCCCTGGGTAAGATCCTCCCTCAATCCACAAAAATGTATGCTGCCGAAAACTATTTCAGTTCAGATTGAAATGACTCAGGGTACTTTCCATCAACCCAATGTTTCCTGCGCCATGTCAATTGAAGTGTATCCAGATGAGGTTAGAACTCCCAGCCTCTTCTCCCAATGCTCCCTATTCCATGTCAACAGAAGTTGCTCCAGCCGAGTTTGGAGCTCCCAGCCTGGGCATTTCACGCACCTCTCTGCCTTCATAGAAGGACTGCATGCAAACGGACTTTGTCACTGGCAGAAAGAGTAAAGATTCACGCGTTCATTCCACTCCCAATTTCCGATCGGATCTTCGCCACTGCGTCACTAAATTTCTCTGACTCCAGACCTGGGAACCAGTGTGACGTGAGTGTTCAACAGTTGTTACTACGTTCTCCCGCGGCACTGATAAAGTAACGATGTGAAACTTCGTTGTTTTTGAGACTTACATTTCAACAATTTGTGTACTATCGCCTGTACATTTCATCTTTGCTAGAAATCTATTGAACTCAGTCTTCAACATTCTCAATGATGGAATCTCCACAGCCAATGAGGGCATCGAAGATGACGATTCATTCCAATCTCAGTTCGTTGTCCTCTTGTGCATGTGGTGCTGTTCCTCGCCAATCTCAGCCATTGCATTTATTGCTTTTACTGTTGAGTTTTTCATGTGATCGTCCTCAGCATTGTGGCCTTAGCAACCTTCATTCAAATCCGAGTATCAGTAATGCGCATTTGTTCCATGTTACTTCACATTACCCTTGCAAAACAAACGCAGAAAGGAAACAACGAATTTTAATGTGAAAATACTCTCTAAGGTGATGATTTATTTGCTTCAAACTTTATCTGCATCGAATCTCGGAGAATTTTCTCCCTTTCACAATCACTATTCTTCCTTTCCATCCCTCCTCCCATGTCTCTGGGGCATTGCACAAATTAACATTCACTTTCACATTGACACCGGTAGGTTAGTGTTGCAGCTGTCACTCTTGTAAGGTGAACATGCCCGAATACCACCATGAGGACCTTTAAGCCACTTTATGCAATCAGATAATGTGGTTGGTTATCAATCCTCATGTACAGTGTTTGATTTGCATGGACCAGAGTTCATTGGAGCACTGGGTTCATGAAAGGACACAGAACAATTTCGAGGGAAAGAGACTTTATTGGAAAAGACCAATGTTTGTGAATTCCCCACTTTTATTTCAAGTCTGTATTCGTCTCTCACTAGAGTATTATGTACAATGGTGCAATTCACATAAAAGATGCGCTATGCCAGCTGTGGAAACGGTGCAGAAGTGATTTGCCAATATATTGTCTGGACTGAAGAACTTCAGCTATAATAGAGTTCATTTAGACTGGCCTTGTTTTTTCTGAGAGCTGTAGAGGTTGAGAGGAGACAGTATTGAGATGTAGGAAATAATGAGTGGAATGGGTTGGGTGCACTTAACGAAAACGTTCCCTATGATGGAGGGATCAATCAAACGGTAGCCATAGATTTAAGATAAGAGTCATAAATGTTCGAGTAGCTGTAGATAGAAAACTTTATCAGCTGGGAAGTGGTTGGAATCTGGACATCACTGTTTGTATGTGTCACAGCGGCAGAAATTCTCACAATTTTTAGAGATATTTAACTGTGAATTTGTAATGCTTAAGGCATACAACGTTAAATGATGGAAACTGAGATGAGGATAATCAAGCAGGTGTTATTGACAAGAACATGCACAAGTAATTGCAGGCTCAGTTAGCTCTGACATCCACCGTGTGGCGTTTGGTAACCTCAGTTGTCACGTGCGAGGCCAGGGTTCATTTTCCCGCTGGGGCGGCTCTGACTGTTTCAGGGTTTCAAGGTTTGTGTAAGGATCTGCAGTTCCAGTGAAGGGTGCAGAAGGTGTGGGGATCTTTGGTGGTTTTGGGAAGTTGATTTGCGGCCGTTTCCTCCCCTCTCTTGGTGATATCCTCAAGGCAGATGAAACTCGCGTGAAACACTGCTGTCCTGAAGCGTTTCGAATTGATTTGATTTCTTTCCCACAGCTTTCAGTTGCTGGTTCTTGTCGTCCTTTGCATGTCCCAGTATGTTGGGTCCAGATCAACTGTTTTTTGATGGAGTCATTGGATGAGTCTCGTCATTCCAGAAATTCTCTGGCTGCACTCTATTTAGCTTGTCCTATTATTTTTGTGTTGATCCAGTCGAATTTGTTGTTCTCGTCATCGCTGTGCATTGCTACTCGGAACAGCTGGTTGTGCTGTTTACTGGATCATCCAGAAATACTTAGCAACAGTAGATATTGCCGCAGATCCCTTGCCAAAATCAACGCGAGGAGGACATGCCATGACCCAACACACCAATCACTCTACATTATAGGTAAAAAAAATGTCTCGGCACGTACAACCAGACTCCTCTGACCACTCGGATTTATGAGACAACATAAACCGAAAGCCACGTTTGACAACAACTCACCAAAAAATGGACCAAATACCCATCATCTGCAGGACAAATTTGGACAAACAATGTTGCACGTAGTGACTGCAGGAAACATTATAAAGGACAGACAACTCACGATACACATTCATGAATATCAACTTGACACAAAACACCACTGCCAGGTGTCCGCGGTAGGTTGACTCATGACACTGAGTGTCGCTGATTCCGTGGCTCGAAGCTCGGATTGTGTGATAGTCTGCAGAAATGGAGAGTGCGTTGCTGAAAAAGTACAGCAGGTTAGGCAGCATCCAAGAAGCAGGAGAATGGACGTTTCTGACATGTGTAGTTCATCAGGCATTCGGCCAAAACCTCGATTATCATGCTCCTCGGATGCTGCCTGACCTGTGTTTTTCAGCACCACACTCTCGAATCTGACCTCCAGTATCTGCAGTCCTCACTTTCTCCTCCGTCTGCAGCAATAGTTAGTTCCTTGTGTGAGGGAACTGTTGAGAGCACCAATGTAAAATTCGTTTGCTGATTGAGATATACAACCAGGTCCGTAACCCAAAAGAGTGTTTCTGTTGTTTTAAGTTTCCTGGCTGTACAATGTGTGCTTCTGTGATCGCACAGTTGGCAGTGCTCTGGGGAGCGGCTGTAGTTATCTGCGTTCTGAACCGAGATGCTATTGATGCTGTTTGATTTGTTCTTGATTTGTGAAACAGTAACACAGTGACGGATCAACTGACATTGCAAGAAGGCAGACAGGCGTAGAAAATATCGAGGTACTGGTGACATTTGATTAGAGATCACCGAAATCAAGGAGAAAAGAATTTTGAATTCTTTCGAGTCGTGATGGAGAACAACCAGGGAAATAAGTCACCAGCGGGTATAGTTTAGGGCACTCACAGGAACCAAAATGCGAAATAAAATGTACAAAATTACGTAGACAGATGAAGGATGACAGTAATCATGGGTAAACTGACTTCCACTCCCCAGGTCCCCTAACTCCCACTCCCAACCCCATTGGAAACAAATGTTAGCGAGCCATAAACATCAACGTCATCCATTGGAACGATTCAAGTCTTTTCTAAATTTTCGATTCAGCTATTAGTTTCAGTTATTTTTCTTTCCTGGGAAACAATCTTTTTCATTGTTAGCATTCGGAAAGGAAGCTATCCTTTTTGTCAGGGAAAGAACATGTTACTAAACTTCGTGTCGTGTATAATATCCCTCTGCGTCACACGTTTCTTCTACTTTCTCTCGATTTTAATAGTAATCTCTCTTTTGACTCTTCCGACCAAAGTGCATGACCTCATAATCCGGACATGAAACTTCACCTGGATAGTTTGTCCCCATTCACCCAATCTATCTATATGCCTATGCATATTGCCGTGATCTTATCAGAACATGCGCTCCCACGAGTGTATTGTCAGCAAATGTGGACACATTTCACACTGCCACTTGCTCCATGCTATTAACAGAGAGATAATTGAAGCCTTGAACATACCCAGTCTTAACAGGCCTTGGTTGTAAATACTTCTACATACTTGCTACCCACTGAATGTGAGAACATCCTCCTCATTTGTTTCTTAAGAGGGTAACGCCTTCCCCTGAGATTGGGATCACTGGTCCTGCACTATTTTGGATATAAACAAGAGCAGGACAAACTTTTAAAGTAAAAAATAATCTCCCTGGCGTTTCCAGTGCCAGTCCTGAGTTTTCGTTTTTCACCTCTGTTTGAACAAACTGCCTTGATTAGCACATTATTATTGACAATGACATATCTGCTTCACAGGTGCTTCAGTGCCTGTGATTAAAGTGGAGCTGAAATGCGCGACAGAAGTGCATCTTTATTAATCGACCATTGCCGTGTTATTAATCTCTCTGCTCATGAAAAGGGATCCTTCATATTCATTCTATCTCTCACCAATACCGAGCACATTTCCCTCAGAGTTGATTTTACATGTTTTCTTGTTGGAAGAGTTATCGCTGCAACTCCAGAAATCTCGCATAAACAACTCGATATGTTCTCAGGTCTGCTCATTTCTTGACATGCAGGAAACTTGCGTTCTGAACAAGAAACGGACCTGACCTAAAAGAAAAAGCATGGGATATGGGTTTCACTGAGTTTATTTGAAACAAGTTGTCTTTTTCCATTAAACGTCTTCACTACTCGTCCTCTGGTCAATTACCCTGGTCAGAGGCAGCAGTTCCTCCTGACCAGTAATCCACCCATCCACAGCTCTTTCTCCCACATCATTATAAACGTCCCCAAGAAATTTCCCATTAATCTTCTTTGCTCCAAACAAAACATTCCCAGTGTCGTGAATCTCTGTACATGGTGCAAAGCAGAGGATTGTGAAAAGATTCTGGGAACATGTTGCCACTTGTCAAGTGGGAAAACTGTCAACAAGCAAAACAGAAATCCCAGACTCGAGCTTTCTGAATCTTCAGATAATCCTTGGGCCGCGGATTCAGTGGAAAGTGAAGGGTGAAATGGCCATCTGGGCAGAGATAGTTTAGAAATCTTTCCGTTCTTTCCGAGGCCGGTACTTTGACTCTGATGTTCTCTGGACATGAAATGATCTATGATAGTGAAGGATTCTCGTTCCTGAACGTCAGGATGTCAAATCTCATCTCAGCTCCAGGGCAATCCGAAAACGCGGGAACAGATAGGACACTGAAAGGCTGGAAGTGAGACAATCCCGGTTGGAGGATAACTGGTTCCGGTGTCATGGGTGCGTCTATAGAGGGTGGGATCAGACTATTCCCATGTCTTCACCGTGAATTTCCCTGGATTGACTTAGGAAAAAATGCTAATTAAGGATGATTGTCAATATGGGAGGAGCAGGCTGCAGCTTGCATTCGGGGGTCATTAAAGCCGTTGCCTCATCAGTCTCTGTGACGATGTTAGTCAGTGCGTTCGGCTCTTCACTGACAGGTTGCTGTTCTCCTACGACCCAGGAACAGAGCGACAGCTGTTCTCACACCATCTGTTGTTTTTTGTCCGCACAGTTTTGGGTTTTTACCAACGTCAGGAAAATGTTCCTCAGAAAGCTCAAAGGGAGAAGTTCCCCGTTTTAGGAGAGCTATTTCCCGGTGACATGTATGTGTTTGCAAAGCATGAGATCAGACTGTTCCTATTGTCCACAACGAATGCCCCAGGATTCATTTTGGAAACTTTAACCAATTGGGGTCAATTTTCATTCTGCGAAGGGCAGGCGAAAGCTTGAATTCACTGACAGTCTGCTTTAGGAGATCCTGCAAGGGGCCTGCTACAAGGGACTACCAAGTCTCCTTGGAACAATTAGTCCTCTCGTTTGGCTGTTAACCGAGAAAGTGTACCCACGCATGGAGCGGCCGGTGTTCTTATCCATCCGACTCCTTTGCTGTGCACTTTCGGGTTTTTAATAGGGTCAGGGATATGCATACAAACGGAAACCAAATCCAGTGAGGAACCACAAATGCGTTATTGTATTGTTGACTGGCTAATTTTGGACACTCGGAATCTAAAACAAAAACAGAAACTGATGAAGGAACTCGGCAGTTTTGCCATGACCTGTCGGAGAAAACAGAGTTCGGAAAAAACTCCTGGAGAAGCTCCGAATCGTTGTCTCTATTTGTCTTTCCCCAGATGCTGCCAGATCTGTTTAGTTTCTCCTGCAATCTCTCCCTTTCTTTTGAAATGAATGACCATTTCAACCATCGAGATTGATTACACAGACCAAACATGTCCTGACATTTAACGCTGTCGAAACTGTGGTAATTGAATTCAAACAAACCGAACAATGATTGCCTGTCCCTCAGCTCCACAGGGAGGGAGTACTTGAAACCAGTTTAGTAGCACGCTTCTGCAGATGTGGCCATGTGGTTTAGGCGATGGGCGTTAAATGCAATGTGGATTCCTCATGCAGTTAAGCATTTTGCTGGCTGTGATTGAGAGCCGAGAGTGAACTTGAAGAGTGCTTGTTCTCTGCTTTCTTGTTTGAAACTCAAATCGCAGGATTAAGTGAAATGCGGATAACTCAGATAAGGAACGTTAGGAATCTGCAACCAGCTGCCTGTCAGGATGGAAAAGGTAGAAAACTTCAGAGCAGGTAAGACCCATTTAGTTGTACACTTCCATGACTGAATACATTTGCCCCACTGAACCAATTGACGCCAAATGAGATAAGAACATTTCAGAGGATTGTGTTGGACTGGTGCAGCCATAGTGGGCCAATGGATATTATTGTGCTAGACACTGCCATGGCCAGCTTTGAGGAGGTCATTTTGTCAAGTAACAGGACATTCTTTGCAAAATGTCCCTCGGCGAGGAAGGGATCGAAGCTACTCTCCGCTGATCTTTCTGTCAGTCTCGGTATTCATTAGGACATTTCAATTGGTAATAACGGTTGTGTTGCATATTTGTGGAATCAGTCTATATGATAATGAGGACAACGAGACCGTGATGTTTCATGACCCAGCAGAGAGCAAGCCCTTGCAGCTTACATTCCCTGGCTCTGCATTTGAAATAAAGATTACTTTCTCGATGTGCCTGTGTTTATATCAAACAGCTCATTGACATTGGGATTAGACGTTCAGAGGAAGCTGGAGGTGTGTCAGCGACAGAAACAGAACAAGACGAGACATGAAAGTGCTTAGATTTTGCCGTGTGTCCGCTGTTTTTAGTGAGGAATGTCTGCTGGGTGCTAACCTGTCAGGTCCCAGGAGCCAGAGGGCTTGTTTTGGTGGGATTTGTGTTATTGAAAGTTTCACATGAGAAGCGTTTGGGACCATTTCAGCTGAGTATCCACAGCAACGGTGCACATTTTCTGGCGAAGTGCCTTGTATTCCACTTAAAGCCGCCTTTCTCCGGAGATACTTGTAGACATAAAGCACATGGAATGGGTATAATCCTGAGCACTCTGTCACTATCAGGGAATGTGCCTGCGTGACTGTGTCTGTATTTGAACATGAGAATACGTTCCTCAGAGGGGTTACAACAGTGTGACCAGGTCAACCTTCAGTACCATTGTTATGTCATTTCAGATCACATAGACAATCTCATTGCTGCAAACTGGGACGAGAATAGATGGATGCCTAATAACGTACGCTTCACGATGGACGAATGGCCCTTCACAACTCCTCCCCCACACGCTTTTTAAACTCGAGGCCAGAGAGAAACTGACCTGACGAGAAAATCGCTTCACAACCTTTCAGAACCTTATTATTGTCCATTCTACAACCAATTTTGCAAACTTACTTACCATGCTTTCTATCTTCCCACGTACTTCATTTATTTAAATGAAAAATAAAATGAATGTGCGTTCAGCCAGTGGGAATACCATTGGTAACAGTCCTCCTGTCTGAAAATTTGAGTGGGAGCAGCGGCCGAGTAAAGGCGAACCCGGGAGACTACAGCTAAGGTAAAACAGTTTGTTTCAAAATTACTTACCTGTAGCGGGCAGCGGTGTTTTTTATTCTCTCTTCACAAAAAGAGCGGGAGCAGCAGAGGAAGTGACGGCAAACAGAGGGGCAGCCGGGAAGGAGAACTGTGAGTATAAATACTCACCCTTTAATCACCAACGGTCATTTGAGTGGGAGCAGCGGAAGTGAGGTTGGAGCGCATAGCTGGGCGGGAAGGTAAGTGATTAGTATTTGAGTGGGTGTGTTATTGACTCAGTGTTCTTGTTTTTGGAGAAAGTGTACAGTCATGGCAGCGCAGGCGGTGAAATGTTCCTCCTGCAGGATGTTTGAGGTAGGGGTGACCACCGATACTCCTGCCGACTTCGTCTGCAGGAAATGCAGTCAGATCCTGATCCTCACCGAACGAGTTAGGGAACTGGAACTGGAGTTGGATGAACTGAGGATTATTCGAGAGGCTGAGAGGGTGATTGATAGAAGCTACAGGGACATAGTTACGCCGGAGAACAGAGGTAGCTGGGTAACAGTTAGAGGTGGGAAGGGGAAGAAGCAGGCAGTGCAGGGTTCCCCTGTGGTCGTTCCCCTAAAAAATAAATATACAGCTTTGGAAACTGTTGGGGGGGACAGCGTTGCAGGTGTAAGCTGCAGTGAAGGGGTCTGTGGCTCTGAGACTCAGAAGGGAAAGGGGGAGAGGAGGAGAGCGCTAGTTATAGGGGACTCTCTAGTTAGAGGGACGGACAGGCGGTTCTGTGGACATGGGCGAGACTCACGGATGGTTTGTTGCCTCCCGGGTGCTAGGGTCCGAGACGTCTCAGACCGTGTCTTCAGAATCCTTAAGGGGGAGGGTGTGCAGCCAGAAGTCGTGGTGCACATTGGCACCAACGACATAGGTAGGAAGAGGGGTGGGGAGGTCATTCAAGAGCTCAAGGAGTTAGGCTGGAAGCTAAAAGCTAGGACAGACAGAGTCGTCATCTCTGGGTTGTTGCCGGTGCCACGTGACAGTGAGGCAAAGAATAGGGAGAGAGTGCAGTTGAACACGTTGCTGCAAGGCTGGTGTAGGAGGGAGGGCTTCAGATATTTGGACAATTGGACTGCATTCTGGGGAAGGTGGGACCTGTACAAACAGGACGGGTTGCACCTGAACCAGAAGGGCACCAATATCCTGGGGGGTAGGTTTGCTAGCACTCTTCGGGGGGGTTTAAACTAATTTGGCAGGGGGATGGGATCCGGACTTGTAGTCCAGCAGGTAGGTTAGCTGTTTGTCAGGATGCCCAAGACTGTAGGGAGGCTGTGGAGAAGGTAGCACTGACAGGGACTACTTGCGGACACAGAGATGGGCTCAAGTGCGTATACTTCAACGCAAGGAGTATCAGAAATAAGGTGGGTGAACTTAAGGCGTGGATCGGTACCTGGGACTACGATGTTGTGGCCATCACGGAAACGTGGATAGATGTGGGACAGGAATGGCTGTTGGAGGTTCCTGGTTACAGGTGTTTCAGTAAGATTAGGGAGGGTGGGAAAAAAGGAGGGGGGGTGGCATTGCTAATTAGAAATGGTATAACGGCTGCAGAAAGGAAGTTTGAGGGGGATCTGCCTCTGGAGGTAGTATGGGCTGAAGTCAGAAATAGGAAAGGTGCAGTCACCTTGTTGGGTGTTTACTATAGGCCCCCCAATAGCAGCAGAGATGTGGAGAAACAGATTGGGAAACAGATTTTGGAAAGGTGCAGAAGCCACAGGGTCGTAGTCATGGGCGACTTCAACTTCCCAAATATTGATTGGAAGCTCTTTAGATCAAGTAGATTGGATGGGGCGGTGTTTGTGCAGTGTGTCCAGGAAGCTTTTCTAACGCAGTATGTAGATTGTCCAACCAGAGGGGAGGCCATATTGGATTTGGTACTCGGTAATGAACCGGGACAAGTGGTGGGCTTGTTAGTGGGTGAACATTTTGGTGATGGTGACCACAATTCTGTGACTTTCATCTTGGTTATGGAGAGAGATAGGTGCGCACAACAAGGTAGATTTTATAATTGGGGGAAGGGAAATTACGATGCTGTAAGGCAGGATTTGAGGAGCATACGTTGGGAGCATAGGCTGTCAGGGAAGGATGTGGTGGAAATGTGGAACTTTCTCAAAGAGCAGATACGACGTGTCCATGATATGTATGTACCTATCAGGCAGGAAAGAAATGGTCGTGTGAGGGAGCCTTGGTTGACGAGAGAGGTTGAATGTCTGGTAAAGAGGAAGAAGGAGGCTTACATAAGGTTGAGGAAACAGGATTCAGACAGAGCAGTGGAGGGATACAGGATAGCCAGAAGGGACCTGAAGAAAGGGATAAGGAGAGCTAAGAGAGGGCATGAAAAATCGTTGGCGGATAGGATCAAGGATAACCCCAAGGCATTTTATGCGTATGTGAGAAACCTGAGAATGACGAGAACGAGGGTAGGTCCGATCAAGGACAGTAGTGGGAGACTGTGTATTGAGTCGGAAGAGATAGGAGAGGTCTTGAACAAGTACTTCTCTTCAGTATTTACGAACGAGAGGGACCGTATTGTAGAAGAGGAGAGTGTGAAATGGACTGGTAAGCTAGAAGAGATACCTGTTAGGAAGGAAGATGTGTTGGACATTTTGAACAACTTGAGGATAGACAAGTCCCCCGGGCCTGACGGGATATATCCTAGGATTATGTGGGAAGCAAGAGAGGAAATTGCAGTACCGTTGGCAATGATCTTCTCGTCTTCACTGGCAACGGGGGTGGTACCAGGGGACTGGAGAGTAGCGAATGTTGTGCCCCTGTTCAAAAAAGGGAATAGGGATAACCCCGGGAATTACAGGCCTGTTAGTCTTACTTCTGTGGTAGGCAAAGTAATGGAAAGGGTACTGAGGGATAGGATTTATGAGTATCTGGAAAGACACTGCTTGATTAGGGACAGCCAGCACGGATTTGTGAAGGGTAGGTCTTGCCTTACAAGTCTTATTGAATTCTTCGAGGAGGTGACCAAGCATGTGGATGAGGGAAGAGCAGTGGATGTAGTGTACATGGATTTTAGTAAGGCATTTGATAAGGTTCCCCATGGTAGGCTTATGCGGAAAGTCAGGAGGCATGGGATAGAGGGAAATTTGGCCAATTGGATAGAAAACTGGCTAACCGGTCGAAGGCAGAGAGTGGTGGTAGATGGTAAATATTCAGCCTGGAGCCCAGTTACAAGTGGAGTTCCGCAGGGATCAGTTCTGGGTCCTCTGCTGTTTGTAATTTTTATTAATGACTTAGATGAGGGAGTCGAAGGGTGGGTCAGTAAATTTGCAGATGATACGAAGATAGGTGGAGTTGTGGACAGTGAGGAGGGCTGTTGTCGGCTGCAGAGGGACTTAGATATGATGCAGAGCTGGGCTGAGGAGTGGCAGATGGAGTTCAACCCTGCCAAGTGTGAGGTTGTCCATTTTGGAAGAACAAATAAGAATGCGGAATACAGGGTTAATGGTAGGGTTCTTGGTCAGGTGGAGGAACAGAGGGATCTTGGGGTCTATGTACATAGATCTTTGAAGGTTGCCACTCAGGTGGATAGAGTTTGTAAGAAGGCCTATGGAGTATTATCGTTCATTAGCAGAGGGATTGAATTCAAGAGTCGTGAAGTGATGTTGCAGCTGTACAGGACTTTGGTTAGGCCACAGTTGGAGTACTGTGTGCAGTTCTGGTCGCCTCACTATAGGAAAGATGTGGAAGCTTTGGAGAGGGTGCAGAGAAGATTTACCAGGATGTTGCCTGGAATGGAGAGGAAGTCGTACGAGGATAGGTTGAGAGTTCTCGGCCTTTTCTCGTTGGAACGGCGAAGGATGAGGGGTGACTTGATAGAGGTTTATAAGATGATCAGAGGAATAGATAGAGTAGACAGTCAGAAACTTTTTCCCCGGGTACAACAGAGTGTTACAAGGGGACATAAATTTAAGGTGAAGGGTGGAAGGTATAGGGGAGATGTCAGGGGTGGGTTCTTTACCCAGAGAGTGGTGGGGGCATGGAATGCGCTGCCCGTGGGAGTGGTAGAGTCGGAATCATTGGCGACCTTTAAGCGGCATTTGGATAGGTACATGGATGGGTACTTAATCTAGGTTAGAAGTTCGGCACAACATCGTGGGCCGAAGGGCCTGTTCTGTGCTGTATTGTTCTATGTTCTATGTTCTATGTTCTACCTTCCACCATTCTCAGCATCCTGGTATCGAACTAATTTTATATCTAATTGGAATCCTTACATTTAACTTATGCGATTTAACTTTATGAATTAGTCAACCATGTGGAACAGTGTAAAAGCTTTTATTAAAGCCCAAGTGAGCAAACTCTACCACTATGTCCTCATTGATCTTCTTGGTTACGCCCTTAAAAAACTCAATAAATTTTGTGCAAAACCAAGCTGATTATCCCGATTCATTCCTTGTATCTAAAAATTCAAATAAATCCTATCGTTCAGAATTGCATGCAACAACTTACCCACGACCATAACCAGACACACAGGTCTATCGATCCCAGAATTCTCCAAGAATTCCTTTCTAAACAAAGGCACAACATTAGCCATCCCCCAGTCATTCGTTGCCTCACTCGTAATAATAGATGAGAAAAATATTTCTACGAAGGTCCCAACAGTTTCATTCCCTAACTTCCCACACGTTTCCGGGATACAGGAGATCAGATACCACAGAAATATCCAACTTTATATTTTCCAGGTCCTCCAGCACTTCCCCTTTTCAATGTGAACTACTTTCAAAACATCAGTATTTAGGTGTACCAGCCATTTCGTTCTCCACAGTGTAAACTGATGCGAAATGAACATTATGTTTCTCCACCTGCTGAGGATCAAGACATAGGTGAGCTTTTTCATCTTTAAGTGATCCTATTTGGTCTAAATTTCTTAATGTACTTGCAGAATTTCTTTAGATTATGCTTAACTTTATGGTCTGAGGCTATTTAATATTCTCATTTGATCTTTATGATGTCCTCCTCAAGAATGTCCCTGCACTCCTTATATCGTTCAAGACGTTCACTTGAAACCATGTGTTTATATGGAAGGTGTCACCTCCGTTACAAGTTCTTATGACAAGGCCTAAATCCCTGCGATCAACGTTGTTCTAATGGAATACCTAAAATGTACAAACCGGACATTCGGACCAAGAAACCCCCACTAATCATGCGAAGGGAATCGCACCCAACTCACACCTCCACCCAATTCCTGTAACTCTGAATTTCCCATGACGAAAGAATGTCAGCCACACATCTTTAGTCTGGAGCGGAAATGCAGGCTGAAACGGACAGGATGTGCCAACTCCAAATTCACATTCGTCCAAAGTAGATATTGAACAAACATCGCGGAGGCTGCAAGACATTAGTACTCACCATTGAGTCAGCCATTATAAACCTCCTATCCACCACTCAAAACAAACCATCACTTAGATATGGGGCCAAATCCTACTCTCAATGTTCCAAATGCAATGTTCCAGAGACTCCTATTGACTGAGGCCTAAACCTCTGCCCATGCTTTTTAATTTGCTTGAACTGAACGCCGACATTGTATTTGCCTTCCTAAACATCAACTGAAACTGCATGCTAAACATAAGAGAAAATTGAACTTGGAATTCTTTCTGCTTTCAGAAAATTGTCTATGCCTCTACTCTTCCCACCTCATATTTTCCACAAAGTATGGCAACTACAACGTTTTTCGAAGCACTCACTCCTTTCAAGTCATTCTGCAGCATGCCCGCTTCATCAATAAGATCTGGCCTTCCACCTATCATTGTGTCTTCTTCAAATGGAACAACAACACCCTCAGTTCCTTTGAATGGATCATTCATACATAATGTGAATAGCTGTGGTGCCAACCCTGACTCATTTGAACTCAACTAGTCACGGGCTGCCATCCTGGAAGAGACCTCTTCATCCAACTGTCTGCCTTCTGCCAGTCAGCCAAGCCTCAATCCATGGACTCTTATTTAGCAGTTTGCCATACTGCACCTCGACATATGTCTATGGAAATTCAAGCCGGTCACCTCCACAGTCTTGACTTCGTCTCACTTGCTCATTACCTCCTCAAAGTATTATAATATATTTGTCAAATGTGATTTCTCCTTGACAACCTGTGCTGATGGTTCTCGTACTCTGTAATCCCATCCTTCCAATGACCTTCGATACTGTGTTTAACACAAAGCTGATTTATTTGATTGTTATTAAAACTTTGCTTTCAGACCTGAATGTGATGAACAAAGTTCAATCGGTGTTGAGATATGTAAACTCTACGCTGTCTCTTTAGGGTCGATGAGTGAGTGAATTCCATCCCTCAGTGGGATCCCTCTACTCTCTCAGCAGGGTCGATGAGTGACCTAACTGTTTTTCTCACATGGAGCAGGTAAATGCTTGCTGACAACTGCAAAACAGATGGTGTGCTGAGAGTTGAGATGATTGCTTGAACATATTCCCGGAATAAATACACTTGAAACGTCTCTCACAATTCGAAAATATCGATAGGACATCAGTACTACAGAGACTAGAGAGCACATTCCACAAACTACATGTTTGAAAGGTCTCTCCTCAATGTGAAGACGTTCATGATATACTGTCCCCAGGAACGTTTGTAGTGATTAATATCTATCTTCAGTGTGAACACGTTGATGACACGTTAGTATTCAGGAAAGAGTGCAGCACCTCCCGCAGTCAGGGCATTTAGAAAGACCTGTTAATGCTATGTGAAAGGTGATGAGCCATCCGGTCGGTCGGACGTTACAGCATGTCCCACAGATTTGGAACTGGAGACGTCTCTCCTCCGGGTGAGCACGTGGATCACACGTCAGGTCTTTATGATTCTTAATGGACTCTTATTAATGTGAGCATATTTCTCAAAGATGAAGCATATAGAGAGTTGATAACATTTTCCAAAGTTCGGAGAGATAAAAAGCTCCTCATTAGTATGAGCGAGGTGTTCGGTTCTCCAATCGCTGGATGTTTTAAAGCATTTTCCACAGTTCAGACATTGAAATAGTTTCTCATCATTTTGAATGAGTAAGTGTCGCAGCAGGTCAGAGACAGAGTGAATCCCATCCCACACTCTGAGAGGTGAATGGTTTGTTCCTGGTATCATTGCGTCCACGGGAATTCAGCTCAGACAGGGAGTGGATCCCCACGTTTCCCCAGTCTTTCCTCAGTATGACTGCAATTGAGGTGTGTCAGGTCTGATGACAGGTAGAAGCCTCGTCCAAGCACACGATAAGTGAACGATTTCTCTCCTACTGTAACCAGAGCTTTTTCATTTCATGTTCGAAATCTGATCAAGTTGTATTTGGGATAAACTGCGCGGCTTCCTCAGATTATAGTGGGGAGGTTGGTTTGTAAATCTTCCCCTTCTAAAAGCCTGCAAATCTGATGTTATCGAAAAATGAGAGTGTGAAACCGTCTTTCACAAGACTCTAGATTCTGTCTGAAGATAAGGTCTGAAGGTAAGGGATTTTCGACACGAAGAATTTAAAGAGAATGATGTCAGAATCTTTCATGCACACAGCCTCCACCACAGAGACCAGCGGGTCAGCAGGTGGATATGAACACGATCACCTCCCTGTTCCCTCCAGGTCAAACACTGTCTTGACTTGTCTGCCATCCAGTCCTGATGGAGCAGACATTCCGTACAATTGAATCATTGCAAAACTGAGGCATCTGACTTCAGTCCCGAACTCAAAATCCACTGCCTCGACGCCACTGAGTTGGAAGTGTGATATTGGAAGAACACAGCAGGGCAGGCAGCATCCAATGAGCAAGACAATCGACGTTTCGGGCTCGAGCCTTCATCAGGAAAGAGGCTCGTGAAGCGTGGGGGTAGAGAGACAAATGGGAGCGTGTGTGGCTGGGACAAAGTAGCTGAGAGTGTGATAGGAGGATGGAGATGGGGGTAATGATTATCGGTCGCAGCGCAGGGTTGAGCAGATAGGTGGGAAGGAAGATGGACAGACAGGACAGTTCATGAGAGCGGCAGAAGCCCTGGACCTGAATGAACTTGGCTGTGTGGGAGGGAGAGTTGACATGTTTGGCCAGAGGCCAGTGGTGTTGTTTGGTGCGGGTGTCCCGGAGATGCTTTCCGAAGTGGTCTGTAATTAGGCATCCGATCTCCTCAGTGTCGAGGAGACTGCAAAGGGAACAATGGATACAGTAAATGACATGCGTGAAAATGCAGGTGAAACTCTGATGGACATGGAAGGGTCCTTTGGGGTCTTGGACAGAGTTGAGGGCGGAGGTGTGGATGGATCTTTTGCAAATCCCGAGTTGGAATTAGAAGTTTGCTGGGAGCGGATGGGAAGGTGGTTTGGCGGGGGCGTGCACCACCAGGAAGTCGAAGAGGGAATGATATTTACAGAAAGTGGGTAGGGGTGGGGAGGGAAACATATCTTAGTTGATGGGTTTCATTTGCAGCTGACGGAAATACCGGAGGATGACATGATGTCTCCAGAGGGTGCTGGATTTTAAAGTGATGTTGAAGGGAGTTCCGTCCTAGTCTCAGTTGGTGAGAGGAGTTTTGGGAGCGGAGTTAAGGGAAGTGGATGACATGAGCTGGAAGGCATCATCGACCAAGTCCTCGGAGAAAATGCCTCGCCACTGATTCAATCTCCTTGCTGGTAATTGCCTGAGTCTGAACAGGCACGTCATAACCATGGTGACATACTTCACTTCCTGATGTGTTTTTAACCACATATCCCCAAAATCACCATGTCAGCCGACTTGCACTTCATAAACATCATTAACTCTTCCACGTCTCTGCTCTTCTGCAGCTCAAATTCTAATCTATTCTTTTGGAAGTCACGGTCATAATACACTTCCATCCGTCCTTTCAAATTCCTCCCTGCTGTTGTGCTCGTGATGCAAGGAATATGGAGAGAGTGGAATTGAACACGTGGCTACAGGGATGGTGCAGGAGGGAGGGTTTTGGATTATTGGATAATTGGGGATCTTTCTGGGGTAGGTGGGACCTGTACAAGCAGGATGGTCTTCATCTGAACCAGAGGGGTACCAATATCCTGGGGGGAAATTCGCTAAGACTATAGGGGTGTGTTTAAACTAATCCAGCAGAGGGATGGGAACCAAAATTGTAGTTCAAGTATCGAAAAGTTTGAGAGTAGGGAGGTCCAAAACAAGTTTCAGGGTCGCAAGATTGCACCGGTAAGCAAGACGTTGGTTTGGAGTATGTCTACTTCAACGCCAGGAGCATCTGGAGTAAGGTCGATGACGTTACAGGATTGGTTGGTACCTGGGAATTCGGTGTTGTGGCCATTTCGTAGACATGAATAGAACAGGGATATGAATGGTTGCTGCAGATTCCAGGATTTAGATGTTTCAGTAAGAACAGAGAAGAATGTAAAAGAGGGGGGACCTGTGGCAGTGTTGGTCAAGGACAGTATTACAGTTGCAGAAAAGATGTTTGGAGACTCGTCAACCGAGGTAATATGGGCTGAAGTAACAAACTGGAAATGATATGTAACCCTGTTGGTAGTTTTCTATTGGCCTCCGAATAGTTCCAGAGATGTAGAGGAAAAGATAGCAAAGATGATTCTCGATAGCAGTGAGAATGACAGGGTAGTTGTTATGGGGGATTTCAACTTTCCAAATATTGACTGGGAACACTATAGTGCGTGTACTATAAATGGGTCAGTTTTTGTCCAATGTGTGCAGGAGGGCTTTCTCACACAGTATGTAGACAGGCCAACTGGGGGCGAGGCTACATTAGATTTGGTACTGGGTAATGAGCTCGGCCAGTTGTTAGACTTGGAAGTAGGTGAGCACTTTGGTGACAGCGATCACAATTCTGTTATGTTTACTTTTGACACAGAAATTGATAGGTGTGTACCACTGGGCAAGAGTTACAGCTGGGGGAAAGGCAATTATGATGCGATTAGGCCAGATTTCGAAAGCATAGGATGGAGAAGGAAACTGCAGTGGATAGGCACATTAGAAATGTGGAGCTTTTTCAAGGAAACGCTACTGTGTTTCCGAGATAAGTATGTACCTGTCAGGCAGAGTGAAAGCTGTCGAGAGCAGGATCCGTGGTTTCCGAAGGAAGTAGACTGTCTGGACAAGAGGAAGAAGAAGGCTTATGTTAGGATGAGAGGCGAAGGCTCAGTTAGGGCGCTTAAGGGTTACACGTTAGCCAGGAAAGACCGAAAGAGAGAGCTCAGATGAGCCAGGAGGAGACATGAGAAGTTTTTGGCGGATAGAATCATGGTCAACACTAAGGCTTTCTAACGGTATTTAAGGAATAAATGAATGACGAGAGTAAGATTTTACCCAATCAGCAATAGCAGTGGAAAGTTGTGTGTGGAGTCAGAGCAGATGGGGGAAGCACTAAATGAACACTTTTCAACAGTATTCAGTCTAGAAAACGACAATGTTGTCGAGGAGAATACTGAGATACAGGCTACTAGACTACGTGGGATTGAGGTTCACAAGGAGGAGGTATTAGAAATCCAGCAGAATGTGAAAATAGATAAGCCCCCTGGGCCGGATGAGCTTTATCCTAGGATCTTCTGGGAAGCCGGTGGGAGATTGCCGAGCGTTTGGCATTGAACTTTAAATCGTCATTGTCTACAGGAATAGTGCCATGAGACCTGAGGATAGCAAATATGGTTCCTATGTTCAAGAACGGGAGTAGGGACAATCCTGTTAATTTTAACTCTGTGAGCCTCACTTCAGTTGTTGGTAAATTGTTGGAAAAGTTTATAAGAGATAGGATTTATAACCATCTGGAAAGGAATAATTTGTTCAGGGATAGTCAGCATGGTTTTGTGAAGGGTAGGTCGTGCCTCACAAACCTAACTGATTTCTTTGAGAAGGTGACCAGGTAGGTCGATTGGAGTAAACCGGTTGATGTTGTGTATATGGATTTCAGCAAGGCGTTCGATAAGGTTCCCCACAGTAGGCTATTGCACAAAATGCGGAGGAATGGGATTTTGTGAGATCCAGCAGTTTGCATCAGTTATTGGCTTGCTGAAAGAAGACAGAGGGTGGTGGTTGATGGGAAATGTTTATCCTGGAGTCCAGTTACCAGTGGTATACCGCCAGGGTCGGTGTTGGGTCCACTGTTGTTCGTTATTGTTTATAAACGACCTGGATGAGGGCGTAGAAGGGTGGGTTAGTAAATTTGCAGACGACACTAAAGTCGGTGGAGTTGTGGATAGTGATAAAGGATGTTGTAGTTTACAGAGAGACATAGCTAAGCTACCGAGCTGGGCTGAGAGGTGGCAAATGGAGTTTAATGCGGACAAGTGAGAGGTGATTCCTTTTGATCGGAACAACCGGAATGCAAAGTATTGTGCTAATGGTAAGTTTCTTGGTAGTGTAGGTTAGCAGAGAGATCTCGGTGTTCAGGTAGAGAGATCCTTGAAATTTGCCACCCAGGTTGACAAGTTTGTTAAGAAGGCATACAGTATTTTAGCTTTTGTTAATTGAGGGATCGAGTTCTGGAACCATGAGGTTATGCTACAGCTGGACAAAACTCTAATGCAGCCGCACTTGGACTATTGTATACAGTTCTGGTCACAACATTATAAGAAGGATGATGAAGCTTTGGAAAAGGTGCAGAGGAGATTTACTCGTATGGTGCATGTTATGAAGGGAAGGTCTTACGAGGAAAGGGTGAGGACTTGTGGTTGTTTTCGTTAGAGAGAAGAAGGTTGAGAGGTGACTTAATAGAGACATATAATATAATCAGAGGGTTTAGATAGGGTGGACAGGGGGAGCCTTCTTCCAAGAATGGTGACGGCGAGCACGAGGGTGCATAGAATTAAATTGAGTGGTGACAGATATAGGACAGATGTCAGAGGTAGTTTCTTTACTCAGAGAGTAGTAAGGGTATGGAATGATTTGCCTGCAACGGTAGTAGATTCGCCAACTGTAAGTACATTTAAGTCGTCATTGGACAAGGATATGGACGTACATGGAATAGTGTAGGTTAGAGGGACTTCAGATTGGTATGACAGGTTGGCGCAACATCGAAGGCCGAAGGGACTGTTCTGCGCTGTAATGTTATATGTTCTATGTTCTATGGTCTAACTCCCACTGCTTCTATTCAAGGGTGTACTTGCGTTCTGTTCACTGTTTCATTGTGCATTATCTGAATGGCATTTTTACGAACGCCCATTTTCCCAGACGTGCACTGCGGCCTTCGCAGCTTTATCTTTCCACAAGGGTTCCCACAGGGTGGAAGGGAAGGAGTTGCAGGTTATTCACCCAATGATGTAATCCTGAGGTCTTCCAATACCTCTCCAGCATGTGGGAGTACTCACAACAAGGGTTGCTCATCCATCACCGGGCGGCAAAATTTCAAATTTTTCATCATTTTCTACAAATCTCTTGACTGTCTTCCTTCTATCTATCACTGTCATGTCCTCCAGCCCACTCAATAGCAAATAGAGCTGGTCAATAGTATGCCAACCCAGCCAGCGCACACGACACCCAAGATTATGTTTTAAAGTGCATTCTCAGATATTCTGCATTGCCTCGAATTCCAAGCTCCGGAGCATGTTCGATTTGAACTGTTTCACGTTTGGTGCCTAAACGTCACCTGCCAAGGCCATAAATTATGAATTCCCGTGGCCACGTAAATCGCACCAGGCAAAAGGAAAGGAATTACTCACCAAGTGATTGAGAAAAACTGCAATACGTGCTGAAATCAAGGGTAATGAACTGGTATCAATACTACATCGTGCCTTTTATATAAAAGAAGCTTCAAAGCTTTTACTTTGTGTGAGTTTAAACAAATGTTGATCCCTGTCATATTATGAGATATTGGTAAGCTGACAAAGTGTTATATCAAACAAGTGATCAAAGAAGTGGGTTTCAAATCGTATTTTGTCACACAAAACGAAGCTTGTATCACAAAAATGAGATGACCGAAGTTTTTCTGCTGGAGGTCATCATCTTTTGTCAGTCTCAAAACGCTTCATATGTTAGTGCTGCCATAGCTTAGTCGTTCGAGATCGGGGTTGTAAACTCGATTCACACTACAGCCTTGCTGAATTTCCTTGAAACTATTGCAGCAAGCATCCGAAGGTGCGTTCTCCGTGTTGTTAGGAATTATTTTTGAAGGAATAGCTGGAAGTCATTTTATAGGCAGACACCGCCCCCCCCCCCCCCCCCCCCCCCCCCCCCCGGCCCCATTTGGTTCAGTTTGGAAGTCCACATACGTGTTTTACTTTCGAGGAACATGAGGATGACAAGCTTCTGATGCGAAGAATACCTTCGTTTGGCAGGAAGAACAACGTGATTCATGAAAAGCAGAAAAGTAACGGTGAAAGAATGGGGGACGAAAACGTACAGGGATGCGGTTGAATGCTTCTGTTCCTTACGTAGAGACATGAATCTGCTGGAATCCATTTAAACAGGCAGGAAGTTGGAAGACCACAGCTCGCCAGGCTGCCTCAGATTTGGAGAAGTCAACATTTAGCAGGTATCAATTATTGCCGATTGGGACAATCCTTGAGGGACAGCCTCCCGCCTGTTTACCCCTCTGCTTATGTAAACAGAATCGGGTTTTAAAGCGAGTCATGAAGAAAGAATAGTCCAAACGGGTCAATTCGTCATTTTTTGGAAATTGGGCTCTCCTGAGACCTTCGTCACTTTCAAAAGATGTGTTTGTCTAGTTCCCTCTATGGGTCAAAATGGGGTTCAGTTGTCCCGCAGTTCATGAACAAATTTGACGGTATCTGACTTCAGTGTCATTCACTGGTTCGTTTGAGATTAAAACTTTGCAGGGAAAGTCTCATTCAGATGAACATTTCAGACGTCAGGCTGTGGGCCAATGAGTGGAAATTGGAAACGAGAATATTTGGATGTTTGATGACTGGCACTGACATAATGTATTATTCTGTGCTGTAAAAGGACGGTGTCACAAACACTCTTTTTTGGAAGGAATTTCTCATCGCAGGAAAAGAAACCTATGCTGTTAAGAGAAGACGCTATTGCACATGCCGTCCTTCCTGGTCGACTAGTGGTTACGATACAGCGCTTTCACCGCTGTGGTTTGGGTTAATTTCTTGGTCAGCGAATCTGGATTTATTGTTACTGATAAGGGCAACAACAAAAGTGAGCGTCTTTGACATTTCAAACGCGTCCGCACGTGCCTTGCATAATTGTGCAGGGCTGCAAGGTGGCTCACTGGTTATCACTGCTGCCTCATGGCGCCAGAGATATGATTTGCCGACAACTGGGTCGACGGTCAGTAAGGTGCCTTATTCAGGAGCAAATAAAGAGAAAAAGGGTAAGGAATTGTTCTGTGAGGGTTAATTCCCGGAGGATTGGTGTGCATTTGTTGTATTGAATAGCCAATTTCTGAACTGTAGGCATTCCATGTTCCCTTATTGTATTGCTTTAGCACATGTTCAGACAAGGGAGAAAAGTGAGGAAAAAACAGGCACGACCAAATCAGTGATTGATCCATTGTGCAACAACCAACGGATTCACTTTTGACTGAACTAGCTCCCATTTTCCCTACATTGGTAATTGTAGTGTACAGCATTACAGCGGGTTTTCATGTGTTGTTTTGGCCCCAGCATCCTTTCTCAACATGGACTATACTGGGACATAAAGAGATGATAAAAGACATGGATGGCGATGACTGGAATGAAAAGACATCAGGAAGAATAGACAGCGTTTACTTGGAAACAGAAACATGGAAAGGAAGCCAACGATGTAGTGGGGGAGAATGCCATTTGAAAAGACAAAGCGGGTTTCATGGGATGGTGGAAAAGACGAATAGATCATGTGGCGTGAAACCAGGTAAAACTGAGTTGTGTCCGTATAGAAGGTTTCTAGGCAATATGAATTTGGTGAGAGTAAACAGGAGGGAAATTCCCTCATTCGGATAGATCTAAATCTAGAGTACAGAACTTGAAAACCAGCGATGAATGATAAAGAGAAGTTTGGAGCTCGCATTCTTTTTCTTTCTACAGCTATTGAATTCGAAAATGATTACTTTTTCTCAGGAAAAATTAATCAGAAGCTGATTCTAAAACATTTGTAAAGTCGCGTGAAGACACACAAGGAGTGAATTTCACCGGGATATGGAGTCTGGGCGGCTAGAATGGGTACAAAAGGTGCACACTCTCTAATTGGTTAACGTTAATTGGAAAGAAACTTCATAACTCCTGCAACTGAGCACGACTAAGTGTAGAATGAGCTGGTTGTGAGGAAAGGTTGAGCAGCTTGTTCTACGTGAAATTCTATAAATTTAAAAGAACTGAGCAGTTTGTGTTAGCTCAGCATTAAAGGGAAGCCGGTTAGCTCAGTCTGCTGCATAACTGGTTTATGATATAAAGTGATGCCAACAGTGTGGGAATAATTTGCGCAATGTCTCAGCATACCGTCAGGATCCTGATCTCCCAACTCAGCTAATAAATTATACGGTGGCGATAATCAAAGTGAAACTATACTATCGTGAGTTGGAACTGACCTGCCGATGTGATGCACCCTTGTTCTTTCATCTGTTGCATTGGAAAATTGGGCTGCAATCACAGAGAAAGGAGTGAGTTCATTTGCAGCTCACTCATCTCCCCCAACCATATCTAGTGACAAGGCACGAAAAAAATTCCTGTTTGAATTCTGTAATCTTCATAGCAGTACTTAAAAACATCTTTGTCATTTCTATTCCAGTTTTTCTGATAACAAGCAAAATGTCCAATGAGATAAGCCTAATAATTTTTGGATTGTTTTAATGGACTGTGCGAGTTTGCAGCAATATCAGTAATATGATACGCGCTAAACATCCTTTCCAGAATTTAACACAGCGCAGGATCAGCGACATGAGAAACGTCATCGACTTCACAAATCACCTCTGTATCTCTAGTGAGTGATGGATATTCACTCAGGGAGTCTTTATGGCTGGTCTTAAGTAACTGAGGTATTTCCCAAGGACAGAACACTCCACAAAATCAGATATTTTTTGAATAAATGCTGTTTTATTCAATGTTCTTTTGCAACTTACATATATATATATATGCACACACACACATACATGCATGCGCACACACATATATATATATATATCCATTCCAAATTTACTGAATTCACACACACACGCATACGTGTGTTCGTGTGTGTGAATTCAGAATATTAGGAATGGATGGTCGGCCATTTGAATGTTATTCCTGTATAATGTGTGAGCGAAGAGTTTTCAGTAATGTCTCTGACATTTGAATCGACGGGAAGTGCACCCAACTGCATCTCCTTGGTAACAGCTTGAGGGAACTGGAGCTGGACATTGGATCTTTCGGAAGTCTGAGGTGAATTGAGAGGAGTTATAGGGAGGCAGTTACACTTCAGGTACAAGAAAAAGGTCGATGGGATACAGTCGGGAGACGATAAGGGAACAGGCAGCCAGTGCAGGCATCCACTTTGTCTGTGCCCATCTGTAACAAGCATACCGTATTTGTTACTTTTTGGGGGGATGACATATGAGGGGTAAGCCATGGGGTACAGAACTCTGGCACAGTGTTTGTCCCTGTGATCAGAAGGGTAGGGGAGAGGGGAGGAGAGCAATAATTATTGGGGAATACATAGTAAGGGGGACAGACTGCAGTTTCTGTGGGTACAGGGCAGGCTCATGATTGATGTGTTACCTCCAGTTTACCAAGGTTTGTGATGTCTCGCAGCGTGTTTTCAGGATCCTTAAGGGGAGGGGGAGCAGCCCGAGGTCATGTTTCACAAATGCACTAACAACATATGTAATAAAAGTGATGTGGATGTATGGCAGAAATTCAGGGATCCAGGGTGACATCTTAGATCTAGATCAAACAGAGTTGTTCTCTCTGCTTTGTTACACATGCCACGTTGGAGTGAGGGAAAAAATAGGGAGAGAGCAGATGAACGCGTGGTTGTAAGGATGGTGCAGCTGATAGGGATTTGGATATCTGGAGAGTTGGGGATCATTCTGGATTCGGTTGGATCTCCATAAACAGGATTGTCTTCACCTGACCCGGAAGGGTACCAACATCCTGAGTGGATAAAAATGAATGGTTTTTCCTGGCACCTCAGTTTCGATTTTTCAGTCAGAACAGGGAAGTCGTTAAAGAAGGGAAGATGTGGCATTTTTAGTCAAAGGCAGTACTATGGTAGCAGAAAGAATATTTAGTGAGGACCTGACTCAATCTGCTGAACGAGAATGGGCTGAGATTAAAATCAGGCAAGTACAGGTCACCACCAAAATGTTCTAGAGATATGGAGGAAAAGATTGCAAAGATGATTCTAGATAGGAACGGAAGTAACAAGGTCGTTGTGGTGGGGAAGTTTAACTTTCCAAATATTGATTGGAAATGTTATTGTTTGAGGAGCTCCGATTGGTCAGTCTTTGTCCAATGTGTGCAGGAGGGTTTCGTGACACAGCAAGTAGACAGGCCAACAAGAATCAAAAACACATTGGATTTGGTACTGCGTAATGAAGCAAGTCAACTGTTCGATTTGGAGATAAGTGAGCACTTTGGTGATACTGACCACAATTCGGTATGTTTATTAATGATGGATATGTGTGTATATTATATATATATATATATATATATATATATATATATATATATATATATATATATATATATATATATCGCTGAGCATGAGGTACCGCTGGGAGAAAGGCCACTATGATGCGATCAGGCAAGAGTTAGGATGAACCAGATGGGAAAGTAAACGCAGGGGTTTTGCACACCTGAAGTATGGAGCACCAGGGATGCGCTCATGCATGTCTTTGATAAGTGTGTGTGCGTCATGCAGGGAATATGAGATTGAGACAGGGAAACATTTTTACTCAAAAAGTTGAATTTCTTGTCAAGATAGAGAAGACGGTGCATGTAACCATGTAATATGAAAGCTGAGTTAGGGCACTTGAAAATTAAAAGCTCGCAAGGAAGGACCAAAAAAGAGAGCTACTCAGAGCAAAGAGGGGAAATGAAAAGTCTTTAGAAACCCTGAAGCTTTCTCTTGTCATTTCAAGAATAAAAGAATATCTAGGATATGATTCGGGCTTGTCAAGAACAGTAGTAGGACGTTGTCAACGGAGTCCGAGGATAGGAGAGCCGCTGAATGTATATTTTTCATCATATCTCAAATGAAAAAGACAATGCTGTCGAAGAGAATTTTGAGATGCAATCTGTTGGAATAAACGAAATTGATATTCGTAAAGACGAGTTGTTAGGAATTCTTGAAAGCCGGGAAATGGATTTGTCCCCTGGGATTGATGGGATGTATCATAGGATTCTCTGGGAATCGTGGGAGGAGTTCGCAGAACTTTTGACTAACAACTTTATTTCGTCAGTGTCTATGTGATTAGTGCGAGAAGACTCGAGTTCAGCAAATATTGTCCCCTTCTTCACGAAGAGGAGTAGGGAGAACGCTGGAAATTATAGAACAGTGAGCTGTAGTTCCTTGAAGGTGAAGTTTTGGGAAAGGTTATGAGAGATATGATGTATGATCACCTAAGAAGGAAGACGTTGATTCACTACAGTCAACACGATTTTGCGAATAGCATGCTGTGCCTCACAAACTTTATTGAGCTCTTTGAAAAGTCAACAAACAAGTGGTTGACGTGGTGGATGCGATTTTCACTAAGGCACGGTCGGCTGTTGCATAAAATACAGAGACATGGGATTGAGGGTGATTTAGCGGTTTAGATCAGTAATTGGCTCGCTGAAAGAACACAGAGTATGGTAGTTAATGGAAAATATTCATTCTGGAGTTCAGTTATTCATGGTGTACCACAAGGTTCATTTTTGGGTCCACTGCTGTTTGTCACCTTTATAAATGACCTGGGTTCGAGCATGGGATGATGGATGAGTAAATTCGCAGAATACACTAAGTCGATGGAGTTGTCAACAGTGCCGAAGTCTGCTGCAGGTTACAGACGGACATGAATAATCTGCAGATCGGGGCTCAGAGGTGGCATATGGAGGTTATTGTGGAAAAGTGTGAGGTGATTTACTTTGGAATGAACAACAAGAATAAAAAGTTCTGGGCTAATTGTAATGTTCTTGGAAGTTTAGATGAGCCAAGCAATCTCAGCGTCCATGTATATAAAACTCTGAAAGTTAACACACACGTTGATGGATTTGTTTGCAATGAGCACAGTGTGTTAGTTTTTACTGGGAGAGGGAATGAGTTTCAGGGCCAAACGATCCTTTTGCAGCTCCAGACATTTGTCTGGTATGGACAAACTTGTGGAGTTGCGTGCGGTTCTGGTCGCCACATTATAGGACGGATGTGAAAGCATTGGAAAGGTTGTAGACGAGATTTCCTCGGATGTTGCCTTCTGTGAAGGGAAAGTCTTACGAGGAAAGGCTGAGGGACTTGAGGCTGTTTTTGATTGAGAAAAGAATTTTGAGACGTGAATTAATAGAGACATAAAATATGATCAGAGGTTGCTTTAAGGTGGACAGTGAAGGCCTTTTTCTTCAAATGGTGATGGTTGGCACAATGGCACATCGACGTAATTTGAGTGTGATTGATGCCGAGGTCGATACCTTTCTCAGAGAGTAGTAAGGGTGCAGATCGCCTTGCCTTCAACAGTCGTAGACTCACCAACATTCAGGGCAATTAAATGATCATTGGATAAATTTACGGCTTATAACGCCAAAATGCTGGTCAGATGGACTTCAGATTGGTAGCACAGGTCGGTGCAACATTAGTGCCAAAAGCACTTTATTGCAGTGTAATATTCCGTGTTTGAACTGTTCTTCAGCTTGAAGTTGCAATCATCTCTGTTCACTATCAGTAAAACAAACACCTGGCGAGAATCCAATGCACAATTTTGGCAGTGCATGTTCTGCCATTCTATAATGCAACTACAGCAAGCTAACTAATTACACCGCTGGATCTGCCGTCTAATGATGACAAACGTCTCCTGATCTTACCACTGGGACCCTCAACCCAATTACTCATTTTTTTCTGTGGACCTGAAAAGAAACATAGTGCAGAGGAGGTTATACTGATAATGGATCGCCGATTATGAAGCATTAACTTCAGGAAAATGGCACAGAAAATGTGGTGAAAATCGATTTTATTGAATACTGCGTACGTTTTCCGTGGCTTCCTGCGTTGATCACAGGAAATGTCATGTCGCCACTGTCCTGGGATTTTCCTTCTATCGGCGTCAATTCGTCAGAGAATTCGATTCACTGACATTTCACCAACTTCCTTTGGCATGTTCTTATGACACATCCACTCACACTGCACACAACATCAACAATGTTCAGCAAACTACATCCACGAGCATGTGGCATGGTTTTCATAAACAGTGAAGTTTGGATAATGTTATGCAAAGGCAAATTGAAATTCAGTTTAATTAGTAAAGTCGCAAGAATCCAGAGTAAGATTCAAAATGTCAGAATTTCACGTTCATTACCTTGGGCAGAATTCCAGCCCAGCAAAGGGGAAATCTGCCCCTGAATCCCCAGCATCCATGCAATTGCTTGCTCCATGTGTTCACATGGAAACCTATGTGAAGGAACATTCAGCCTGAAGGAGAACTTGTGAGAATCCTCCGCTGTATGATCTAAACCTGAAACAAGAGCTGTCTATTCCAGCTGGGAGTGAAGCGAGGTGGAGATGAGACGAACATATTACTTGGTGTTTAATTCATATTGTCCCCATTGTGATTATTTAAAAACCTGGGCCAGAAATGGCACAGACACAAAGGAGCAGAAGGAGGCCATTCTTAACACCGATCCTGCCCCGCCACGTCATTCGATATCGTCATGGCTGACACAACAATGTTAAGTCTTTTTCCAGCCCATCCACGTCATCGTGTTGCCGAGTGGCTAACAGATATTTATCAGCCTCTATCATATATAGACATCGAAAATGTACATCTGTGAGAGGAAAATGGTCCGTTTCGAGACAGTTGGGTTTCTGCATGAATATTACTGGTTTTGCAGATGACAGCCGAGTCTGGTCTGACCACTTTGCAATACATAAATTAAAACTCGACTCTGATGGGATTCGAACCGACAACCTTTGAATAGTAGCTTGCACAGAGATGTAGAAGTCCAACGCGCTTTCCATTGCGCCACAGAGCCGTGCATGCAGTGAGCTTTAAGCACACAAGTTTGCCTTTGACGCATTGCGTTCAGGATACCCATCTCGCGCCTGTCTGTCATCGTCACACTTTCCGGTACCTGGTCCTTATCCACTCCTGCTCTGGCTCATGAAGTGTTCGGTTACAGACTGCTGAATCGTTCTCATGATACTTCGCTTTACCACATGTTCAGATAATGATTTCCAGATAATCAATACTCTATAGGTGAAAGCATTCTTCCTAAATCTAATCCTTGTCTCCTGTCTTTCATTTATGTCACTCTGTTACTTCCCAATACAGGCTTATCCCTGTCACACATATCTATCCTCTTCATAAAATGAGCACGTTAATCGGTTTCTCATTCAGCCTTCTCTGCGCTTAGATGAACATCCCCAGCCTAGCTCGTGTACCTTCACAATGGGAGTGATCAAGCCCTTGCCTTTCTTTTCATCTCCAGCGAAATTCTCCTCCTGCAATCAGACGCTTCCAGCAGTCTGGCGATTACAACGGAAAAGCAAAGTTCTCAGAAGAAAAACCAAAAGGTCTGAACAAAATCAGCAGCTCTTGTCCATCTCTGATGAGAAAGGAAAGTTAACGTTTCGAGTCCAATGATCCGTCTTCGAAACTGATGGGAAGGGCGGGTGGACGAAGAATGTGGAAGAGGGCAGACGGTTTCTAAAATGATTGAACTCGATGTTTGGTCCTCATGTTTGCATGGTCTGTTGGTAGAAAATTAGTTGCCGGTCTTTGGTTGAAAATTAGTTGCTTGTGTTGTGTCTTGAAGAGCACAGCAGCAGACCAGAAACTGAAATGATTGCCTGGGAACACAGTGTCTCGATTAGAGTGGGGCTGGAAAAGCACAGCAGTTCAGGCAGCATCCGAGGAGCAGTAAAATTGACGTTTCGGGCATCAGCCCTTCATCAGGAATACAGGCAGAGACCCAGAAGGGTGGGAACACATTGTAATGTTGAAGTACAGAAGACTGGAAGATCAGGATAGTTTTTGTTGATTCTGGACAGAATGTAAGTGATCTCAGCTTTGTCACCGACACTATTTTCCTCTCTCCATTGGAGAAAGGTCACAGTCTGAGCAGGAAATACAGTTGCCTCGATTAAATGAACTGCAGACAAATCTCTGGAAGATGTGACGAGAAGCTTCCATAGTAAGGAGAGGTATCGGAAACCAGCAGTAAATGTAACTTACAACATAGAACGTTACAATGCTGTACAGGCACTTCGGCCCTGGGTGTTGCCGCGACCTGTAAAATAATGTGATGTCCATTGTAATGGAAAATCAACATTTATTTTGAAACCAATAAAAGCACAGGGAAACAAATAAGTAAGTACCTAACTTTGCAGAGGCAAGTGTTGCAGACAGACTGAACAAAAATGTGAAGTTAAGCCGAAATAATAGCAGACTTACAAGGCCAGTAAACTACCATATCAACAGTCAAGGAATGAGAAAAAAAACTCCGTATCTGGAAAGTAACCCGAATGTTTCAGGCCCCTGAACTTGAGGTTTTGATAAGAAGAAGCGAATTCTACTATCAAGGGAAAATGTATTATTTGTGGAAGGTGAGCTAGTTACCTTTTTGGTAGATACAGGAGCAACATAGTCAGTCCTTAAATCAACACAGTTGAGAGAGTCGACGCAATGGATGCATCAGGAGTCGTGATACGAGAGAGCTTAACCGCACCACTATTGTGCGGACCCAGTAATGGTGAAACATTCCAATTCTCATTACTATTGTCGGAAATCTGTCCTTTAAATCAGATGGCTCGCGATCAAATTGTGAGATTGGGTCGGGTTGTGCAGTACCCTGAGAGGCTTGTAGGTAATACGAAAAGAAGATTTACCAGCGCAAGCTGTAAATTACGACTCACGACCCCGATGCATGTCTATGAGTGGCGAGAAAGCCAGAGAACCAAACGTTCAGTAAGCGATTCACTCGCCCAGCAATCAAGTAACCATGTTAATTCCATTAACACCGATTTTCTTGCTGGGGTTATGCTGCACTGCACAGCACACATACACCGTGATGGCCCTTACAAATCATAAGAGAAGGATTGTTTGAGGAGATTGGTTAAACCAGATCAATTAGTATTGTGCGAAGTTTATTGGAATGATCACAGATGTGCAGTCAGTGTAAACTTATCCAAAGTATCTGTGACGGCAGGTAGACACTATCCTTTTGATGTGTAAGGCACCTTCCTCACGTACTATTGGCGAAGGCATCCAGCGAGAGGTGGCAGGATTTGAGACGATGGGTACTGCAGGCACAAAAAAGCGAAAGATTGTGTCTTCAGCGACGATGTGCGTATCTGATTCAATGCAGATATAAGGACAGATATGAAGAAACTAAATTGGCTAACTCAGGCAGATAGAGCAGTCCAGGTAACCCCCGCCAAGAGGGTATCCTGGCGATTAGCTATGGCAGATGTCTCGGACCCAAGATTAAGAAGGGTCCCTACTGAGCGCAGGGCAAAAGGCAAACGTGATCTGGGGCTCATACGAAGCTGTGAACCCCATAAGAAGTCCTCCGAAATCTGAGTATCGTCCTTGCAGAACACAAGACTCGTTAAAACCCGAGGTTGTCAAAGGATACTACTTTGTATCCCTCCTTAAGGCTTGAGTGATAATTCCCTGTGGATAATCACCGGTGAGAGCCCCCATTGTTCCGGTCAAAAAGGCAAACATTCCAGGTGAATCAGGAAACGGAGCTTTGTTCAAGACCTGCAGGTAGTCAATTATGCAGTTGTTCCGACCGCCCCAAATGTTCCTAACCCTTGGACTATATTAGCTCAAATTCCACCGGACAGTAAATGGTTCTCTGCTATGGATTTATCAAATGTCTTATTTAGCGTACCGGTACACCCAGAAAGTCACTTCTGGTTCACTTTTCCATTCAAAGGCAAATCGTGTACATTCATGCGACTTTGTCAAGATTACTGTGAGTCCCCCGCCATAGTTAATGAGGCTCGATGCTGGAGTCTGGAGATTCTTGTTTTAACCCCGGGGTCAGCGCTTCTGCAGTATGTAGACGAATGCTTAATAGCAGCACCAACAAAGGAACAATGTGAGAAAGATACTCTTGCGTTGCTCTGCCATCTAGCCAGAAATGGGCACAAAGCTAGTTTCGCAAAACTACAATTTGTGCAACAACAGGTGAAGTTCTTAGGTCACTTCTTGTCTGAACAAGGGAAGGCCATTGGTCAAGACAGTTCAAGCAATCCAGCAAATTCCAAAGCCTCACACGAAGAAACAATTGCTATCCTTTTTGGTCATGCGCTCCTCCTGTAGAATGTTTATCCCACATTATACAACCCTTGAGGCCCCCATAAATGAAATTTCCAATGGCTAAGAGTTGCAGAGCCAGAGACCGGAGCAGTTGAATTGAAAATGGCGCTCCAAACCATACCTACACTGGGGATTCCGAATCCAAACAAGCCTTTTGTACAAACGGTAGATGCATGACATCTGTGCTGATGCAGGATAATGTGGGAAAATTGAGGCAGGTAGCTTACATTTTGGCTTAACATAGACCACGTAGCGGCAGGATTGCCTATATGCCTGCGAGCCGTGGCTGCAGCTGATAAAGTTTGTTGTAGCGTCCAGGGACACAGTCGGCTTTGGATAATTAACCCTCCTGGTCCCACATGCATCCTTACTGGTTTCCGAGCAAAACACAGCACACATGTCGGCAGCACGTTGGCTCAGCAACAATACTGTGCTATTGGAGATGCCTAACATTTCAATAACGAGATGTAACGTCCGTAATGCTGCTCGCCTTCTCCCCACAGAAGGAGACGGAGACTCACATGACTGTGTCGCTGTAACTAATAAAATTTGCAGCCCAAGACCAGACGTGCAGGATTCACAAACTCAGAATCAGTATATGGCGTTTTTTTTGTGAATGGGTCAGCATTCAGGTGCAAACGGACAGGCCAGAATTGTGTTTGGTATGCTGTCGTAACTACTCATGAGGTAGTCAAAACGGAATCACTCCCTTGTCATCTGTCAGCTCAAGCAGCGGAGCTGATTGCCTTGACTGAGGCATGTAAATTGGCTGAGTGAAGTATAGTGAACATTTACATCGACAGCAGATATGCTTACGGGGTTGTACATAATTGTGGAACTCTGTGGAAACCCAGGGGCTGCTTGACCTACTCTGGAAAGCCCAAAATACACCGTGGCCTGACTTCTGACCTCCTGGAAGAGGTCCTACCGCCTAAATCATTCGCTGTTTGTAAATGTGAAGCCCACACGAAAAAGTACGATTCCCTTTCTCAAGGCAATGCGAATGCAAACTCAGCGTGAAGGACGGCAGCCCAGCAGCCGCCAAGTGATCAGTTGACATGTGTATGTCAAATTATTGTAATCCAAAGCAGACTAATGGGAGGTCGAGTCGCAGGCCACGCCGAAGGACAAGCGTGAATAGACAATGGCAGGGTGCAGAATGAGGGAATGAGTGTAGTGTGGCCCCATTGGTAAACCCTGTCTACCGCGATCATTATTCCCATTCCATGCCAATTAACACACAGTGAGGACCATGTGTCAAAAGGGGGTATGTACCGAATAAAGTGGTATGATTTTATCTTGATATGTAATTTGGTTTCCGTGGTCGAATCTGTAACTCCTTTCCTGACATGGTGCAAAATAATTTTCCAAAGGCCATCTTAGTCAGTCCGGGACTGAGGTTCAGAAAAGAACAAATATTTCTGTTTTTTTTTATAGCGTGCTGTGTTTACATTCTCCCCGCCTCGCTCTGCGTAGAAGGACTTATAAACATCATTCCTGTCAGTCCAGGTGAGACACCTTTGTGACGCGGGTAGTTTCATTGGCAAAGAAAAGACATTTATCCCCATGAAGCTTCCTTTCACCCTCTGCCTGCCCATTCATTCAATTTGATCACTGCTGTTCTGAAAAACTTCACCTCTACTCTCCTGTTGTTATTCCATAATTCGAGGGAACGTCGAACCGAATCCCAACATCATATTAATTTTCGGTTGTTTATGTTACATCAATGACCAGACCAGAACAAGCTAGCAGGGAGTTGAATAACACATAAAAAGATTTTTAAAATTCCTTCCAGAAAATTAACCGACTGCAGAGTCAGAATATGAGAAATGTCACACTGCACTGATATTTCGCCCATTTCACAATGCACAGATACTCCTAGACGAGTTCAGTCTTTGCAAAATGTTTATTTATACTTGTGACAATTCCCTGGGACAAATCCTCCCTCAATCCACAAAAATGTATGCTACCTAAAACTATTTCAGTTCAGATTAAAATCGCTCAGGATACGTTCCATCAACCCAAAGTTTCCTGCGCCATGTCAATTAAAGTGTATCCAGATGAGGTTAGATCTCCCAGCTTCGTCACCCAAAGCTCCCTATTCCATGTCAACAGAAGTTGCGCCGGCCTAGTTTGGAGCTCCCAGCCTGGGCATTTCACGTGCCTCTCTGCCTTCATAGAAGGACTGCATGCTCACGGACTTGGTCACTGGCAGAAAGAGTAGATATTCACGCGTTCATTCCACTCTCAATTTCCGATCGGATCTTAGCCATTGCGTCACTAAATTTCTCTGATTCCAGACCTGGAAACCGGTGTGATTGAAGTGTGCAACCTTTGTTGTTACCTTGTCTCGAGGCACTGGGAAAGTAACGATGTGAAACTTCGTTGTTATTGAAACTTACATTTCAACAATTTCTTGAAATCTATCGAACTCAGTCTTCAACATTCTCAATGATGGAATCTCCACAGCCACTGAGGACATCGAAGATGACGATGCAACCCAATCTCAGTAGGTTATCCTCTTGTGCATGTGGTGCTGTTCCTCGCCAACCTCGGACATTGCATTTGTTGCTTTTACTGTTGGTTATTTATTCATGTGATCGTATAGTGGCTCGTCCTCTGTATTGTGGCTAAGGCAACCTTCATTGATATCCGAGTATCAGTAATGCGCATTTGTTCCATGTTACTCCACATAACCCTTGCAAAACAAACGCAGAAAGGAAACAATCAATTTTTAAGGTTAAAATGCTCTCGAAGGTGATGATACTTTTGCTTCAAACTTTATCTGCACCCAATATCGGAGACGTTTCTCCCTTTCCCAATCACTATTCTTCAATTCCATCCCTCCTCCCACGTCACTGGGGCATTGCACAAACTAACATTCACTTTCACATTGACACCGTTAAGTTAGTGTTGCAGCTGTCACTCTTGTTAGGTGAACTTGCCCCAATACCACCATGAGGAACTTTAAGACACTTAATGCAATCAGATAATGTGGTTGGGTTATCAATCCTCATGTAAAGTGTTTGATTTGCATGGACCAGAGTTCATTTGAGCACTGGGTTCATGAAAAAGACACAGAACAGTATCGAAGAAAAGAGACTTTATTGGAAAAGACTAATGTTTGTGAATTCCCCACATTTATTTCAAGTCTTTATTCGTCTCTCGCTAGAGTGTTATGTACAATGCTGCAATTCACATAAAAGATGGGATATGACAGCTGTGGAAACGGTGCGGAAGTGATTTGCCAATATATTGTCTGGATTGAAGAACTTCAGCTATGAAAGAGTTTAGACAGACTGGCCTTGCTTTTGTGAGAGCAGGAGAGATTGAGAGGAGACAGTATTGAGATGTAGGAAATAATGAGGGGCATGGATTGGGTACACTGAACGAAATATTTCTCGATGATGGATGGATCAATCAAGCATAGATTTAAGATAAGAATCATAAATGTTCGAGGAGCTCGACATTAAAAAACTTTATCAGCTAGGGAGTGGTTGGAATTTGGACATCACTGTCTGTATATGTCAGAGCGGCAGAAATTCTGATAATCTCCAGAAATACTTAACTGTGAATTTGTAATGCTTAAATCATACAACGTTAAATGATGTAAAATGAGATGAGATGAGGTGTTGTTGACAAGAACATGCACAAGTAGCTTGCAGGCTCAGTTAGCTCTGACATCCACCGTGTGGCGTTTGGTAACCTCAGTTGTCACGTGAGAGGCCAGGGTTCATTTTCCCGCTGGGGCGACTCTGACTGTTTCAGAGTTTCAAGGTTTGTGTAAAGATCTGCAGTTCCGGTGAAGGGTGCAGATGGTGTGGGGATGTTCGGTGGTTTTGAGAAGTTGGTTTGCGGCCGTTTCCTCCCGTTTCTCGGTGATATCCTCAAGGCAGATGAAACTCGTGTGAAGCGCTGCTGTCCTGCAGCGTTTCGAATTGGTTTGATTTATTTCCGACTGATTTCAGTTGCTGGTACTTGTCGTTCTTTGCATGTCCCAGTATGTTGAGTCCAGATCAACTGTTTTTTGATGGAGTCATTGGATGAGTCTCGTCATTCTAGAAATTCTCTGGCTGTCCTCTGTTTAGCTGGCCCTATTACTTTTGTGTGGTCCCAGTCGAACCTGTTGTCCTCGTCATCGCTGTGCATTGCTACTCGGAACAGCTGGTTGTGTTGTTTAGTGGATCCTCCAGAAATATTTTGCAACAATAGACATTCCCGCAGATTCATTGTCAAAACCAACGCCAGGAGGACATGCCGTTACCCAACAAAACAATCTCTCCACATTATAGGTAAAAGTATGTCTCGGCACGTACAGCCAGACTCCTCTGGCCACTCGGATGTCTGAGACAGAAACCGAAAGACAATATTTGACAACAACTCACCAAAAAATGGACCAAATACCCATCAAAGACAGGACAAATTTGGACAAACAATGTTGCCTGTAGTGACTGCAGGAAACATTATAAAGGACAGACAACTCACGATACGCATTCTTGAAGATCAACTTGACACGAAACACCACTGCCAGGTGTCTGCAGTAGGTTGACTCATGACACTGAGTGTCGCTGATTCCGTGGCTGGAAGCTCGGATTGTGTGACAGTCTGCAGCAATGGAGAGTGCGTTGCTGAAAAAGTACAGCAGATTGGGCAGCATTCAAGAAGCAGGAGAATGGACGTTTCTGACATGAGTACTTCATCAGGCATTCGGCCAAAACGTCGATTCTGCTACTCCTCGGATGCTGCCTGACCTGTGTTTTTCAGCACCACACTCTCGAATCTGATCTCCAGTATCTACAGTCCTCACTTTCTCCTCCGTCTGCAGCATTGGTTAGTTCCTTGTGTGAGAAAACAGTTGAGATCACCAATGTAAAATTCGTTTGCGGATTGAGATATACAACCAGGTGCGTAACCCAAAAGAGTGTTTCTGTTGTTTTGAGTTTCCTGGCTGTACAATGTGTGCTTCTGTGATCGCACAGTTGGCAGTGCTCTGGGGAGCGGCTGTAGTTATCTGCGTTCTGAACCGAGATGCTATTGATGCCGTTTGATTTGTTCTTGATTTGTGAAACAGTAACACAGTGACGGATCAACTGACATTGCAAGAAGACAGACAAGCGTGGAAAACATCGAGGTACTGGTGACATTTGATTAGAGATCACCGAAATCAAGGAGAAAATAATTTTGAATTCTTTCGAGTTGTGATGAAGAACAACCAGGGAAGTAAGTCACCAGCGGGTATAGTTTACAGGGCACTCACAGGAACCAAAATGCGAAATAAAACGTACAAAATGACGTAGACAGATGAAGGATGACAGTAATCATGGGTAACCTGACTTCCACTCCCCAGATCGCCTAACCCCCACTGCCAGCACCATTGTAAACAAATGTTAGCGAGCCATAAACACCAACGTCGTCCATTGGAACGATCCAAGTCTTTTCTAAATTTTCGATTCGGCTATTAGTTTCAGTTATTTTTCTTTCCTGGGAAACAATCTTTTTCATTGTTAGCATTCGGAAAGGAAGCTATCCTTTTTGTCAGGGAAAGAACATGTTACTAAACTTTGTGTCGTGTATAATATCCCTCTGCGTCACACGTTTCTTCTACTTTCTCTCGATTTTAATAGTAATCTCTCTTTTGACTCTTCCGACCAAAGTGCATGACCTCATAATCCGGACATGAAACTTCACCTGGATAGTTTGTCCCCATTCACCCAATCTATCTATATGCCTATGCATATTGCCATGATCTTATCATAACATGCGCTCCCACGAGTGTGTATTGTCAGCACATTTGGACACATTTCACACTGCCACTTGCTCCATGCTATTAACAGAGAGATAATTGAAGCCTTGAACATACCCAGTCTTGACAGGCCTTGGCTGTAAATACTTCGACATACTTGCTGCCAACTGAATATGAGAACATCCTCCTCATTTGTTTCTTAAAAGGGTAACGCCTTCCCCTGAGATTGGGATCACTGGTCCTGCACTATTTTGGATAGAAACAAGAGCAGGACAAACTTTTAAAGTAAAACATAATCGCCCTGGCGTTTCCAGTGCCAGTCCTGAGTTTTCGTTTTTCACCTCTGTTTGAACAAACTGCCTTGATTAGCACATTATTATTGACAATGACATATCTGCTTCACAGGTGCTTCAGTGCCTGTGATTAAAGTGGAGCTGAAAAGCGCGATAGAAGTGCATCTTTATTCATCGACCATTGCCGTGTTATGAATCTCTCTGCTCATGAAAAGGGATCCTTCATATTCATTCTATCTCTCATCAATACCGAGCACATTTCCCTCAGAGTTGATTTTACATGTTTTCTTGTTGGAAGAGTTATCGCTGCAACTCCAGAAATCTCGCCTAAACAACTCGATATGTTCTCAGGTCTGCTCATCTCTTGACATGCAGGAAACTTGCGTTCTGAACAAGAAACGGACCTGAATCAAAACGGACCTGTTTCTCTATCCACAGATGATAAATAAAAAGCATGGGATATGGGTTTCACTGAGTTTATTTGAACAAGTTGTCTTTTTCCATTACACGTCTTCACTCCTCGTCCTCTGGTCAATTACCCTGGTCAGAGACAGCAGTTCCTCCTGACCATTAATCCGCCCATCCACAGTTCTTTCTCCCACATCATTATAAACGTCCCCAAGACATTTCCCATTAATCTTCTTTGCTCCAAACAAAACATTCCCACGGTCGTGAATCTCTGCACATGGTGCAAAGTAGAGGATTGTGAAAAGATTCTGGGAACATGTTGCCACTTGTCCAGTGGGAAAACTGTCAACAAGCAAAACAGAAATCCCAGACTCGAGCTTTCTGAATCTTCACATAATCCTTGGGCCGCGGATTCAGTGGAAAGTGAAGGGTGAAATGGCCATCTGGGCAGAGACCGTTTAGAAATCTTTCCGTTCTTTCGGAGGCCGGTACTTTGACTCTGATGTTCTCTGGACATGAAATGATCTATGATAGTGAAGGATTCTTGTTCCTGAACGTCAGGATGTCAAATCTCATCTCAGCTCCAGGGCAATCCGAAAACGCGGGAACAGATAGAACAGTGAAAGGCTGGAAGTGAGACAATCCCAGTTGGAGGATAACTGGTTCCGGTGTCATGGGTGCGTCTATAGAGGGTGGGATCAGACTATTCCCATGTCTTCACCGTGAATTTCCCTGGATTGACTTCGATAAAAATGCTAATTAAGGATGATTGTCAATATGGGAGGAGCAGGCTGCAGCTTGCATTCGGGGGTCATTGAAGCCGTTGGCTCATCAGTCTCTGTGACGATGTTAGTCAGTGCGTTCTGCTCTTCACTGACAGGTTGCTGTTCTCCTACGAACCAGGAACAGAGCGACAGCTGTTCTCACACCATCTGTTTTTTTTTTGTCCGCACAGTTTTGCGTTTTTACCAAGGTCAGGAAAATATTTCTCAGAAGGCTCAAAGGGAGACGTTCCCCGTTTTAGGAGAGCTGTTTCCCGGTGACATGTATGTGTTTGCAAAGCATGAGATCAGACTGTTCCTATTGTCCACAACGAATGCCCCAGAATTCATTTTGGAAACTTTAACCAATTGGGGACAATTTTCATTCTGCAAAGGGCAGGCGAAAGCTTGAATTCACTGACAGTCTGCTTTAGGAGACCCTGCAAGGGTCCTGCTACAAGGGACTACCAAGTCTCTATGGAGCAATTAGTCCTCTCGTTTGGCTGTTAACCGAGAAAGTGTACCCACGCATGGAGCGGCCGGTGTTCTTATCCATCCGACTCCTTTGCTGTGCACTTTCGGGTTTTTAATAGATTCAAGGATATGCACCCAAACGGAAACCAAATCCAGTGAGGAGCCACAAATGCGTTATTGTATTGTTGAATGGCTAGTTGTGGACACTCAAAATCTCAAACAAAACCAGAAACTGATGAAGGAACTCGGCAGGTTTGCCAGTACCTGTCGGAGAAAACAGAGTTCGGAGAAACTCCTGAAGAAGCTCTGAATCGTTGTCTCTATTTGTCTTTCCCCAGATGCTGCCAGATCTGTTTAGTTTCTCCTGCAATCTCTCCCTTTCTTTTGAAATGAATGACCATTTCAACCATTGATTACACAGACCAAACATATCCTGACATTTAACCCTGTCAAATCTGTGGTGATTGAATTCAAGCAAACCGAACAATGATTGCCTGTCCCTCAGCTCCACAGGGAGGGAGTACCTGAAACCAGTTTAGTAGCACGCTTCTGCAGATGTGACCATGTAGTTTAGTCGATAGGCGTTAAATGCAATGTGGATTCTTTATTCAGTTAACCATTTTGCTGACTGTGATTGAGAGCCGAGAGTGAACTTGAAGAGTGCTTGTTCTCTGCTTTCTTGTTTGAAATTCAATTGCAGGATTAAGTGAAATGCGTAAAACTCAAATAAGGAACGTTCGGAATCTGCAACTAACTGCCTGTCAGGATGGAAAAGACAGAAAACTCCAGAGCAGGTAAGACCCATTTAGCTGTACACTTCCATGACTGAATACATTTGCCCCTCTGAAGCAATTGATGCCAAATGAGATAAGAACAGTTCAGGGAATTGTGTTGGACTGATCCAGACATATGGGCCAAAGGATATTACTGTGCTAGAAACTTCCATGCCATCTTCGAGCAGGTCATTTTGTCAAGTAACAGGACATTATTTGCAATATGTCCCTCTGCGAGGAAGGGGTCGAAGCTACTCTCCCCTGATATTTTTGTCAGTCACGGTATTCATTGGGACATTTCAATTGGTAATAACCGTTACGGTGCATATTTGTGGAATCAGTCTATATGATAATGAGGACAACGAGAGCGTGATGTTTCATTACCCAGCAGAGAGCAAACCCTTGCAGCTTTCATTCCATGGCTCTGCTGTTGAAATAAATATTACTTTCTCGATGTGCCTGTATTTAGATCAAACAGCTCATTAACATTGGGACTGGACGTTCAGAGGAAGCTGGAGGTGTGACAGCGACAGAAACAGAATAAGACGAGGCCTGAAAGTGTTTAGATTTTGCCGTGTGTCCGTTGTTTTTAGTGAGCAATGTCTGCTGGGCGCTAACCTGTCAGGTCCCAGGAGCCAGAGGGCTTGTTGAGGTGGGATTTGTGTTCTTGAAAGTTTCACATGAGAAGCGTTTGGGACCATTTCAGCTCAGTATCCATTTCGTATCGCGGCTCACAGCAACGGTGCACATTTTCTGGCGAAGTGCCTTGTTTTCCACTTAAAGCCGCCTTTCTCCGGAGACATAAAGCACATGGAATGGGTATAATCCTGAGGACTCTCACTGTCAGGGAATGTGCCTGCGTGACTGCGTCTGTATTTGAACATGAGAATACCTTCCTCGGAGGGGTTACAACAGTGTGACCAGGTCAACCTTCAGTACCATTGTTATGTCATTTCAGATCACATAGACAATCTCATTGCTGCAAACTGGGACGAGAATAGATGGATGCCTGATAACGTACGCTTCACGATGGACGAATGGCCCTTCACAACTCCTCCCCCACACGCTTTTTAAACTCGAGGCCAGAGAGAAACTGACCTGACGAGAAAATCGCTTCACAACCTTCCAGAACCTTATTATTGTCCATTCTACTACCAATTTTGCAAACCGACTTACCATGCTTTCTAACTTCCCAAGTACTTCATTTATTTAAATGAATAATAAAATGAATGTGCACTCAACCAATGGGATACCATTGGTAACAGTCCTCCTGTCTGAAAATTATCTTCCACCACCATTCTCAGCATCCTGACATCGAACTAATTTTATATCTAATTGGAATCCTTACATTTAACTTATGCGATTTAACTTTATGAATTAGTCAACCATGTGGAACAGTGTAAAAGCTTTTATTAAAGCCCAAGTGAGCAAACTCTGCCACCATGTCCTCATTGATCTTCTTGGTTACGCCCTCATAAATCTCAATCAATTTTGTGCAAAACCAAGCTGATTATCCCGATTCATTCCTTGTATCTGAAAATTCAAATAAATCCTATCGTTTAGAATTGCATCCAACAACTTACCCACGACCATAACCAGACACACAGGTCTATCGATCCCAGAATTCTCCATGAATTCCTTTCTAAACAAAGGCACAACATTAGCCATCCCCCAGTCATTCGGTGCCTCACTCGTAATAATAGATGATAAAAATATTTGTACGAAGGGCCCAACAGTTTCATTCCCTAACTTCCCACAAGTTTCCGGGATACAGGAGATCAGATACCACAGAAATATCCTACTTTATATTTTCCAGGTCCTCCAGCACTTCCCCTTTTCAATGTGAACTACTTTCAAAACATCAGTAATTAGGTGTACCAGCCATTTCGTTCTCCACAGTGTAAACTGACGCGAAATGAACATTATATGTTTCTCCATCTGCTGAGGATCAAGACATAGGTGAGCTTTTTCATCTTAAAGTGGTCCTATTTGGTCTCAATTTCTTAATGTACTTGCAGAATCTCTTTAGATTATGCTTAACTTAATTATCTGAGGCTATTTAATATTCTCCATTGACCTTCATGATGTCCTCCTCAAATATGTCCCTCCACTCCTTATATCGTTCAAGACGTTCACTTAAAACCATGTATTTATAAAAAGGTGTCACCTCCGTTAAAAAAAAAAACTTATGACAAGGCCTAAATCCCTGCAATCAACGTTGTTCTAACGGAATACCTAAAATATGCAAACCGGACATTTGGACCAAGAAACCCCCACGAATCATGCGAAGGGAATCGCACCCAACTCACACCTCTACCCAATTCCTGTAACTCTAAATTTTCCATGACGAAAGAACATCAGCCATACATCTTTAGTCTGGGGAGGAAACGCAGGCTGAAACGGACAGGATGTGCCAACTCCAAATTCACATTCGTCCAAAGTAGATATTGAACAAACATCGCGGAGGCTGCAAGACATTAGTACTCACCACTGAGTCAGCCATTATAAAACTCCTATCCACCACTCAAAACATACCATCACTTAGATATGGGGCCAAAACCTACTCTCAATGTTCCAAATGCAATGGTCCAGAGCCTCCTATTGACTGAGGCCTAAACCTCTGCCCGTGCTTTTTAATTTGCTTGAATTGAACGCCGACATTGTATTTGCCTTCCTAAACACCAACTAAAATTGCATGCTAAACATAAGAGAAAATTGAACTTGGAATTCTTTCTGCTTTCAGAAAATTGTCTATGCCTCTACTCTTTCCACCAAACATATGACCTCATATTTTCCACAAAGTATGGCAACTACAACGTTTTTCGAAGCACTCACTCCGTTCAAGTCATTCTGCAGCATGCCCGCTTCATCAATAAGATCTGGCCTTCCACCTATCATTGTGTCTTCTTCAAATGGAGCAACAACACCCTCAGTTCCTTTGAATGGACCATTCATACATAATGTGAATAGCTGTGGTGCAAACCCTGACTCATTTGAACTCCACTAGTCACGGGCTGCCATCCTGGAAGAAACCTCTTTACCCAACTGTCTGCCTTCTGCCAGTCATCCAAGCCTCAATCCATGGCCTCTTATTTAGCAGTTTGCCATACTGCACCTTGACATATGTCTATGGAAATTCAAGCCGGTCACCTCCACAGGCTTGACTTCGTCTCGCTTGCTCATTACCTCCTCAAAAATTCTAATATATTTGTCAAATGTGATTTCTCCTTGACAACCTGTGCTGATGCTTCACGTACTCTATAATCCCATCCTTCCAATGACCTTCGATACTGTGTTTAACACAAAGCTGATTTGATTGTTATCTAGAATATTAAAACTTTGCTTTCAGACCTGAATGAGAAGAATAAAGTTCAATCGGTGTTGAGATATGTAAACTCTACGCTGTCTCTTTAGGGTCGATGAGTGAGTGAATTCTATCCCTCAGTGGGATCCCTCTACTTTCTCAGCAGGTTCGATGAGTGACCTAACTGTTTTTCTCACATGGAGCAGGTAAATGCTTGCTGACAACTGCAAGACAGATGGTGTACTGAGAGTTTAGATGATTGCTTGAACCTATTCCTGGAATAAATACACTTTAAACGTCTCTCACAATTCGAAAATATCGATGGGACATCAGTTCTACAGAGACTAGGGAGCACATCCCACAGACTACATGTTTGAAAGGTCTCTCCTCAATGTGAAGACGTTCATGATATACTGTCCCCAGGAACGTTTGTAGTGATTAATGTCTATCTTCAGTGTGAACACGTTGATGACACGTTAGTATTCAGGAAATAGTGCAGCACTTCCCGCAGTCAGGGCATTTAGAAAGACCTGTTAATACTGTGTGAAAGGTGATGAGCCATCCGGTGGCTGGGACGTTACAGCACGTCCCAAAGATTTGGAACTGGAGATGTCTCTTCTCCGGGTGAACACGTGGATCACACGTCAGGTCTTTATGATTCTTAATGGACTCTTATTTAGGTGAGCATATTTCTCAAAGATGAAGCACATAGAGGGTTGATAACATTTTCCAAAATTCGGAGAGATAAAAGGTTCCTCATTAGTATGAGCGAGGTGTTCGGTTCTCCAATCGCTGGACGTTTTAAAGCATTTTCCGCAGTTCAGACATTGAAATAGTTTCTCATCATTTTGAACGAGTAGGTGTCGCAGCAGGTCAGAGAGAGAGTGAATTCCTTCCCACACTCTGAGCAGGTGAATGGCTTGTTCCTGGTATCATTGCTTCCACGGGAATTCAGCTCAGACAGGGAGTGGATCCCCATGTTTCCCCAGTCTTTCCTCAGTATGTTTACAATTGAGGTGTGTCAGGTCTGATGACAGGTAGAAGCCTCGTCCACACACACAATAAGTGAACGATTTATTTCCTACTGCAACCAGAGCTTTTTCATTTCATGTTCGAAATCTGATCAATTTGTATTCGGGATAAACTGCGCAGCTTCATCAGATTATGGTGGAGAGGTTGGTTTGTAAATCTTCCCCTTCTAAAAACCTGCGAAACTGATGGTACCCAAAAATGAAAGTGTGAAACCGTCTTTCACAAGACTCTCGATTCTGTCTGAAGATAAGGTCTGAAGGTAAGGGATTTTCGACACGAAGAATTTGAAGAGAATTTTGTCAGAATCTTTCATGCACACAGCCTCCACCACAAAGACGAGCGGGTCAGCAGGTGGATATGAACACGATCACCTCCCTGTTCCCTCCAGGTCAAACACTGTCTTGACTTGTCTGACATCCAGTCCTGACGGAGAACATTTCTTAGAATTGAATCATTGCAAAACTGAGGCATCTGACTTCTGTCCCTAACTCAAAATCCACTGCCTCGCCGCTGAGTTGGAAGTGTGTTATTGGAAGAACACAGCAGGGCGGCAGCATCCAATGAGCAAGACAATCGACGTTTCGGGCACGAGCCTTCATCAGGAAAGAGGCTTATGAAGCGAGCGGGTAGAGAGACAAATGAGAGCGTGTGTGGCTGGGACAAAGTAACTGAGAGTGTGATAGGAGGATGGAGGTGGGGGTAATGATTATAGGTCGCAGCGCAGGGTAGAGAAGATAGGTGGGAAGGAAGATGGACAGACAGGACAGTTGATGAGAGCGGCAGAAGCCCTGGACCTGAATGAACTTGGCTGTGTGGGAGGGAGAGTTGACATGTTCGGCCAGGGGCCAGTGGTGTTGTTTGGTGCGGGTGTCCCAGAGAAGTTTTCCGAAGTGGTCTGTAATTAGGCATCCGATCTCCTCAGTGTCGAGGAGACTGCAAAGGGAACAATGGATACAGTAAATGACATGCATGGAAATGCAGGTGAAACTCTGATGGACATGGAAGGGTTCTTTGGGCCCTTGGACAGAGTTGAGGGCGGAGGTGTGGATGGATGTTTTGCAAATCGCGTGTTGGAATGAGAAGTTTGCTGGGAGCGGATGGGAGGGTGGTTGGTGGGGGCGTGCACCACCAGGAAGTCGAAGAGGGAATGATATTTACAGAGAGTGGGTAGGGGTGGGGAGGGAAACACATCTTCGTTAGTGGGTTTCATTTGCAGCTGACGGAAATGCCGAAGGATGACATGATGTCCACAGAGGTTGCTGGATTTTAAAGTGATGTAGAAGGGAGTTCCGTCCTCGTCTCAGTTGGAGGGATGAGTTTTGGGAGCGGAGTTGAGGGAAGTGGATGAGATGAGCTGGAAGGCATCATCGACCAAGTCCTAGGAGAAAATGCCTCGCCATGATTCAATCTCCTCCCTGGTAATTGTCTGAGTCTGAACAGGCACGTGATAACCATGGTGACATACTTCACTTCCTGATGTGTTTTTAACCACATATCCCCAACATCACCATGTCAGCCAACTTGCACTTCAATAACATAATTAAATCTTCCACGTCTCTGCTCTTCTGCAGCTCAAACTCTAATCCATTCGTTTGGAAGTCACAGTCATAATACACTTCCATCCGTCCTTTCAAATTCCCTCTCTGTTGTTGTGCTCGTGATGCAAGGAATAGGGAGAGAGTGGAGTTGAACACGTGGCTACAGGGATGGTGCAGGAGGGAGGGTTTTGGATTCTTGGATAATTAGGGATCTTTCTGGGGTAGGTGGGACCTGTACAAGCAGGATGATCTTCATCTGAACCAGAGGGGTACCAATATCCTGGGGGGCAATTCGCTAAGACTATAGGGGTGTGTTTAAACTAATCCAGCAGAGGGATGGGAATCAAAGTTGTAGTTCAAGTGTCGAAAAGTTTGAGAGTAGAGAGGTCCAAAACAAGTCTTAGGGTCGCAAGATTGCACCGGTAAGCAAGACGTTGGTTTGGAGTATGTCTACTTCAACGCCAGGAGCATCTGGAGTAAGGTCGATGACCTTACAGGATTGGTTGGTACCTGGGAATTCGGTGTTGTGGCAATTTTGTAGACATGAATAGAACAGGGATATGAATGGTTGCTGCAGATTCCAGGATTTAGATGTTTCAGTAAGAACAGAGAAGAAGGTAAAAGAGGGGGGACCTGTGGCAGTGTTGGTCAAAGACAGTATTACAGTTGCAGAAAAGATGTTTGGGGACTCGTCAACTGACGTAACATGGGCTGAAGTTAGAAACCGGAAATGAGATGTCACCCTGTTGGTAGTTTTCTATAGGCCTTCGATTAGTTCCAGAGATGTAGAGGAAAGGATAGCAAAGATGATTCTCGATAGCAGTGACAATGACAGGGTAGTTGTTATGGGGGATTTCAACTTTCCAAATATTGACTGGGAACACTATAGTGCGAGTACTATAGATGGGTCAGTTTTTGTCCAATGTGTGCAGGAGGGCTTTTTCACACAGTATGTAGACAGGCCAACAGGGGCGAGGCTACATTAGATTTGGTACAGGGTAATGAGCTCGGCCAGTTGTTAGACTTGGAAGTAGGTGAGCACTTTGGTGACAGCGATCACAATTCTGTTATGTTTACTTTTGACATAGAAATGGATAGGTGTATACCACTGGGCAAGAGTTACAGCTGGGGGAAAGGCAATTATGATTCGATTCGGCCAGATTTAGGAAGCACTGGATGGAGAAGGAAACTGCAGTGGATCGGCACATTAGAAATGGGGAGCTTATTCAAGGAAACGCTACTGTGTTTCCGAGATAAGTATGTACCTGCCAGGCAGAGTGAAAGCTGTCGAGAGCGGGATCCGTGTTTTCCGAAGGAAGTAGACTGTCTGGTCAAGAGGAAGAAGAAGGCTTATGTTAGGATGAGAGGCGAAGGCTCAGTTAGGGCGCTTGAGGGTTACAATGTAGCCATGGAAGACCGAAAGAGAGAGCTCAGATGATTCAGGAAGAGACATGAGAAGTTTTTGGTGGCTAGGATCAGGGTAAACACTGAGGCTTTCTATAGGTATTTAAGGAATAAATGAATGACGAGAGTAAGATTTTGGCCAATCAGCAATAGCAGTGCAAAGTCGTGTGTGGAGTCAGAGGAGATGGGGGAAGCACTAAATGAATACTTTTCAACAGTATTCAGTCTAGAAAATGACAATGATGTCGAGGGGATTACTGAGATACAGGCTACTACACTAGGTGGGATTGAGGTTCACAAGGAGGAGGTATTAGAAATCCTGCAGAGTGTGAAAATAGATAAGCCCCCTGGGCTGGATGAGCTTTATCCTAGGATCTTCTGGGAAGCCGGGGGGAGATTGCCGAGGATTTGGCATTGAACTTTAAATCGTCATTGTCTACAGGAATAGTGCCATGAGTCCTGAGGATAGCAAATATGGTTCCCATGTTCAAGAAGGTGAGTAGGGACAATCCTGTTAATTTTAGATCAGTGAGCCTCACTTCAGTTGTTGGTAAATTGTTGGAAAAGGTTATAAGAGATAGGCTTTATAACCATCTGGAAAGGAATAATTTGTTCAGGGATAGTCAGCATGGTTTTGTGAAGGGTAGGTCGTGCCTCACAAACCGAACTGATTTCTTTGAGAATGTGACCAAGCAGGTCGATTAGAGTAAACCGGTTGATGTTGTGTATATGGATTTCAGCAAGGCTTTCGATAGGGTTCCCCACAGTCGGCTATTGCACAAAATGCGGAGGAATGGGATTTTGGGAGATATAGCAGTTTGTATCAGTTATTGGCTTGCTGAAAGAAGACAGAGGGTGGTGGTTGATGGGAAATGTTCATCCTGAAGTCCAATTGCCAGTGGTATACCGCCAGGGTCGGTGTTGGGTCCACTGTTGTTCGTTATATTTTATAAACGACCTGATTGAGCGCGTTGAAGGGTGGGTTAGTAGGTTTGAAGACGACACTAAGGTCGGTGGAGTTGTGGATAGTGATGAAGGATGTTGTAGTTTACAGAGAGACATAGATAAGCTACCGAGCTGGGCTGAGAGGTGGCAAATGGAGTTTAATGCGGACAAGTGAGAGGTGATTCCTTTTGATCGGAACAACCGGAATGCAAAGTATTGTGCTAATGGTAAGTTTCTTGGTAGTGTAGGTGAGCAGAGAGATCTCGGTGTTCAGGAAGAGAGATCCTTGAAATTTGCCACCCAGGTTGACAAGTTTGTTAAGAAAGCAGACATTGTTTTAGCTTTTATTAATTGAGGGATCGAGTTCTGGAACCATGAGGTTATGCTGAACGAAACTCTAATGCGGCCGCACTTGGACTATTGTACACAGTTCTGGTCACAACATTATAAGAAGGATGATGAAGCTTTGGAAAAGGTGCAGAGGAGATTTACTCGTATGTTGCATGGTATGAAGGGAAGGTCTTACGAGGAAAGGGTGAGGGACTTGTGGTTGTTTTCGTCAGAGAGAAGAAGGTTGAGAGGTGACTTAATAGAGACATATAATATAATCAGAGGGTTTAGATAGGGTGGACAGGGAGAGCCTTCTTCCAAGAATGGTGACGGCGAGCACGAGGGGGCATAGAATTAAATTGAGGGGTGATAGATATAGGACAGATGTCAGAGATAGTTTCTTTACTCAGAGAGTAGGAAGGGTATGGAATGCTTTGCCTGCAACGGTCGTAGATTCGCCAACAGTAAGTACATTTAAGTCGTCATTGGACAAACATATGGACGTACATGGAATAGTGTAGTTTAGATGGACTTCAGATTGGGATGACAGGTTGGCGCAACATCGAGGGCCGAAGGGACTGTACTGCGCTGTAATGTTCTATGTTCTATGTTCTATGGTCTAACTCCCACTGCTTCTATTCAAAGGTGTACTTGCGTTCTGTTCACAGTTTCCTTGTGCATTATCTGATTGGCATTTTTACGAACGCCCATTTTCCCAAACGTGCACTGCGGCCTTCGCAGCTTTATCTTTCCACAAGGTCTCCCACATGGTGGAAGGGAAGGAGTTGCAGGTTATTCACCCAATGATGTAATCCTGAGGTCTGCCAATACCTCTCCAGCATGTGGGAGTACTCACAACACTCGTTGCTCACCCATCACCGGGTGGCAAAATTTCAATTTTTTCATCATTTTCTACAAATCTCTTGACTGTCTTCCCTCTAACTATCACTGTCATGTCCTCCAGCCCACTCAAGAGCAAATAGAGCTGGTCAATAGTATGCCAACCCAGCCAGCGGACACGACACCCAAGATTATGTTTTAAAGTGCACTCTCAGATCTTCTGCATTGCCTCGAATTCCAACCACCGGAGCATGTTCGATTTGAACTGTTTCAAGTTTGGTGCCTAAACGTCACCTGCCAAGGCCATAAATTACGAATTCCTGTGGCAATGTAAATCGCACCAGGCAAAAGGAAAGGAATTACTCACCAAGTGATTAAGAAAACCTGCAATACATGCTGAAATCAAGGGTAATAAGCTGGTATCAATACTACATCGTGCCTTTTATATAAAAGAAGCTTCAAAGCTTTTACTTTGTGTGAGTTTAAACAAATGTTGATCCCTGTCACATTATGAGATATTGGGAAGCTGACAAAGTGTTATATCAAACAAGTGATCAAAGAAGTGGGTTTCAAGTCGTATTTTGTCACACAAAACGAAGCTTGTATCACAAAACTGAGATGACCGAAGTTTTTCTGCTGGAGGTCATCATCTTTTGTCAGTCTCAAAACGCTTCATATGTTAGTGCTGCCATAGCTTAGTCGTTCGAGATCGGGGTTGTAACCTCGATTCACACTACAGACTTGCTGAATTTTCTTGCAACTATTGCAGCAAGCATCCGAAGGTGCGTTCTCCGTGTTGTTCGTATTATTTTTGAAGGAATATCTGGAAGTCATTTTATAGACAGAACTCCACCGCCCCCCCCCCCCCCACAACCACCCCGCCCCCGCCCCAGGCCCCAATTGTTTCAGTTTGGAAGTCCACATACGTGTTTTTCTTTCGAGGAACATGAGGATGACAAGCTTCTGATGCGAAGAATACCTTCGTTTGGCAGGAAGAACAACGTGATTCATGAAAAGCAGAAAAGTAACGGTGAAACAATGGGGGACGAAAACGTACAGGGATGCGATTGAATGCTTCTGTTCCTTATGTAGAGACAGGAATCTGCAGGAATCCATTTAACAGGCAGGAAGTTGGAAGACCACAGCTCGCCAGGCTGCCTCAGATTTGGAGAAGTCAACGTTTAGCAGGTACCAATTATTTCCGATTGGGACAATCCTTGAGGGATAGACTCCCGCCTGTTTACCCCTCTGCTTATGTAAACAGAATCGGTTTTAAAGCGAGTCATGAAGAAAGAAGTGCCAAACGGGTCAATTCCTCATTTTACGGAAGTTGGGCTCTCCTGAGGCCTTTGTCACTTTCAAAAGATGTGTCTGTATAGTTCCCTCTATGGGTCATAATGAGGTTCAGTTCTCCCACAGTTCATGAACTAATTTGACGGTATCTGACTTCAGACTCATTCACTGGTTCATTGGAGATTAAAACTTTGCAGGGGAAGTCTCGTTCAGATGAACACTTCAGACGTCAGGCTGTGGGCCAATGAGTGGAAATTGGAAACGAGAATATTTGGATGTTTGATGACTGGCACTGACATAATGTATTATTCTGTGCTCTAAAAGCACGGTGTCACAAACACTCTTTTTTGGAAGGAATTTCTCATCGCAGGAAAAGAAACCTATGCTGTTAAGAGAAGACGCAATTGCACATGCCGTCCTTCCTGGTCGACCAGTGGTTACCATAAAGCGCTTTCACCGCTGTGGTTTGGATTAATTTCTTGGTCAGGGAATCTGGATTTATTGTTCCTGATAAGGGCAACAATACAAGTCGAGCGTCTTTGACATTTCAAACGCGTCCGAATGTGCCTTGCATAATTGTGCAGGGCCGCAAGGTGGCTCACTGGTTATCACTGCTGCCTCACAGCGCCAGAGATATGATTTGCCGACAACTGGGTCGACTGTCAGTAAGTTGCCTTATTCAGGAGCAAATGAAGAGAAAAAGGGTAAGGAATTGTTCTGTGAGGGTTAATCCCAGGAGGATTGGTGTGCATTTGTTGTATCGAATAGGTAATTTCTGAACTGTAGGCATTCCATGTTACCTTATTGTGTTGCTTTAGCACATGTTCAGACAGGCGAGAAAAGTGAGGAAAAACAGTCATGACCAAATCAGTGATTGATCCATTGTGCAACAATCAACGGATTCACTTTTGACTGAACTAGCTCCCATTTTCCCTACATTGGTAATTGTAGTATACAGCATTACAGCGGGTTTTCATGTGTTGTTTTGGCCCCAGCATCCTTTCTCAACATGGACTATACTGGGACATAAAGAGATGATAAAAGAGATGGATGGCGATGACTGGAATGAAAAGACGTCAGGAAGAATGGACAGCGTTTACTTGGAAACAGAAAAATGGAAAGGAAGCCAACGATGTAGTGGGGGATAATGCCATTGGAAAAGACAAAGCGGGGTATCATGGGATGGTGGAAAAGACGAATAGATCATGTGGCATGACACCAGGTAAACTGAGTTGTGTCCGTATAGAAGGTTTCTAGGCGATGTGAATTTGGTGAGAGTAAACAGGAGGGAAATTCCCTCATTCGGATGGATCTATATCTAGAGTACAGAACTTGAAAACCAACGATGAATGATAAAGAGAAGTTTGGAGCTCGCATTCTTTTTCTTTCTACAGCTATTGAATTCGAAAATGCGTACTTTTTCTCAGGAAAAATTATTCAGAAGCTGATTCTAAAATATTTGTAAAGATGCGTGCAGACACACAAGGAGTGAATTTCACCGGGACAGGGAGTCTGGGCGGCCAGAATGGGTACACGTTCCGTGCACACTCTCTGATTGCTTAACGTTAATTGGAAAGAAGCCTCATAACACCTGCAACTGAGCACGACTAAGTGTAGAATGAGTTGATTGTGAGGAAATCTTTAGCAGCTTGTTCTACGTGAACTTCTATAAATTGTAAAAGAACTGAGCTGTTTGTGATAGCTTAGCATTAAATGGAAGCCGGTTAGCACAGTCTGCTGCATAACTGATTTATGATAAAAAGTGATGCCAACAGTGTGGGAATAATTCGCGCAATGTCTCAGCATACCTTCAGGATCCTGATCTCCCCATTCAGCTAATACTTTAGGAGATGGCGACAATCAAAGTGAAACTACACTATCGTGAGGTGGAACTGACCTGCCGATGTGTTGCACCTTTGTTCTTTCATCTGTTGCATTAGAAAATTTGGCTGCAATCACAGAGAAGGGAGTGAGTTCATTTGATGCTCACTCATCTCCCGCAACCATATCTAGTGACAAGACACGAAAATAATTCCTGTTTGAATTCTGTAATCTTCATTGCAGTACTTAAAAAACAGCTTTGTCATTTCTATTCCAGTTTTTCTGACAACAGGCAAAATGTCCAATGAGATAAACCTAATAACTTTTGGATTGTTTTAATGGACTGTGCGAGTTTGCAGCAAAATTAGTAATATGGTACGAGCTAAACGTCCTTTCCAGAATTTAACACAGCGCAGGATCAGCGACATGACAAACGTCATCGACTTCAAAAATCACCTCTGTATCTCTAGTGAGTGATGGATATTCACTCAGGGAATCTTTATGGCTGGTCTAAAGTAACTGAGGTATTTCCCAAGGACAGAACACTCCACAAAATCAGATTTTTCTTGATTAAATGCTGTTTTATTCAATGTTCTTTTGCAACTTTTAAATATATATGCATACACACACATACATGCACGCGCACACACTTTATACATATGTGTACATACACATATGTATATACATATAGCTCGAACATTCGACGGGAAGAACATTCGACGAGGAGGTTGAACAGTTCATCCACTTTACAAGGAGGTTGAATAGTTCATCCACTTTATATCGGCGCTGCCTCGTGCTCCCACGAGGAGGTTGAACAGTTCATCCACTTTACCAACACCTTCCACCCCGATATCAAATTCACCTGGACCGTCTCAGACTCTTCCCTCCCCTTCCGAGACCTTTCCATTTCTATCTCGGGTGACCGAATCGACACGGACATTTACTATAAACCGAACGACTCCCACCCTGCCCCCTGTAAAAACGCCATCCCATATTCCCAATTCCTTCGTCTCCGCCGCGTCTGCTCCCAGGAGGACCAGTTCCAAAACCATACAACCCAGATGGCCTCCTTCTTCAAGGACCGCAATTTCCAGCCAGACGTAGTCGACGATGCCCTCCACCGCATCTCTTCCACTTCCCGCTCCTCCGCCCTTGAGACCCGCCCCTCCAACCGCCACCAGGACAGAACCCCACTGGTCCTCACCTACCACCCCACCAACCTCCATGTACAACGAATCATCCGTCGTCATGTCCGCCACCTCCAAACGGACCCCACCACCAGGGATATATTTCCCTCCCCTACCCTATCAGCGATCCGAAAAGACCACTCCCGCCGTGACTCCCTCGTCAGGTACACAACCCACACCAACCCAACCTCCATTCCCGGCACCTTCCCCTGCAACCGCAAGAAATGCAAAACTTGCGCCCACACCTCCCCCCTTACTTCCCTCCAAAGCCCCAAGGGACACTTCCATATCCACCCCAAATTCACCTGCACCTCCACACACATCATCTATTGCATCTGCTACACCCGATGTGGCGTCCTCTATATTGGGGAGACAGGCCGCCTACTTGCGGAACGTTTCAAAGAACACCTCTGGGACACCGGATCAACCAACCCAACCACCCGTAGCCCAACACTTTAACTCCCCCTCCCACTCCACCAAGGACATGCAGGTCCTTGGACTCCTCCATCGCCAGAGCATGGCAACACGATGGTTGGAGGAAGAGCGCCTCATCGTCTGCCTGGGAACCCTCCAACCACAAGGGATGAACTCAGATTTCTCCAGTTTACTCATTTCCCCTCGCCCAAACTTGTCTCAGTCACATCCCTCGAACTCAGCACCACCTTCCTAACCTGCAATATTCTTCCTGACCTCGCCGCCCCCACCGCACTCCTGCCTATCACCCTCACCTTGACGTCCCTCCACCTATCGCATTTCCAACGCCCCTCACCCAAGTCCCTCCTCCCTACCTTTTATCTTAGCCTGCTGGACACACCTTACGCATTCCTGAAGAAGGGCTTATGCCCGAAACGTCGATTCTCCTGTTCCTTGGATGCTGCCTGACCTGCTGCGCTTTTCCAGCAACACATTTTCAGCTCTGATCTCCAGCATCTGCAGTCCGCACTTTCTCCAAGAACATTCAAATGGCAGACCAACCAATTCCAAATATTCTGAATTCACACACATATGTGTGTGTGTGTGAATTCAGAACATTAGAAATGGATGGTCGGCCATTCTTCTTCCTGTAGAATGTGAGAGCTTAGAGTTTACTGTAATGCCCCTGACATTTGAATCTCCGGGAATTGCACCCAACTCCATCTCCTTGGTAACAGCTTTAGGGAACTGGAGCTGGACATTGGATCTTTGGGTAGTCTGAGGTGAATTGAGAGGAGTTATATGGAGGCAGTTGCACTTCAGGTACAAGAAAAAGGTCGATGGTATACAGTCGGGAGACGAAAAGGGAACAGGCAGCCAGTGCAGGCATCCACTTTGGCTGTGCCCATCTGAAACAAGCATACCGTATTTGTTACTTTTGGGGGGGATGTCCTACGAGGGGTAAGCCATGGGGTACAGATCTCTGGCACAGTGTTTGTCCCTGTGATCAGAAGGGTAGGGGAGAGGGGAGGAGAGCAATAGTTATTGGGGACTACATGGTGAGGGGGACAGATTGCAGTTTCTGTGGGTACAGGGCAGGCTCATGATTGATGTGATATCTCCACGTTACCAAGGTTTGTGATGTCTCGCAGCGTGTTTTCAGGACCCTTAACGGGAGGGGGAGCAGCCCGAGGTCATGTTTCACATATGCACTAACAACTTATGTAATAAAATTGATGTGGATGTATGGCAGAAATTCAGGGATCCAGGGTGACATTTTAGAACTAGATCAAACAGAGTTGTTCTCTCTGATTGGTTACACATGCCACGTAATAGTGAGGGAAAGAATAGGGAGAGAGCAGATGAACACGTGGTTGTAAGGATAATGCAGGTGATAGGGATTTGGATATCTGGATAGTTGGGGCTCATTCTGGAGTCGGTTGGACCTCTACAAACAAGATGGTCTTCACCTGACCCGGAAGGGTACCAATATCCTGAGTGGATAATTTTCTAAAGCTCTTCAGGAGGGTTTAAACGAATTCAGCAGCGGATTGCGAATCCGAATTTTAGCTGCGGTTTGCTGGAAGTTTTGAGTGGTTAGGACATAAATAGGTTTTCGGGTTTGCGAGTGAATGCTGGCAAGGATGAAGGTGGTTTGAAGTCTGTCTACTTCCCCGCTAGGAGCATCTGGGATAAATCAGGTGTCATGGGTTGTTAACTGGGACTTCAATATTGTGGCCATTTCAGAGAAATGAATGGAGCACTGAAATGAATGGTTGTTCCTTGCACCTCAGTTTCGATTTTTCAGTATAACAGGGAAGTCGTTAAAGAGGGGGAGATGTGGCATTTTTAGTCAAAGACAGTGCTATGGTAGCAGAAATGATATATTCGGTGAGGACCCGACTCAATCTGCTGAACTAGAATGGGCTGAGATTAAAAGGCAAGTGGAGGTCACCACCAAAATGTTCTAGAGATATGGAGGAAAAGATTGCAAAGATGATTCTGAATAGGAACGGAAGTAACAAGGTAGTTGTAGTGGGGAAGTTTAACTTTCCAAATATTGATTGGAAATGTTATTGTTTGAGGAGCTCTGATTGGTCAGTCTTTGTCCAATGTGTGCAGGAGGGTTTTGTGACGCAGCATGTAGACAGGCCAACAAGAATCAAAAACATATTGGATTTGGTACTGCGTAATGAAGCAAGTCAACTATTCGATTTGGAGATAATTGAGCACTTTGGTGATAGTGACCACAATTCGGTATGTTTATTTAGTGATGCATAGGAATATATATATATAAATCGCAGAGCATGAGGTACCGCTGGGAGAAAGGCCAGTATGATGCGATCAGCAAGAGTTAGGATGCACCAGATGGGAAAGTAAACGCAGGGGTTTTGCAAACCTGAAATATGGAGCTTGTTCAGGTAAGCGCTCATGCATGTCCTTGATGAGTGTGTGTGCGTCATGCAGGGAATATGAGGTTGAGACAGGGAGCCATTTTTACTCAAAAAGTTGAATTTCTTGTCAAGATGGAGAAGGCAGTGCATGGAAACATGTAATATGAAAGCTGAGTTAGGGCACTTGAAAATTAAAAGCTAGCAAGGAAGGGCCAAAAGAGAGAGCTACTCAGAGCAAAGAGGGGACATTAAAAGTCTTTAGCTGGCAGGGTCATTTAAAACCCGGAAGCTTTCTCTTGTCATTTCAAGAATAAAAGAATATCTAGGATATAATTCGGGCCTGTCAAGAACAGTAGGAGAACGTCGTCAATGGAGTCCGAGGATAGGAGAGCCGCTGAATGTATATTTTTCATCATATCTCAAATGAAAAAGACAATGCTGTCGAAGAGAATTTTGAGATGCAATCTGTTAGAATAAACGAAATTGATATTCATAAAGACGAGTTGTCAGCAATTCTTGAAAGCCTGAAAATAGATTTGTCCCCTGGGCTTGATGGGATGTATCATATGTTTCTCTGGGAAATCGTGGGAGGAGATTGCAGAACTTTTGACTACCAACTTTATTTCGTCAGTGTCTATGTGATTAGTGCGAGAAGACTCGAGTTCAGCAAATATTGTCCCCTTCTTCACGAAGAGTAGTAGGGAGAACGCTGGGAATTATAGAACAGTGAGCCGTATTTCCTTGAAGGTGAAGTTTTGGGAAAGGTTATGAGAGATATGATTTATGATCACCGAAGCAAGAAGAAGTTGATTCGCTACAGTCAACACGATTTTGCGAATAGCAGGTTGTGCCTCACAAACTTTATTGAGCTCTTTGAAAAGGTCAACAAACAAGTGGATGAGAGTAAAGTGGTTAACATGGTGTATATGATTTTCACGAATGCACGGTCGGCTGTTGCAGAAAATACAGAGACATGGGATTGAGGGTGATTTTGCGGTTTAGATCAGTAATTGGCTCGCTGAAAGAACACAGAGTGTGGTAGTTAATGGAAAATATTCATCCTGGAGTTCAGTTATTCATGGTGTACCACAAGGTTCCTGTTAGGGTCCACTGCTGTTTGTCACCTTTATAAATGACCTGGGTTCGAGCATGGGATGATGGATGAGCAAATTCGCAGAACACACTAAGTCGATGGAGTTGTCAACAGTGCCGAAGTCTGCTGCAGGTTACAGACGGACATGAATAATCTGCAGATCGGGGCTCAGAGGTGGCATATGGAGGTTATTGTGGAAAAGTGTGAGGTGATTTACTTTGTAATGAACAACAAGAATAAAATGTTCTGGGCTAATTGTAATATTCTTGGAAGTTTAGATGAACAGAGCGATCTTGGCGTCTATGTATATAAAACTCTGAAGGTTAACACACACGTTGATGGATTTGTTTGCAATGAGCACAGTGTGTTAGTTTTTATTGGGAGAGGGATTGAGTTTCAGGGCCAAACGATCCCTTTGCAGCTCCAGAAATTTGTCTGGTATGGCCAAACTTATCGAGTTCTGGTCGCCACATTATAGGACGGATGTGAAAGCATTGGAAAGTTTGTACACGAGATTTCCTCGGATGTTGCCTTCTGTGAAGAGAAGGTCTTACGAGGAAAGGCTGAGGGAGTTGAGGCTGTTTTTGATAGAGATAAGTAGTTTGAGAAGTGAATTAATAGAGACGTAAAAGATGATCAGAGTTTGCCGTAAGGTGGACAGTGGAGGCATTTTCTTCAAATGGTGATGGTTGGCACAAGGGCTTATCGATGTAATTTGAGGGTGATAGATGCCGAGGTAGCTGCCTTTCTCAGAGAGTAGTAAGAGCGCAGAACGCCTTGTCTTCAACAGTCGTAGACTCACCAACCTTCAGGGCAATTAAATGATCATTGGATAAACTTACGGCTTATAATGTCAAAATGCTGGTCAGATGGACTTCAGATTGGTCTTACAGGTCGGTGCAACATTAGTGCCAAAAGCACTTTGTTGCAATGTAATATTCCGAGTTTAAACTGTTCTTCAGCTTGAAGTTGCAATCATCTCTGGTCAGTATCAGTAAAACAAACACCTGGCGAGAATCCAATGCACAACTTTGGCAGTTCATGTGCTGCCATTCTGTCATGCAAGTACAGCAAACTAACTAACTGCACCACTGGATCTGCCGTCTAATGGTGACGAACGGCTCCTGATCTTACCACTGGGCCCCTCAACCCAATTACTTATTTTTTTTCTGTGTATCTGAAATGAAATGCAGTGCAGAGGTGGTTATACTGATAATGGATCATCGATTGTGAAGCATCAGCTTCAGGAAAATGGCATAGATAAATGTGGTGAAAATCGGTTTTATTGAATACTGCATACATTTTCCATGGCTTCCTGCGTTGGTCACAGGCAATGTTTTGTGGCCATTGTACTGGGATTTTCCTTCTATCGGCTTCAATTCGTCAGACAATTCGATTCACTGATATTTCACCAACTTCCTTTGGCATGTTCATCTGAGACATCGACCCACACTGCACACAATATCAACAATGTTCAGCATACTACGTGCACGAGCATGTGGCATGGTTTTTATGCACAGTGAAGATTGAATAATGTTCTGCAAGGGCAAATTAAATTCAGTTTAATTCGTAAAGTCGCAAGAATCCAGAGTTAGATTCAAAATGTCAGAAATTCACGTTCATTACCTTGGCCAGAATTCCAGCCCAGAAAAGGGGAAATCTACCCCTGAATCCCCAGCATCCATGCAATTGCTTGCTCCATGTGTCCACTTGGAAACCTATGTGAAGGAACATTCACCCTGAAGGAGAACTTGTGAGAATCCTGCGCTGTCTGATCTAAAGCTGAAACAAGTGCTGTCTATTCCAGCCTGGTGGGAAGCGAAGTGGAGATGAGACCAAAATATTATTTGGCGTTTAATTCATATTGTCCTCATTGTGATTATTTAAAAACCTTGGCCAGAAATGGCACAGACACAAAGGAGCAGAAGGAGGCCAATCTTAACACCGATCCTGTCCTGCCACGTAATTTGATATCGTCATGGCTCACAGAACAATTTTATGTCTTTTTCCAGCCCATCCACAACATCGTACTGTCTAACAGGTATTTATCGATCTCTACCATAAATAGACATCGATAATGTAAATCTGTGGGAGGAAAATGTTCCGTTTCGAGACAGTTAGGTTTATGCACGAATATTACTGGTTTTGCAGATGAGCAGCCGAGTCTGGTCTGACCACTTTGCAAAACATAAATCAAAACTCGACTCTGCTGGGATTCGAACCCACAACCTTTGAATAGCAACCTGAATAGAGATGTAGAAGTCTAACGCGCTTTCCATTGCGCCACAGAGCCGCACCAGCCGTTGCCTTTAAGCACACTAGCTTGCCTTTGACGCATTGCATTCAGGACACCCATCTCGCGCCTGTCTGTCCTCGTCACACTTTCTGATACCTGGTCCTTATCCACTAGTGCTCTGGCTCATCAAGTGTTCGGCTACAGACTGCTGAAACGTTCTCATGACACTTACCTTTACCACATGTTCAGATAATGATTTCCAGATAATCAATACTCGATAGGTGAAAGTATTCTTCCTAAATCTCCTCCTTGTCTCCTGTCTTTCATTTATGTTACTCTGTTCCTTCCCAATACAGGCTTATCCCTGTCACACATATCTATCCTCTTCATAAAATGAGCACGTTAATCGGTTTCTTATTCAGCGTTCTCTGCGCTGAGAGCAGCATCCCCAGCCTAGCTCACGTACCTTCACAATGGGAGTGGTCAAACCCTTTCCATTCTTTTCATCTCCTGTGAAATTCTCGTCCTGCATTCAGACGCTTCCAGTATCTGGCGATTACAACAGAAAAACAAAGTTCTCAGAAGAAAAGCCAAAAGATCTGAACAAATTCAGCAGCTCTTGTCTGTCTCTGATGAGGAAGGAAAGTTAACGCTTCGAGTCCAACGATCCGTCTTCAGAACTAATGGGAAGGGAGGGTGGGTGAAGAATGTGTAAGAGGGCGGACGGTTTCTAAAATGATTGAACTTGATGTTGGGTCCTAAAGTTTTCATGGTCTGTCGGTAGAAAATGAGTTGCGTGTCTTCCAGCTTGTGTTGTGTCTTGAAGGAGCACTGCAGCAAACCAGAGACTGAAATGATGGCCTGGGAACACAGTGTCTAGATTTGAGTGGCGCTGGAAAAGCACAGCAGTTCAGGCAGCATCCGAGGAGCAGTGAAATCGACGTTTCGGGCAACAGCCCTTCATCAGGAATACAAGCAGAGAGCCTGAAAGGTGGGAACACAGTGTAATGTTGAAGTTATAGGAGACTGGAAGATCGGGATAGTTTTTGTTGATTCTGGACAGAACGTAAGTGATCTCAGCTTTGTCACCGACTTTATTTTCCTCTCTCCATTGGAGAGAGATCACATTCTGAGCAGGAAATACAGTTGCCTCGATTAACTGAAGTGCAGACAAATCTCTGGAACATGCGACTGGGAGCTTCCAGAGTGAGGAGAGATATCTGAAACCAGCAGGAAATGTAACTGACAACATCGAACATTACAATGCAGTACAGGCACTTCGGCCCTCGCTGTTGCTGCAACCTGTAAAATAATGTGATGTCCATTGTAAAGGTAAATTAACATTTATTTTGAATCCAATAAAAGCACAGGGAAACAAATAAGTAATTACCTGACTTTGCAGAGGCATGTGTTGCAGACAGAGAGAAAATAATGTAAAGTTAAACCGAAATAATAGCAGATATACAAGGCCAGTAAACTACCATATCAGGGACAAACAGTCAAGGAATGAGAAAAAAAATCCTTTTGATGTGGAAGGCACCTTTCCTCACGTACCATTGGCGAAGGCATCCAGCGAGAGGTGGCAGGATTTGAGACGATGCATACTGCAGGCACAAAAAAACGAAAGATTGTGTTTTCAGTGACGATGTGAGTACCTGATTCAATGCACACATAAGGACAGATATGACGAAACTAAATTGGCTAACTCAGGCAGATCGACCAGTCCAAGTAACCCCCGCCAAGAGGGTAGCCTGGCGATTAGGTATGGTAGATGTCTCGTACCCAAGATTAAGAAGGGTCCCTACTGAGTGCAGGGCAAAAGGCAAACGTGATGTGGGGTTCATAGGAAGCTGTGAACCAGAAGAATAGCCCAGAAGTCTGAGTATCGTCCATGCAGAGCACGAGACCCGTTAAAACACGAGGCTGCCAAAGGATACTACTTTGCATCCCTCCTGAAAGCTTTAGTGATAATTCCCTGTGGATAATCACCGGTGAGAGCCCCCATTTTTCTGGTCAAAAAGGCAAACATTCCAGGTGAATCGGGGAAGCGGAGCTTTGTTCAAGACCTGCAGGTAGTCAATTATGCTGTTATTCTGCCCGCCCCAAATGTTCCTAATCCTTGTACTATATGAATTCAAATTCCACCTGAAAGTAAATGGTTCTCTGCTATGGATTTATCAAATGTCTTCTTCAGTGTACCGGTACACCCAGAAAGTCAATTCTGGTTCACTTTTCCACTCAAAGGCAAATCATATACACTTAAGCGACTTTGTCAAGATGACTGTGAGTCCCCCACCATAATTAATGAGGCTCGATGCTGGAGTCTGGAGATTCTTGTTTTAACCCCGGGGTCAGCGCTTCTGCAGTATGTAGACGAATGCTTAATAGCAGCACCAACAGAGGAACAATATGAGAAAGATACGCTTGTGTTGCTCTGCCATCTCGCCAGGAATGGGCACAAAGCTTGTTTCGCAAATCTACAATTTGTGCAACAACAGGTGAAGGTCTTTGATCATTTCTTGTCTGAACAAGGGAAGGGCATTGGTCAAGACAAAGTTCAAGCAATCCAGCAAATTCCAAAGCCTCACACGAAGTAACAAGTGCTATTCCTTTTGGTCATGCACTCCTACTTGTCGATTTTTTATCCCACATTACACAACCCTTGAGGCGCCCCTAAACGAAATTTCCAATGGCTTACAGTTGCAGAACCAGAGACCGTTGCAGTTGAATTAAAAAGGCGCTCCAAACCATACCTACACTGGGGGTCCGAATCCAAACAAGCCTTTTGTACAAACGGTAGATGCATGACATTTGAGCTGATGCAGGAGAATGTGGGAAAATTGAAGCAGGTTGCTTACATTTTGGCTAAATCTAGAACCCGTAGCGGCAGGATTGCCTATATGCCTGCAAGCCGTGGCTGCAGCTGAAAAAGTTTGTTGTAGCGTCCAGGGACACAGTCGGCTTTGGGGAATTAACCCTTCTGGTCCCACATGCATCCTTACTGTTTTCCGAGCAAAGCACAGCACACATGTCTGCAGCACGTTGGCTCAGAAACAATACTGTACTATTGGAGATGCCTAACATTGCAATAACGAGATGCAACGTCCGTAATACTGCTAGCCTTCTCGCCACAACAGGAGACAGAGACCCACATGACTGTGTCGCTGTAACTCACCAAGACCAGACGTGCAGGATTCACAAACTCAGAATCAGGATATTGCGTTTTTTTGTGAATGGGTCCGCATTCAGGGGCAAACGGACAGGCCAGAATTGTGTTTGGTATGCTGTAGTAACTACCCAGGAGGTAGTCAAAGCGGAATCACTCCCTTGTCATCTGTCAGCTCAAGCAACAGAGCTGATTGCCTTGACTGAGGCATGTCAATTGGCTGAGTGAATGATAGTGAATATTTAAACAGACAGCAGATATGCATTCGTGGTTGTTCATAATTGTGGAAATCTGTGGAAACACACGGGCTTCTTGATCTACACTGGAAAGCCCAAAATACATCGTGGCCTGACTTCTGACCACCTAAATCATTCGTTGTCTGTAAATGTGAAGCCCACAGGAAAAAGTACGATTCCCTTTCTCAAGGCAATGCGAATGCAAACTCACCGGGAAGGACAGCAGCCCAGCAGCAGCCAAGTGATCAGTTGACATGTGTATGTCAAATATTTGTAATCCAAAGCAGACTTATGGGAGGTCGAGTCGCAGGCCACGCCGAATGACAAGTGTGAATGGACAATGGTAGGTTGCAGAATGAGGGAATGGGTGTGGTGTGGCCCCATTGGTAAACCCTGTCAACGCGATCATTATTCCCATTCTATGCCAATTAACACACAGCGAGGACCATGTATCAAAAGGGGGGATGTAGCGAATAAAGTGGTATGATTTTATCTTGATATTTAATTTGGTTTCCGTAGTCGAATCTGTAAGTCTTCTTCGGACATTGTGCAAAATAATTTTCCAAAGGTCATCTTAGTCAGTCCGGGACTGAGGTTCAGAAAAGAACAAATGTTCCTGTTTTTTTTTTGGAGCTGGGTGTGTTTACATTCTCCCCACCTCACTCAATGTAGAAGGACTTATAAACTTCATTTCTGTCAGTCCAGGTGAGACACTTTGTGACGCGGGTAGTTTCATTGGCAAAGAAAAGGCACTTATCCCATGAAGCTTCCTTTCATCCTCTGTCTGCCCATTCATTCAATTTGATCACTGCTGTTTTGATAAATTTCACCTCTGCTCTCCTGTTGTTCTTTCGTAATTCGAGGGAACGTCGAACCGAATCCCAAAATCATATTAATGTTCGGTTGTTCATGTTACATCAATGACCAGACCAGAACAAGTTAGCAGGAAATTGAATAACACAAAAAATATTTTTAAAATTCCTTCCAGAAAATTAATCGACTGCAAAGTCAGAATATGAGAAATGTCAGAGTGCACTGATATTTAGCCCATTTCACAATGCACAGATACACCTAGACGAGTTCAGTCTTTGCGAAATGTTTATTTATAATTGTGACAATTCCCTGGGGCAGATCCTCCCTCAATCCACAAAAATGTACGCTGCCAAAAACTATTTGAGTTCAGATTAAAATGGCTCAGGATACTTTCCATCAACCCAAAGGTTACTGCGCTATGTCAATTGAAGTGTATCCAGATAAGGTTAGAACTCCCAGCCTTTTCTCCCACAGCTCCCTATTCCAGTTGCTCCAGCCTAGTTTGGAGCTCCCATCCTGGGAGTTTCACGCGCCTCTCTGCCATCATAGCAGAACTGCATGCTCACGGACTTTGTCACTGGCAGAACGAGTGGAGATTCACGCGTTCATTCCGCTCTCAAATTCCGATCGGATCTTCGCCACTGCGTCGCTAAATTTCTGTGATTCCAGACCTGGAAGCCAGTGTGATTGAAGTGTGCAATCGTAGTTACAACCTTGTCTCGAGGCACTGGTAAAGTAACGATGAGAAACTTCGTTGTTATTTAAACCAACATTTCAACAACTTGTGTGCTAAGCCTGTACATTTCATCTTTTCTCGAAATCATTCGAAATCAGTCTTCAACATTCTCAATGATGGACTCTCCACAGCCACTGAGGACATCGAAGATGACGACACAACCCAATCTCAGTAGGTTATCCTCTTGTGCATGTGGTGCTGTTCCTCGCCAATCTTAGCCATTGCATTTATTGCTTTTACTGTTGGTTATTTTTTCATGTGATCGTATAGTGGCTCGTCCTCTGCATTTTGGCCGAAGCAACCTCCATTCAAATCCGAGTATCAGTAATGCGCATTTGTTCCATGTTACTCCACATAACCCTTGCAAAACAAACGCAGAAAGGAAGAAATCAATTTTTAAGATTAAAATGCTCTCGAAGGTGATGATTTTTTTGCTTCAAACTTTATCTGCACCTAATCTCGGAGATATTTCTCCCTTTCCCAATCACTATTCTTCCATTCTATCCTTCCTCACATGCCACTGGGACATTGCACAAAATAACATTCACTTTCACATTGACACCTTAAATTCGTGCTGCAGCTGTCACTCTTATTAGGTGAACTTGCACCAATACCACCATGAGGAGCTTTAAGCCACTTAATGCAATCAGATAATGTGGTTGGGTTATCAATCCTCATGTAAAGTGTTTGATTTGCATGGACCAAATATCATTGGAGCACTGGGTTCATGAAAAGGACGCAGAACAGTATCGAGGAAAAGAGACTATATTGGAAAAGACCAATGTTTGTGAATTCCCCACATTTATTTCAAATCTTTATTCGTCTCTCGCTAGAGTGTTATGTATAATTCTGCAATTCTGCAATTTATGTATAAAAGAAGCGATATGACAGCTGTGGAAATGGTGCAGAAGTGATTTGCCAATATATTCTCTGGATTGAAGAACTTCAGCTATGAAAGAGTTTAGACAGACTGGCTTTGCTTTTGTGAGAGCAGGAGAGATTGAGAGGAGACAGTATTGAGATGTAGAAAATAATGAGTGGCATGGATTGGGTACACTTAACGAAAGATTTCTCGATGATGGATGGATCAATCAATCATAGATTTAAGATAAGAGTCATAAACGATCGAGTAGCTCTACACAATAAAAAAATCTTTATTAGCTTGCGAGTCATTGGAATCTGGACATCACTGTCCCTATGAGTCAGAGCGGCAGAAATTCTAATAATCTTCAGAGATACTTAACTGTGAATTTGCAATGCTTAAGGCACACAACGTTAAATGATGTAAAATGGGATAAGGATAATCAAGCAGGTGTTATTGACAAGAACATGCACAAGTAGCTTGCAGGCTCAGTTAGCTCCGACATCCACCGCGTGGCGTTTGGTAAACTCAGTTGTGACGTGGGAGGCCAGGGTTCATTTTCCCGCTGGGCCGGCTCTGACTGTTTCAGGGTTTCAAGGTTTGTGTAAAGATTTGTTGTTCAGGTGACGGATGCAGATGGTGTGGGGAAGTTCGGTGGCTTTGGGAAGTTGGTTTGCAGCCGTTTCCTCCCCTTTCTCGGTGATATCTTCAAGGCAGATGAAACTCATGTGAAGCTCTGCTATCCTGCAGCGTTTCGAATTGATTTGATTTATTTCCCACTGCTTTCAGTTGCTGTTTCTTGTCGTTACTTTGCATGTCCCAGAATGTTGAGTCCAGATCAACTTGTTTTTTAATGGAGTCATTGGATAGTCTCATCATTCTAGAAATTCTCTGGCTTCACTCTGTTTAGCTGGCCCCAATGCATTTGTGTTGTCACAGTCGAATCTGTTGTCCTCGTCATCGCTGTGCATTGCTACTCGGAACAGCTGGTTGTGTTGTTTAGTGGATCTTCCAGAAATATTTTGCAACAATAGACATTCCCGCAGATTCATTGTCAAAAACAACGCCAGGAGGACATGCCATTACCCAACAAACCAAGCTCTCTAAATTATAGGTAAAAGTATGTCTCAGCACGTACAGCCAGACCCCTCTCACCACTCGGAGTTATGAGACAGCATAAACCGAAAGACATATTTGACAACAACTCACCAAAAAATGGACCAAATACCCATCATAGGCAAGACAAATTTGGAAAAGAAATATTGCATGTCGTGACTGCTGGAAATATTATACAGGACAGACAACTCACGATACGCATTCTTGAAGATCAACTTGACATGAAACACAACTGCCAGGTGTCCCCAGTAGGTTGACTCATGACACTGAGTGTCGCTGATTCCGTGGCTGGAATCTCACAATGTGTGACAGTCTGCAGCAATTTTTTTTTTAGATTAGATTAGATTAGAGTGTGGAAACAGGCCCTTCGGCCCAACAAGTCCACACCGACCCGCCGAAGCGAAACCCACCCATACCCCTCTATTTACCCCTTACCTATCACTACGGGCAATTTAGTATGGCCAATTCACCTGACCCTGCACATCTTTGGACTGTGGGAGGAAACCGGAGCAACCAGAGGAAACCCACGCAGACACGGGGAGAACGTGCAAACTCCACACAGTCAGTCGCCTGAGGCGGGAATTGAACCCGGGTCTCAGGCGCTGTGAGGCTGCAGTGCTAACCACTGTGCCACCGTGCCGCCCACAATGGAGAACGTGTTGCTGGAAAAGTACAGCAGGTTAGGCAGCATCCAAGAAGCAGGAGAATGGATGTTTCTGACATGAATACTTCATCAGATATTCGGCCAAAACGTCGATTCTGCTACTCCTCAGATGCTGCCTGATCTGCTGTGTTTTCCAGCACCGCACTCTTGACTCTGATCTCCAGTATCTACAGTCCACACTTTATCCTCCGTCTGCAGCATTAGTTAGTACCTTGTGTGAGGGAACTGTTGACATTACCAATGTAAAATTCGTTTGATGTTTGAGAAACACAACCAGGTCCGCAGCCCAAAAGAGTGTTTCTGTTGTTTCGAGTTTCCTGGCTGTACAATGTGTGCTTCTGTGATCGCACAGTTTGTAGTAGTCTGGGGAGCGGCTGCAGTTATCTGCGTTTACATCCTAGATGCTATTGGTGCTTTTTGATTTTTTCTTGATTTGTGCAACAGTAACACGGTGACGGATCAATTAATATTTCAAGAAGGCAGACCGACGTGGAAAATGTCGAGGTGCTGGTGACATGTGATCAGAGATTACCGAGATTCAGGATAAACGAATGTTGATTTCTTTCGGGTCGTGATGAAGAACAACCAGGGAAATAAGTCACCAGCGGGTATAGTTTACAAGGGCACTCATAGGAAGCAAAATGCGAAATAAAACGTACAAAATGACGAAGACAGATGAAGGATGACAGTAATCATGGGTTATCTGACTTCCACTCCGCAGCTCCCCTAATTCCCACACCCAGCCCCATTGTAAACAAATGTTAGAGAACCATAAACATTAATGTCGTCCATTGGAACGATCCAAGTCTTTTCTAAATTTTCGATTCGGCTATTAGTTTCAATTATTTTTTTCTTTCCTGGGAAATCATCACTTTCATTGTTAGCAATCGTAAAGGGAGCCATCCTTTTTGTCATGGAAATAATATGATACTAAGCTTTGTTTGTGGCGTGTATAAGACTCCACTGTGTCGCACGTTTCTTCTACTTTCTCTCGATTTTAATGGTACTCTATCTTTTGAATCTTCCGAGCAACGTGCATGACCTCATAATCCGGACATGTAACTGCATCTGACAAGTTTTTGCCCACTCACCCAATCTATCTATATGCCTATTCATATTGCCACGATCTCATCATAACATGCTCTCCCACGCGTGCGTATTATCAGCAAATTTGGACACATTTCACACTGCCCCTTTCTCCATGCTATTAACAGAGAGATAATTGAAGCCTTGAATATACCCAGTTTTTAAAGGCCTCTGCTGTAAATGTTTCTACATACTTGCTACCCTCTGAATGTGAGAACATCCTCCTCATTTATTTCTTATGTGGGTAACCCCTTCCCCTGAGATTGGGATCTCCGGTCCTTCACTATTTTGGATATAAAGTAGAAGAGAACAAACTTTTATAGTAAAACACAATCTCACTGCTGTCTCCAGTGCCAGTTCTGATTTTTTTTCTTTCACCTCTGTTTGAACAAACTGCCCGGATGAGCACATTATTACTGACAATGACACATCTGCTTCACAGGTGCTTCAGTGCCAGTGATTGGAGTGGAGCTGAAAGGCGCGATAAAAGTGCATCTTTTTTCATTCGACCATTGCCATATTATTAATCTCTCTGCTCATGAAAATGGATCCGTTATATGCATTCAATCTCTCATCAATACCGAGCATGTTTCACTCACAGTTGATTTTAAATGATTTCTTGTTGGATGAGTTATCTATGCAACTCCAGAAAAACCGTCTCAACAACTCGATATGTTCTCAGGTCTGCTCATTTCTTGACATACAGGAAACTTGCTCCAAAAAAAAAACATTTCCAGAGTCGTGAATCTCTCCACAAAAGGAGTTTTATTTATCTCTCTACATGGTGCAAAGCACAGGATTGTGAAAAGATTCTGGGAAAATGTTGCCAATTGTCAAGTGGGAAACCTTTCAGCAAGCAAAACAGAAATCCCAGCGTCGAGCTTTGTGAATCTTTAGATATTCCTTGGGGCGCGGATTCAGTGGAAAATGAAGGGTGAACTGGCCGGCTGGGCAGAGACAGTTTAGATATCTTTCTGTTCTTTCGGAGGCCGTTATTTTGACTCTGATGTACTCCGGACTTGAATTGATCTGTGACATTGAAGGATTCTGTTCCTGCACGTCAGGAAGTCAAATCTCATCTCAGCTCCGGGGCAATTAGAAAATGCGGGAACAGATAGGACACTGAAAGTCTGGAAATGAGGCGATCTCTGTAGGAGGATAACTGATTTCCGGTGTCATGCTTGTGACTGTAAAGGGTGGGATCAGCCTATTCCCATGTCTTCACCGTGAATTCCCCAGGATTTATTTCGGAAACGACATACTAATTAAAGATGTTTGTCAATATGTGAGGAGCAGGCTGCAGCTTGCATTCGGGGATCATTGAAGCCATTGGTTCAACAGTCTCTGTGGCGATGTTAGTCAGTGCGTTCGGCTCTTCACTGACAGATTGCTGTTCTCCCACGACCCAGGAACAGAGCGACAGCTGTTCTCACACAATCTGTTTTTTTTTTGTCCGCACAGTTCCGGGATTTTACCGAGTTCAGAAAATTATTCCTCAAAAGGCTCGAAGGGAGAAGGTTCCGCTTTTAGGAGAGCTGGTTCCCGGTGACATGTATGTGTCTGCAAAGTGTGAGATCAAACTGTTCCCATTGTCCACAATGAATGCTCCAGGATTAATTTTGGAAACGTCAAACCAATTGAAGACAATTTTCATTTTGCGAAGGACAGGCAAAAGCTTGAATTCACTAACAGTCTGCTTTAAGAGATCCTGCAAGGGGCCTGCTACAAGGGACTCCCCAGCCTCTGTGGAGCAATTAGTTCTCTCGTTTGGCTGTTAACCGAGAGGGTGTGCCCACGCATGGAGCGGTCGCTGTTCTTATCCATCCGACTCCTTTGCTGTGCAGTTTCTGGTTTTTAATAAGGTCTGTAATATGTAGCCAAACGTAAACCAAATCAGTGAGGAAACACAAATGCGTTTCTGTATTGTTGAATGGCTCGTGAAGGGTTGTGGACACTCGGACTCTCAAACAAAAACCGAAACTGCTCAAGGAACTCGGCAGGTATGACATTACCTGTGAGAGAAAATGGAGTTCTGAAAAACTCCTGGAGAAGCTCCGAATCTTTGTCTCTGTTTATCTCTCCCCAGATGCTGCCAGATCTGTTTAGTTTTTCCTGCAATTTCTCCCTTTCTTTTTAAATGAGTGACCATTTCAACCATCGAGATTGTTTACACAGTCCAAACATGTCCTGACATTTAACCCTATCGAAACTGTGGTGATTGAATTCAAACAAATAAACTTGAAACAAGTTTAGTAGCGCGCTTCTGCAGTTCTGGCCAAGTGGTTGACGCGATGGGCGTTAATTCCACTGTGGATTCCTCATTGCAGTTCAGTATTCTCTGACTGTAATTGAGAGCCGAGAGTGAACTTGAAGAGTGCTTGTTCTCTGCTTTCTTGTTTCAAATTCAAATCGCAGGATAAGGTGAAATGCGTATAACTCAGGCAAGGAACGTTAGTAATCTGCAACCAACCGCCTGTCACGATGTAAAAGGCAGAAAACTCCAAAGCAGGTAAGTTCCATTTAGTTGTACACTTCCATTACTGATTACGTTTGCCCCTCTGACAAAAGTGATGCCAAATGAGATAAGAACCGTTAAGGGGATTGTGTTGGACTGGTGCAGACTTAGTGGGCCAAAGGACATTTTTGTGCTAGACACTTCCATGGCCAGCTGCGAGGTGGTCAGTTTGTGAAGTAACAGGACATTCTTTGCAAAATGTCCTTCGGCGAGGAAGAGGTCGAAGCTACTCTCCCCGATAGTTCTGACAGTCACGGCATTCATTGGCACATTTCAATTGGTAATAACTATTACGGTGCATATTTGTGGAATCAGTCTATCTGATAATCAGGACGATGAGACCGTGATGTCTCATTAACCAGCCGAGAGCAAGCCCTTGCAGCTTACATTCCCTGGCTCTGCTTTTGAGATAAAGATTACTTTCTCGATGTGCCTGCGTTTATATCAAACAGCTCATTGACATCGGGACTGGATGTTCGGGGAAAGTGGAGGTGTGACAGAGGCAGAAATAGAACAAGCTGAGACGTGAAAGATTTTGCCGTGGGTCCGTTGTTTTTTGTGAGGAATGTCTGCTGGGCGCTATCCTGTCAGGCCCCAGGAGCCAGGCGGCTTGTTTTGCTGGGATTTGTGTTATTGAAAGTTACACATGAGAAGCGTGTTCGATTATTTCAGCTCAGTATCCATTTCGTATCGCGGCTCACCACAATGATGCACATTTTCTGGCGAAGTGCCTTGTATTCCACTTCAAGCCGCCTTTCTTTTGAGAAACTTACAGACGTAAAGCACATGGAGTGGGGAGAATCCTGAGGACACTGTCACTGTCGGGGAATGTGCCTGTGTGACTGCCTCTGTATGTGAACATGAGAATACGCTTTCAAAGGGGTTACAACAGTGTGACCAGGTCAACCTTCAGTACCATTGTTATGTCATTTAAGATCACAGGGAGAATGTAACTGCTGCAAACCGGGACGAGAATAGATGTATGCCTAATATCGTGCGCTTCACGATGGACCCTTCTCCACTCCTCTCCCACACGCTTTTTAAACTCGAGGCCAGAGAGAAACTGACCTGACGAGAAAATCGCTTCACAACCTTCTACTACCAATTTTGCAAATTTATTTCTATCTTGCCACCTAAAACATTTATTTAAATGTAAAGAAAATGAATGTGCGCTCAGCCAATGGGACACCTTTGGTAACAGTCCTTCAGCCTGAAAACGACCCTGCACCACCATTCTGAGCATACTGCTGTTAAACTGATTTTATATCTAAGTGGAAGACTCACATTTAACTCCATGCGATCTAACTTTATGAATTAGTCAACCATGTGGAACCGTGTAAAATATTTTATTAAAGTCCAAGTGAGCAAAGTCTGTTACTTTGTCCTCATTGATCTTCTTGGTTACGCCCTCAAAAAACTCAATCAATTCTGTGCAAAACCATGCTGATTATCCCGATTCATTCCTTGTATCTAAACATTCATATAAATCCTATCATTTAGAATTGCAATAAACAACTTACCCACGACCATAACCAGACACAATCATCGATCGCTCCCAGGCTTCTCCGTGAATTCCTTTCTAAACAAAGGCACAATAGCCATCCCCTGGTCATTCGGCGCCCCACTCGTCATAATAGATGATAAAAATATTTCTACGAAAGTTCCAAATGTTTCCTTCCCGAACTTCCCACAAGTTTCCGGGATACAGGAGATCAGATCCCAGAGAAATATCCAACTTTATATTTTCCATGTCCTCCAGCCCTTCCCCTTTTCAATGTGAACGACTTTCAAAACATCAATGTTTAATTGTACCCGTTATGTCGTTCTCCATGGTGTAAACTGACGCGAAGTGAACATTATATGAGTCCCCATCTGCTGAGATTCAAGACAAAGATGAGCTCTTTCATCTTAAAGTCCTATTTGGTCTCAAGTTCTTAATTATTGTAGATTCTCTTTAGACTATACTTAGCTTTATGTTCTGATGACATCTCATATCCTCGATTGACCTTTATAATATCCTCCTGAAGAATGCCCCTCCACTCCTTATATCGTTCAAGAGATTCACTTGAAACCATGTGTTTATATGGAAGCTGTCCCCTTTTTTTTAAAAAAAAGTCTTATGACAAGGCGTAAATCTCAGCAACCAACATTGTTCTTACGGAATACCTACAATGTGGAACACGGCCATTCAGACCAAGAAGCCCCCACTAATCCTGCGAAGGGAATCACACCCAAACTCACACCTCTACTCAATTCCTTAAACTCTGCATTTCCCATGACCAAAGAACGTCAGCCGCACATCCTTCGTCAGGGGAGGAATGTGCAAACTCCAAATACACAGTCATCCAAAGTAGATATTGAACCAACATCGCTGAGGCCGCAAGACATGGGTACTCGCCACTGAGGCAGCCATTATAAACCTCCGATCCACCACTCAAAACATATCATCACCAATACCTACTCTTAATGTTCCAAATGCACCTGCCCAGAACCTCCTATTGACTGAGGTCTAAACCTCTGCCCGTGCTTTCCTATTCGCTTGAACTGAACGCCTGCATTGTATTTGCCTTCCTAAACACCAACTGAAACTGCATGTGAAACATAAGAGAAAATTGAACTTTGAATTCTTTCTGCTTTCATAAAATTGTTTGTGCCTCTACTCTTACCACCAAACATATGACCGCACACTTTTACACAAAGTACCGCAACCGCAACTATTTTTTCAAAGCACTCAGTTTGTTCAAGTCATTCTGCCGCATGCCCACTTCAACAATAAGATCTGGCCTTACGCCTATCATTGTGTCTTCTTCAAATGGAGCAACAACACCCTCAATTCCTTTGAATGGATCCTTCATACATAATGTGAATAGATGTGTTGGAACACTGACTCCTGCTGAACTCCACTAGTCACGGGCTGCCATCCTGGAGAAGACCCCTTTACCCAACTGTCTGCCTTCTGCCAATCAGCCAAGCCTCAATCCATGTCCTCTTCTTTAGCAGTTTGCCGTACTGCACCTTGACATATGCCTGGGGAAATTCAAGTTGGTCACCTCCACCGGCTTGACTCCGTCTAACTTGCTCATTACCTACTCAAAGTATTTAACACAAAGCTGATTTATTTGATTGTTATCTAGAATATTCCAACTTTGATTCCAGGCCTGAATGTGAAGAACAACAATGTTCAATTGCTGTTGCGATATGTAAACACGACGCTGCCTTAGTAGGGTCGATGAGTGAGTGAATTCCTTCCCTCGGTGGGATCCTCTATTCTCTCAACAGGGTCGATGAGTGACCTAACTGTTTTGCTCACATGGCGCAGGTAAATGCTTGCGGCCAAATGCAAACCAGATGGTGTACTGAGAGTTGAGATGATCGCTTAAACCTATTCCTGGAATAGGTTCCTTGAAACGTCTCTGACAATTCGAAAATATCGATGGGAAATCAGTTCTACAGAGACTAGAGAGCACATCCCACAGGCTACATATTTGATAGGTCTCTCCACAATGTGATGACGCTCATGATGAACTGTCCCCAGGAACGTTTATAATGATTAATGTCTTTATTCAGTGTGAACAAATTGAACACACGCAAGTATTCAGCACCTTCTGCAGCACTTCTCGCAGTCATGGCATTTAGAAAGACCTGTTAATATGGCGAGAAAGGTGATGATCCATCCGGTCGCTCGGACTTTGCAGCACGGTTCCACAGATTTGGAATTGGAAAGGTCTCTATTCCGGGTGAACACGTGGGTCAGACGTCAGGTCTCTATATATCTTAATGGTCTCTTATTTATGTGGGCATATTTCTCAGAGATGAAACACATAGAAGTTTGATAACATTTTCCAAAGTTCGGAGAGAGAAAAGGTTTCTCATTAGTATGAGCGTCGTGTTCGGTTCTCCAATCGCTGGACTTTTTAAAGCATTTTCCGCAGTTCAGACACTGAAATCGTTTCTCATCATTTTGAATGAGTAGGTGTCGCAGTAGGTCAGAGACAGAGTGAATCCCTTCCCACACTCTGAGCAGGTGAATGGCTTGTTCCTGGTATCATTGCGTCTATGGGAATTCAGCTCAGACAGGGAAATGAATCCCTACATTTCCACAGTCATTCCTCACTATGACTGCAATTGAGGTGTGTAAGTCTGATGACAGGTAAAAACATGGTCCACATGCACAATAAGTGAACAACTTATCTCACACTATTACCAGAGCTTTTTCCTTTCATGTTCAAAATCTGATGAAGTTGTATTTGGGATAAAATTCGTGGCTTCATCAGATTATGGTGGAGAGGTTGACTTCTAAATCTTCCCCTTCTCATATCCTGCGAAATTGATGTGATCCCAAAATGAAAGTGTGAAACCGTCTTTCAAAAGACTCTAGAATCTGTTTGAAGATATCGTCTGAAGGTAAGGGATTTTCGACACTAAGAATTTGACCAGAATTTTGTCAGAATCTTTCATGCACACAACTTTCACCACAGAGAACGAGCAGGTCAGCAGGTGGATATGAACACGATCGTCTCCGTGTTCCCTCCAGGTCAAACACTGTCCTGACATGTCTGACATATAGTCCTGTTGGAGCAGACATTTCTTACAATTCAATCATTGCAAAATTGAGGCCTCTGACTTCAGTCCCAACCTCAAAATTTACTGCCTCGCCACTGAGTCGAACGTGTGATGCTGGAAAAGCGCAGCAGGGCAGGCAGCAACGAATGAGCTGGACAATCGATATTTGGACTTCATCAGGAAAGAGGCTTGTGAACCGAGGGGGTACAGAGACAAATGAACGCGGGTGGGGTGGGACAAGGTAGCGGAGAGATGATAGATTGATGGAGGTGGGGACAATGATGAAAGGTCGCAGCGCAGGCTGGAGCAGATAGGTGGGATGGAAGATGTACAGATAGGACAGTTCGTGAGAGCGGCGGAGGCTCTGAACCTGAATGAACTTGGCTGTGTGGGAGGGAGATTTGACTGTTCAGCCAGAGGCCAGTGGTGTTGTTTGGTGCGGGTGTCCCGGAGATGTTTTCCGAAGCGGTCTGTAATTAGGCATCCAATTTCCTCAATGTCGAGGAGACAGCAAAGGGAGCAATTGTTACAGTAAATGACATGCGTGGAAATGCAGGTAAAACTCTGATGGACATGCAAGTGTCTTTTGGGCCTTTGACAGAGTTCAGGACGGATGTGTGCGTGGATGTTTTGCAAATCCCGTGTAGGAATGAGAAGGTGCTGGGAGGGGAGGGTGGTTTTGTGGAAGCGTGCACTTTGTAAGGGAGTGGAAGAGGGAATGATCTTTACAGAAAATGGATAGGGGTGGGGAGGGAAGCACATCTTAATTGTTGGGGTTCATTTGTAGCTGACGGAAATACCGGAGGATGACATGATGTCTACAGAGGCTGCTAGATTTTAAAGTGTTGAAGAAGGAAATTCTGTCCTCGTCATATTTGGAGGGATGGGTTTTGGGAGTGGGTTGAGGGAAGTGGATGAGATGAGCTGGAAGGCATCATCGACGACGTGACAAGAGAAAATGCCTTGCCACTGATTCAAATTTCTCCCTGGCATTGGTTTGAGTCTGAACAGACACGTCATTACCATGGTGACATCCTTCAACTCGTGATGTGTTTTTAACCACATATCCCCATCATCACCATGTCAGCCGACTTGCACCTCATTAACATCATTAACTCTTCCACGTCTCTGCCCTCCTGCAGCTCAAACGCTAAACCATTTGTTTGGACGACACGGTCATAATACACTTCGATCCGTTCTTTCAAATTCTCTCCATGCTCTGGTGTTCGTGGAGCAATGGATAGAGAGAGAGAGGAGTTGAGCACGTGGCTACACGGATGGTGCAGGAGGGAGGGTTTTGGATTCTTGGATAATTGGGGCTCTTTCTGGGGTCGGTGGGACCCGTACAAGCAGGATGATCTTCATCTGAACCAGAGGGGTACCAATATCTTTAGGTGGGGGCGGGAAATTCGCTAAGGCTATTGGGGTGGGTTTAAACTAATCCAGCAGGGGGATGTGAACCAAAATTGTAGTTCAAGTATAGAAAATTTTGAGAGTAGGGAGGTCCAGAATCAAGCTTCAGGGGCGCAAGATGGCACCAGAAAGCAAGAATTTGGTTTGGAGTGTGTCTGCTTCAATGCCAGGAGCATCCAGAATAAGGTGGATGAACTTGCAGCTTGCATTGGTACCTGGGAATTCGATGTTGTGGTCATTTTGTAGACATGAACAGAGCAGGGACAGGAATGGTTGTTGCAGATTCCAGGATTACAATAAGTACAGAGAACAAGGTAAAAGAGGGAGACGTGTGGCTGTGTTGGTCAAGGACAGTATTACAGTTGCAGAAAGGGTGTTTGGGTCTCGTCAACTGACGTAATATGGGCTGAAGTTAGAAACAGGAAAAGAGAGGTTACGCTTTGGGGAGTTTTCTACAGGCCTCCGAATAGTTCCAGAGATGTAGACGAAAGGATAGCAAATATGATTTTCGATAGGAGTGAGGGTGAGAGGGTAGTTGTCATGGCGGACTACAACTTTCCAAATATTGGCAGAAAACACCATAGTAGGATTACTATAGATGGGTCAGTTTTTGTCCACTGTGTGCAGGAGGGGTTCCTGACACATTATGTAGACTGGCCATCAAGGAGCGTGGTCACATTAGATTCGGTAATGGGTAATGAGCCCGGCCAAGTGTTAGACTGGGAAGTAGGTGAGCACTTTGGTGATAGAGATCACCGTTCTGTTGAGTTTACTATTGTGATAATATAGATAGGTGTTTACCACTGGGCAAGAGTTACAGCTGGGGAAACGTCATTTATGATGCGATTAGGCAGGATTTAGGAAGCATAGGATGGAGAAGGAAACTGCAGTGTTGGCACGTTAGAAATGTGGAGCTAATTCAAGGAAATGCTACTGTGTGTCCATGATAAGTATGAATCTGTCAGGCAGGGAGAAAGCTGTAGAGCGCAGGAGCCGTGGTTTACGAAGGAAGTAGATTCTCAGGTCAAGAGGAAGAAGAAGGCTTATGTTAGGATGAGATGCAAAGGCTCATTTAGGGCGCTTATTGTCTACATGAATAGTGCCAGAAGACTGGAGGAGAGCAAATGTGGTTCCCATGTTCAAGAATGGGAGTAGAGACAATCCTGTTTATTATAGACCAGTGAGCTTCACTTCAGTTGTTGGTAAAGTGTTGGAAAGGGTTATAAGAGATAGGATTTATAATCATCTAGAAAAGAATATTTTGATTAGGGATATGCAGCATAGTTAAGTGAAGGTTACGTCGTGCCACAAAAACCTTATGGAGTTCTTTGAGAAGGTGACCAAGCAGGTAGATGAGATGATGTTGTGTGTATGGATTTCAGCAAGGCGTTCGATAAGGTTCCCCACAGTAGGCTATTGTAAAAAATCCGGAGGAATGGGATTGTTGGAGATAAAGCAGTTTGTGTCAGTAATTGGCTTGCTGAAAGAAGACACAGGGTGGTAGTTGTTGGGAAATGTTGCTCCTGGAGTCCACTTAACAGTGCTGAGCCGCAAGGATCGCTGTTAGGTCCACTGCTGTTCGTTTTATAAACGACGTGGATGAGGGTGTAGAAGGGTGTGTTAGTACGTTTGCAGACGACACTGAGGTTGGTGGAGTTGTGGATAGTGACGAGTTACGTAGAAGGTTGCAGCGAGATAAAGATAAGGTGCAGAGCTGGGCTGAGAGGTGGAAAATGGAATTTAATGCGGGCAAGTGTGAGGTGATTCACTTTGGTCAGAGTAAGAGGAATGCAAAGTACTAGATTAATGGTAAGATTCCTGATAGTGTAGATGAGCAGAAAGATCTCAGTGTCCAGGTACACAGATCCTCGAAAGTTGCCAGCCAGATTGACAGAGTTGTTAAGAAGGCACACAGTGTTTTAGATTTTATTAATAGAGGGATCGTGTTCTGGAAACATGAGGTTATGCGACAGATGCACAAAATTCTAGTGCGGCCACACTTGGAGTATTGTGTACAGTTCTGGTCACCGCATTATAAGAAGGACATGGAAGCTTTGGAAAGGGTGCAGAGGAGATTTACTCGGATGTAGCCTGGTATGGAGGGAAAGTCTTACGAGGAAAGGCTGCGGGACTTGTAATTTTCTCGATAGAGAGAAGAAGGTTGAGAAGTGACTTAACAGAGACATATATTATATTCAGTGGGTGAGGCAGGGTGGATAGAGAGATCCTTCTTCCAAGAATGGCGACAACCAGCACGAGGGGGCATAGCTTTAAATTGAGGAATGATAGATAGAGGACAGGTGTCAGAGGTAGTTTATTTACTCAGAGAGTAGTAAGGGTATGGAACGCTTTGCCTGCAGCGGTAGTAGATTCCCGAACTTTAAGTACATTTAAGTCGTCATTGGACAAGCATATGGACGTACATGGAATAATGTAGGTAAGGTGGGCTTCAGATTGGTACACAGGTCGGCGCAACATCGAGGGCCGAAGGGACGGTACTGCGCTGTAATGTTCTATGTTCTATGTTCTATGCTCTAACTCCCTCAGCTTCTGTTCAACGGTGCACTTGCGTTCTGTTCATTGTTTCATTGTTCATTATCTGAATGACATTTTTACCAACGCCCATTTTCCCAAACGTGCAATGCGGCCTTCACAGCTTTATCTTTCCACACGGGCTCCCTCATGGTGGAAGGGAAGGAGTTGCAGGTTATTCACCCAATGATGTAATCCTGATGTCTTCCAATACCTCCTCTGCATGTGGGTGCACTCACAACAAGGGTTGCTCAGCCACCACTGGGCAGCTAAATTTCAAATTTTTCATCATTTTCCACAAATCTCTTGACTGTCTTCCCTCTATGTATCACTGTCATGTCGTCCAGCCCACTCAAGAGCAAACAGAGCTGGTCAATACTATGCCAACCCAGCCAGCGGACACGTCACCCGAGATTGTGTTTTAAAGTGCTCTCTCAGATATCTGCATTCCCTCGAATTCCAACCTCCAGAGCATGTTCGATTTGAACTGTTTCACGTTTGGTGCCTAAACGTCATCTGCCAAAGCCATAAATTATGAAATCCCATCGCTATGTAAATCGCACAGGGCTATAGGAAAGGAATTACTCACCAAGTGATGAAGAAAAACTGCAATACATGCTGAAATCAATGACAATTAATTGGTATTAACACTACAACGTGCCTTTTTCATAATAGAAACTTCAAAACTTTTCCTCTGTGTGAGTTTAAACAAATGTAGATCCCTGTCACATTATGAGATATTGGGAAGCTGACAAAGTGTTATAACAAACAAATGATCAAAGAAGTGGGTTTCAAGTCGTATTTTGTCACACAAAACGATGATTGTATCACAAAACTGATTTGACAGAATTTGTTCTGCTCGAGGTCATCATCTTTTGTCAGTCTCAAGACGTTAGTGCTTCCTTAACTCAGTGGTTCGAGCCCTGGTTTTGTAAACCAGGAGTTGTAGCCTCCATTCTCACGGCGGTCTTGCTGAATTTTCTTACAACTATTGCAGCAAGCATCCGAAGGTGCGTTCTATATGTTGTTAGGAAATATTTTTGAAGGAACAGCTGGAAGTCATTTTTTTAAGCAGACCAGGCCTCATCAGTTTCAGTTTGGAAGTCCACATCCGTGTTTTTCTTTCGAGGAATATGAGAATGACAAGCTTCTGATGCGAAGAATGCCTTTGTTTGCAGGAAGAACAACGTGACTCAGCAGAAGCAGTAAAGTAATGGTGAAACAGTGCAGGACGAATACGAACAGGGATGCGGCTGTGTGCTTCCGTTCCTTATGTAGAAACAGGAATGTGCTGGAATCCAAATGAAACAGATAGGAGGCTGGAAGAGCATAGCTAGCCAGGCTGCCCCAGAGGTGGAGAAATTAACGTTTAGCAGGTTCCAAATATTCACGATTGGGACAGTCTTAGAAGGACAGCCTCCTGCCAGTTTACCTATGTAAACAGAAACGGGTTTTAAAGCTAATAGTGAACAAAGAAGAGCCAGACTGTTCAATTCTTCATTTTATGGAAATTGGGCTCTCCTGTGTCCTTCGTCGCTATCAAAAGATGTGTCTGTATAGTTCCCTCTATGGGTCAAAATGAGGTTCAGTTCTCCCGCAGGTCAGGAACAAATGTGACGGTATCTGACTTCAGTCTCTATCGCTGGTTCATTTGAGATTAAAACTTTGCATGGAAAGTCTCATTGAAATGAACACTTCAGACGTCAGGCTGTGGGCCAAGTATTGGTATCTGGAAACGAGAATGGATGGATGTTTAATGACTGGCACTGGCATAATGTATTATTCTGTGCTGTAAAAGAACGGTGTCACGAACATTATTTTTTGATAGAAATTTCTCATCGCTCGAAAAGAAAGCTGTGCTGCTGAGAGAAGATACAACTGCACACGCCATCCTTCCTGGTCGGCTAATGGTTACGATGCAGCGCTTTCACCGCTGTGGTTTGGGTTCATTTCTTGGTCAGGGAATCTGGATTTATTGTTCCTAATAAGGGCAACAACGAAAGTAGAGCATCTTTGACAGGAATCGCATTTCAAACGCGTCCGCATGTGCCTTGCAATATTGTACAGGGCCGCAAGTTGGCTCACTGGTTATCACTGCTGCCTCACTGCGCCAGAGATATGATTTGCCTACAACTGGGTCGACTGTCAGTAAGGTGCCTTATTCAGGAGCAAATGAAGAGAAAAAGGGTAAAGTATTGCTCTGTGAGGGTTAATCCCTGGAGGATTGGTGTGCATTTCTTGCAGCGAATAGTCAGTTTCTGAACTTTAGGCATTCTATGTTCCCTTACTGTGTTGCTTTAGCAAATGTTCAGAAAGGAGAGACAAGTGAGGAAAAACGGTCACTTCCCAGTCAGGGATTGATACATAATGCGACAACTAACGGATTCACTTTTGAAAGAATTAGCTTCCATTTTCACTACGTTGGTCATGGCAGTATACAGCATTAGAGCGGGCTTTAATTTGTTTCATTGGACCCAGCATCCTTTCTCAACATGAACAATACTGGAATATAAAGAGATAATAAAAGACATGGATAGCGATGACTGGAATGAAAAGTCGTCAGGAAGAATAGACAGTGTTTACTTGGAAAGAAAATAATGGAAAGGAATCCATCGATGTAGTGAGTGATAATGACATTTGAAAAGACAAGACGGGGTTTCATTGCGTGGTGGAAAAGACGAATAGATCATGTGGTGTGACACCAGGTAAAACTGAGTTGTGTCCATATGGAAGAGTTCCAGGCGATGTGAGTTTGGTGGGAGTTAACAGGAGGGAAATTCGCTCATTCGTATGGATCTATATCTAGAGTTTAGAACTTGAAAACCAGGGATGAATGATAAAGGGAAGTTTGGAGCACGTTTTATTTTTCCATCTACAGCTATTGCATTTGGCAGACAGACAAGTTCAGGAATTAGTGGTGCGCTGTGACACCTGAGCATCAGTTTCTTCCCTGTCGTTGAACCGAGCCGCCTGCGCAAGGAATGCAAATGCGGTACTGCTTTTCGTGGAAGGATCGGAAGGCGGTAACTACACTCTCAAATAGAATGGCATATGATCAGAACAAGGTTGGAGAAAAACTTTACAATGCTTTGCACAGTCATGAAATGGAATTGCGTTACATTTCACTACGAGAGCAGATTTGTTCAAGCAAATTCGAAGGCATCATTGCAGATGGGAAAGCAAGTAAGAAAGATACGTACTTGCCCATGTGAAAGGCTGCAGTTTGGGCCCAGGTTCAAACTGGGGACCTTTCGTATGTGAGACGAACGTCATGACCACTGCTCTACCGAAACAAGCCGCAAACACCGCGTCGGCGGCTCTGTGGCATCCAGCACTGAAAGTTGAAGCCATTCGTCGTTTCACCTTTCTGTTTCCAAGCGCTTGTTGTTGTCCAGCGTAATTGACATCTTGAAAACCTAAAAAAAAAAGACACGTGAAATTGATAACAAAATGCAGACAAGGATGTCGTCAAAGTTTGTTCCGTAGGGCGAGGTGGAATAGGCTGGGTGGAATAGCTAGCGTAACGGCTGCGACATGATCTTGTGGAAGGGTTGTAAACTGAGTATTAACGTGTTTTACCCAAGTTGGGGTGAGTTGAAAACTCGAGAGCATAGGTTGAAGGGTGAGTGGGCTGAAATTGACAAAGGACCTGAGGCACATTTCCCACGCAGAAAGTTGTGCGTGTTTGGAATGATCAACCAGAGGAAGTGGAGGAGGCTATTACACTCAGAAAATTGCAAAGGTAATCGGGTGAGTTTCTGGATAGGATGCGTTTATAGGGATTGTGGCCAAATGCTAGGGAACGGGACTTGTTTAATTTTGGCTATGTGGTGAGCATGGACGAGATACCCCGCAGTATCTGTTTCCACGCGGTGTACCCCAATCACGTTGTGTTGCTTACACCGGCTTTAAAGGATTACTTTTTAGCGGAGCTTGCCGTCGCAGTCTGTGGCACAATCATTGAGTCTGTTCGAATGCTCACGGGAAAGGTAGCATTGTAAAACACTGCAGAAACGAACGACTTCCTCACTTTAGCACCGACTGACCATACTCTGTGAAATTTTCCCAGATCCTCAGTTGAGGATATTTGCTGCTGGAAGTGACCTCAGAAACCCTGTTAACTCAAAATGTATTGAGCGAATCGCAAAACAGAAAGCATTTAACACGGAAAACAAACAAAACTGGCAAACCAAATGCATTTTTAGACACAGGGATGCATGAATACTAAATGTGAGACAGTCCGAGGGCATGAGTCATAAAGTAATCTCACAACTAACAACAGGGCAATTCCAAACTCCTCTTTCAAACATACTGCAGCCTTAATGCACCACCACTTCCCAGACAATGCTGAAAAGAGAGAAAGAAAGAACATAATAAGAATTGGCCATAAAAAGTGAATTTCACCAATCACAGTCTCGATTAGGTTACCTTTCCCTTCCGATGTCTCCAGGACGGAAATGAAGGAAATGGGAGAAATTCAATAACATACCACATCGAAATTCATTGGAACGATTTTCCCATTAGCCAGAAAGCCAAATAACGACGAGTAGAATGACCGTAGGACTTTGTTTCACAACAGCAATGAAATGACAGTCTCCATTCGGTTCCAGTAAAAGCTCAACTTGCCTGGAACGGCAAAACTGCTTGAGATTTTCCGTGCGGGGGCGAACACGCTCATGACCGCAGAGACACTTTGAAATATTTGGCACTATCCCACATCACAGTTAATTCCCTGGGAAGCAAACCCACTTTACATGTGTTTTCAACATCAATATCCAATGGGGACGGAAACAGCATTTTAACGAGCTGCAGCGTCGGAGTCGATCAGCAGAAATGACAGTGGTGGGATTCGAGCCCTCGACCTTTTCGAGACTGGATCCTGGATCCAGCGCCTTAGACCGCTCGGCCACACTACCAGCGGGCCGCGCGCTCCCATTTTCTTGCATTTCCAATTGTGCTGCTGCATAACAACAGATGCAAAGTCACATGAAAAGGGTTCCAAGGGATCCCTCTCCGACTCGCACAGCTGCTGGGATGTGCCCGGCTACAATGTCATTTTCGCAGCAGATAATTATAGACCATCAATCCAGACAAAAATCAATGGTAAGCTGAGTCTATCTTCTCAGACTCTTTTCAGCTACAAATGTATCTGTGAGTGCGTGAGAATATATATTCGCTTATGATTTGGTCAAGTAAACATGATCTGCTTGACCATACTGCAATTTCGACTCTTGCTTTGCTCAATGATTTCACCCATTGCTCGAAACAGGGCGACTTTCACGTTTACACGGAACATGAAACACACCGGACTCCAGGGAAATGCACAAAGCTGAACAGGCCGTGTTCTACATCATACCGTGCAGCACAGTTTCAGTCACTGTGTCTGTTTTGCAGAATAAGTGTCACAAAGAATATTCTCCACCCTTAAACTGGCGGTAGCATTACAATCCGAGAACGACAGATCACATTGTGAGGATACTCTGACCTCGGAGCCAGTTCGAGATGCCACTTTCCTTGCCTTTTACCTTAACCGTGCAATTTGCTGCAGAGATGTTCACTCCTGGACATGAGCCACATGGATACCAACTGAGTTGGAAACCTGTGTGGGAATCGACGAGAAGCGACTCAATAAATTTTGCTAAATTCCATGGTGCTTTTTAGAAATGTTTTTTTTTTCTGTTCACCTCGATCTAAAATGCAGTTTCTGAACATTGTCACAGAAGTCAAAAGGTAATTACCTCACCCCACCCCCACTCCGGAAGAGGTGTTAACTACACTTGAGTGTTTTTTGTTCTCGATGTGAAGAGCTCTCACGCCTGAGTCACTTTCACGTCTCTGGTTGCTGAGTGAATCACAAAGAAGGAATTTCACCAGAGCTGCAACTGCCTCACTTCCCCACTCGCCCTCCCCGTGTACATTTTCCTGCTCGTCAGTGTTTTAAAGAAAACCAAATGGATGCGATGTCATTCTGTAGCCTCTCTGTCGATTCCTCTGTTTCAGTTCCAACATGACTTAGATCTCGGGGCGGACCTTAATACTAGCGACGCTATGAAAGCACAGGTCCGGAGGTGAGAGTGTAATTTCTTTCATTGCTGTTGCTAATTGAATGAGTCACTAACGTGCGAACTGCTCCAAAACATGATTCAGGACCTCTGGTGCCAATTCTCGCACGTTGAATAAGGACAGACAGCTTCCAAATGAGGTCTTTCAGAGACGACCTTGGGGTATATTTGACAGGCAGACAAGTTCAGGAATTCGTGGTGCGCTGTGACACCTGAGCATCAGTTTCTTCCCTGTCTTTCAACCGAGCCGCCTGCGCAAAGAATGCAATTGCGGTACTGCTTTTCGTGGAAGGATCAGAAAGCGGTAACTACACTCTCAAACAGAATGGCATATGATCAGAACCAGGTTGCAGAAAAACTTGACAATGCTCTGCACAGTCATGAAATGGAATTGCATTACATTTCACTACGAGAACAGATTTGTTCCAGCAAATTCGAAGGCAGGTTTGCAGATGGGAAAGCAAGCAAGGAAGCTCCGTTCTTGTCCATGGAAAAGGCAGCAGTTGAAGAACAAAGCAGTTTCCGCCCAGTTTTGAACTGGGGACCTTTCACGTGTGAGGCGAACGTGATGACCACTACACTGCAGAAACAAGCCGCTGGCGCGCGTGCTGCGGCTCAGTGGCATCCAGCACTGAAAGTTGAAGCCATTCTACGTTTCACCTTTCTGTTTCCCAGAGCTCGTTGTTGTCCAGCGTAACTAACATCTTGAAAACATTAAAAAAAGACACGTGAAATTGATGACAAAATATAGACAAGGATGTCGTCAATGTTTGGATCCGTAGGGCGAGGTGGAATAGGCTGGGACGACTTTCCCTGCAGCGTAACGGCTGCGACATGATCTTATGGAAGGGTGGTAAACTGAGTATTTACGTGTTTTACCCAAGTTGGTGTGAGTTGAAAACTCGAGAGCATAGGTTTAAGGTGAGTGGACTGAAATTGACAAAGGATCTGAGGCACATTTCCCACGCAGAAAGTTGTGCGTGTTTGGAATGAGCAACCAGAGGAAGTGGAGGAGGCTATTACACTCAGAAAATTGCAAAGATAATCGGATGAGTTTCTGGATAGGATGGGTTTAGAGGGATTGGGGCCAAATGCTGGGGAACGGGACTTGTTTAATTTTGGCTTTGTGGTGAGCATGGACGAGATACACCGAAGTATCTGTTTCCACGCGGTGTGCCCAATAACATTGTGTTGCTTACACCGGCTTTAAAGGATCACTTTTTAGCGGAGTTTGCCGTCGCAGTCTGTGGCACAATCATTTAGTCCGTTCGACTGCTCACGGGAAAGGTAGTATTGTGAAACATAGCAGAAACGAACGACTTCCTCACTTTTGCTCCGACTGACCATACTCTTTGAAATTTCCCCAGATCCTCAGTTGAGGATTTTTGCTGCTGGAAGTTACCTCAGAAACCCTTTTAACTCGAAATGTATTGAGCGAATCGCAAAACAGAAAGCATTTAACACGGAAAACAAACAAAACTGGCAAACCAAATGCATTTTTAGATACAGGGATGCATGAATACTAAATGTGAGACAGTCCGAGGGCATGAGTCATAAAGTAATCTCACAACTAACAACAGGGCAATTCCAAACTCCTCTTTCAAACATACTGCAGCCTTAATGCACCACCACTTCCCAGACAATGCTGAAAAGGGAGAAAGAAAGAACACATTAAGAATTGGCCATAAAAAGTGAATTTCACCAATCACAGTCTCGATTCGGTTACCTTTCCCTTCCGATGTCTCCAGGACGGAAATGAAGGAAATGGGAGAAATTCAAAAACATACCACATCGAAATTCATTGGAACGATTTTCCCATTAGCCAGAAAGCCAAATAACGACGAGTAGAGTGACCGTAGGATTTTGTTTCACAACAGCGAAGAAATAACAGTCTCCATTCGGTTCCAGTAAAAGCTCAACTTGCCTGGAACGGCAAAAATGCTTGAGATTTTCCGTGCGGGAGGCGAACACGCTCATGACCGCACAGACACTTTGAAACATTTGGCACTATACCACATCACAGTTAATTCCCTGGGAAGCAAAACCACTTTACTTTCGTTTTCAACATTAATATACAATGGGGACGGAAACAGCATTTTGCCGAGCTGCAGCGTCGGAGTTGATCAGCAGAAACGACAGTGGTGGGATTCGAGCCCTCGACCTTTCCGAGACTGGAACCTGGATCCAGCGCCTTAGACCGCTCGGCCACACGACCAGCCGGCCGAGCGCTCCCATTTTCTTGCATTTCCAATTGTGCTGCTGCATAACAACAGATGCAAAGTCACATGAAAAGGGTTCCAAGGGATCCCTCTCTGACTCGCACAGCTGCTGGGATGTGCCCGGCTGCAATGTCATTTTCGCAGCAGATAATGATAGCCCATCAATCCAGACGAAAATCAATGGTAAGCTGAGTCTATCTTCTCAGACTCTTTTCAGCTACAAATGTATCTGTGAGTGCGTGAGAATATATATTCGCTTATGATTTGGTCAAGTAAACATGATCTGCTTGACCTTACTGCAATTTCGACTCTTGCTTTGCTCAATGATTTCACCCATTGCTCGAAACAGGGCGACTTTCACGTTTACACGGAACATGAAACACACCGGACTCCAGGGAAAATGCACCAAGCTGAACAGGCCGTGTTCTACATCATACCGTGCAGCATAGTTTCAGTCACTGTGTCTGTTTTGCAGAATAAGTGTCCCAAAGAATGTTCTCCACCCTTAAACCGGCGGTAGCATTACAATCCGAGAACGACAGATCACATTGTGATGATACTCTGACCTCGGAGCCAGTTCGAGATGCCACTTTCCTTGCCTTTTACCTTAACCGTGCAATTTGCTGCAGAGATGTTCACTCCTGGACATGAGCCACATGGATACCAACTGAGTTGGAAACCTGTGTGGGAATCGACGAGAAGCGACTCAATAAATTTTGCTAAATTCCATGGTGCTTTTTAGAAATGTTTTTTTTTTCTGTTCACCTCGATCTAAAATGCAGTTTCTGAACATAGTCACAGAAGTCAAAAGGTAATTACCTCACCCCACCCCCACTCCGGAAGAGGTGCTAACTGCACTTGAGTGTTTTTTGTTCTCGATGTGAAGAGTTCTCCCGCCTGAGTCACTTTCACGTCTCTGGTTGCTGAGTGAATCACAAAGAAGGAATTTCACCAGAGCTGCAACTGCCTCACTTCCCCACTCGCCCTCCCCGTGTACATTTTCCTGCTCGTCAGTGTTTTAAAGAAAACCAAATGGATGCGATGTCATTCTGTAGCCTCTCTGTCGATTCCTCTGTTTCAGTTCCAACATGACTTAGATCTCGGGGCGGACCTTAATACTAGCGACGCTATGAAAGCACAGGTCCGGAGGTTCCTCTGAGAGTGTAATTTCTTTCATTGCTGTTGCTAATTGAATGAGTCACTAACGTGCGAACTGCTCCAAAACATGATTCAGGACCTCTGGTGCCAATTCTCGCACGTTGAAGAAGGACAGACAGCTTCCAAATGAGGTCTTTCAGAGACGACCTTGGGGTATATTTGACAGGCAGACAAGTTCAGGAATTCGTGGTGCGCTGTGACACCTGAGCATCAGTTTCTTCCCTGTCTTTCAACCGAGCCGCCTGCGCAAGGAATGCAAATACGGTACTGCTTTTCGTGGAAGGATCAGAAAGCGGTAACTACACTCTCAAACAGAATGGCATATGATCAGAACCAGGTTGCAGAAAAACTTGACAATGCTCTGCACAGTCATGAAATGGAATTGCATTACATTTCACTACGAGAACAGATTTGTTCCAGCAAATTCGAAGGCAGGTTTGCAGATGGGAAAGCAAGCAAGTAAGCTCCGTTTTTGTCCATGGAAAAGGCAGCAGTTGAAGAACAAAGCAGTTTCTGTCCAGTTTCGAACTGGGGACCTTTCGCGTGTGAGGCGAACGTGATGACCACTACACTACAGAAACAAGCCGCTGGCGCCCGTGCTGCTACTCAGTGGCATCCAGCACTGAAAGTTGAAGCCATTCTACGTTTCACCTTTCTGTTTCCCAGAGCTCGTTGTTGTCCAGCGTAACTGACATCTTGAAAACGTAAAAAAAGACACGTGAAATTGTTGACAAAATATGGACAAGGATGTCGTCAATGTTTGGACCGTAGGGCGAGGTGGAATAGGCTGGGACGACTTTCCCTGCAGCGTAACGGCTGCGACATGATCTTATGGAAGGGTTGTAAACGGAGTATTTACGTGTTTTACCCAAGTTGGGGTGAGTTGAAAACTCGAGAGCATAGGTTTAAGGTGAGTGGGCAGAAATTGACAAAGGACCTGAGGCACATTTCCCACAAAGAAGGTTGTGCGTGTATGGAATGGGTGGAAAAGGCTCAGAAAATTGCAACGGTAATCGCGTGAATTTCTGGAATAGATGGGTTTAGAGGGATTGGGGCCAAATGCTGGGGAACGGGACTTGTTTAATTTTGGCTATGTGGTGAGCATGGACGAGATACCCCAAAGTATCTGTTTCCACGCGGTGTACCCCAAAAACGTTGTGTTGCTGACACCGGCTTTAAAGGATTACTTTTTAGCGGAGTTTGCCGTCGCAGTCTGTGGCACAGTCATTTAGTCTGTTTGACTGCTCACGGGAAAGGTAGTATTGTGAAACACTGCAGAAATGAACGACTTTGTTAAATTTGCTCCGAATGATCATACTCCATGAAATTTTCCTAGATCCTCTGTTGAGGATTTTTGCTGCTGGAAGTTACCTCAGAAACCCTGTTAACTCGTAATGTATTGAGCGAATTGGCAAAACAGAAAAAATTTAACACGGAACACAAATAAAACTGGCAAACCTCATGCATTTTTAGACACAGAGATGCATGAATGCTCAATGTGAGACAGTCCGAGGGCATGAGTCATAAAGTAATCTCACAACTAACAACAGGGCAATTCCAAACTCCTCTTTCAAACATACTGCAGCCTTAATGCACCACCACTTCCCAGACAATGCTGAAAAGAGAGAAAGAAAGAACATAATAAGAATGGGCCATAAAAAGTGAATTTCACCAATCACAGTCTCGATTAGATTACCTTTCCCTTCCGATGTCTACAGGACGGAAATGAAGGAAATAGGAGAAATTCAATAACATATCACATCGAAATTCATTGGAACGATTTTCCCATTAGCCAGAAAACCAAATAACGACGAGTTGAGTCATCGCAGGACTTTGTTTCACAACAGCTATGAAATAACAGTCTCCATTCGGTTCCGGTAAAAGCTCAACTTGCCTGGAACAGCAGAGCTTTTTGCGATTTTCCGCACGGGAGGCGAACACGATCATGACAGCACAGACACTTTGAAATATTTGGCACTATCCCACACCATCGTTAATTCCCTGGGAAGCAAAACTGATTTTCTTTTGTTCTATAAAGCGGGGATCGACGCAGCATTTTAACCAGCTGCAGAGTTAGAGATGATCAGCAAGAATGTTAGTGGTGTGGTTTGAACCCACGCTCTTATTGAGGTTGCAATCTTGATTCAGCGACTTAACAGCAGGGCAAGTCCAAACTACTCGTTCTATTTTTTTCTCAGCCTTAGTGCACTACCACTTCCCAGAAAGTGCTGGAAACTGAGAAAGAAAGAACATAATGAGTTTAGGCCATGAAAAGTGAATTTAATCAATCCCAGTCTCGGTTAGATTATATTTCCCTTCTGTCTTTTGGACAGAAATGATGGTAATGATGGAACACCGACTTTGCAAACATTTTCCCATTCGCCACAACACCAAATAATGACAAGTCGAGTCACTGCAGGACTTTGTTTCACAAAAGCCATGGCATAAGGCTCTGCTTTCGGCTCCAGTGAAAACTCAATTTTTCAGAAACAGAACAGCTGCGATCGAGCTGCTTGACCCACGATTTTTCGTATGGAAGGTGAACACTGTGATGTCAGCACAGGCACTGATCCCTTTGCCTGAGTCTATATTCGCACCCACCACTGTCAAGTCTTTGAGAAGCAAACCCCAACTTTTTAACTTGGACCCACATTTCAACATGCTGTAGCATTACAGTTGATCCACTGAAATGGCAGCACAGGCATTCGAATTCACACAACCGAGATTCAAAAACCTCAGTGCACCTGTTTAGCCCACTCCGCCATGTGACCTTGCTGGATGCCTTCATACGTTTTCACATATGCACCTGTAAAATAACAGAAACACGTTCCCGGGAAAGGGTTCCGTAATCCCTCTGCTGCTTGCACAGCTGCTGGGAAATGCTGGCTACAATATCAATTTCGCACCAGATAAGGATAGCCCATTAATCCAGACATAAATCAATGGTTATCTGAATCTATCTTCTGAGACGCTTTTCAGCTGCAAATGTGTATGTGTGTGTAAGAATATACGTTCGGTTTTGATTTCATAAAATAACCATGAGGTGCAAGAGTTCGAAGTGCACTAGGTAAAGTTGGAGATCCCAGCCTGTTGTCCCAATGTTCCCAGATCCATGTCAATCAAAGCTGCTCCGGGTGAGTTTTGAGCTCCCAGCCTGATGTTCCAATGCTCCCTGCTCCATGTCAATAGAAGCTGCTCCAGTTGAGTTTGGTGATCCCAGGTTGATGTCCCAATTCTCCCTGCTGCTCAATGTCAACAGAAGTCGCTCCAGGTGACTTTGGAGCTCCCAGCCTGATGTCCCAATGTTCCCTGCTCCATGTCAATGGAAGCTTCTCCAGGTGCGGTTGGAGCTTACCGTCTGGTGCCCCAATGCTTCCTGCTGCGCCATGTCAATAGAAACTGCTCCATGTGAGGGTGGAGCTCCAAGCCTGATACCCCAATGTTTCCTGCTGCTCCATGTCAATAGAAGCTGCTCAAGGTGCTATTTGAGCTGAAGCCCCGGCATCTCATGCGCCTCTATACGATCATAGAAGTACCGTGCGCTCACTGATTGCATCCCTGGGGGCCACAGAGTAGTTGCAGTATTAAAGTTGCATCCAAATACAGGTGTATTTTCTGCAACATGAGAACCTTACCTTATTTTTAATCACCACCCAAGTATACTTTGTGAAAGACTTTGTGAAAGACCCAATACGACATAAGGTAATAGTGGTAAATGGCGGATTTTGAATAAATATTACATCATATGATTCATGCTGAGTAACTGCTATTTAGCAAGGATAACGTATTTGAGGAAATCAGCAGTTTTATTTCCTGTGACGGAATGAGGTTTGTATTAATTAAATTGAACTTGTTAAATGCGTAAAATGATCGCAATAGATCTCAATTTGAAAGATATTTGATAATGTTGTTATCCAACATGAAATGAGGCGTTGTCTTCTATTGGTAACACGGTTGTTAGAACTAACTACCTATTAATTACAACGAAATGTAAATCATTTCACGTGTTTGTTCTACATTAGTCAGCGGTTATTGATCCACAGTTTTGGTCAGTCCCTGCAGTTAACATGATGTCTGCTCCAATTGTTCATAAAGAAAGGGAGCTGGCTTCCCACTTCTTGACTTTGCATCTCATGCTCAGCATTCATTATTGGCAAGAGCAATGACAAAGGGAGAGACCAATGTGTAACTGTGTCCATGCCCATGCATAGTACTGACATTACCAAGTTCTCTGCTGTGCATTTACAGCCAGTACTCGGTCTCCCTGAACCCTTCCTCTGCCCCTTTTGAAATATTTCCATTATTTTCTGCTGTCTGTCTGTGCTTTTGTCACTAAGGTGAATCACTTCTCCCCACTCTGCGACATGTTTCATCTGACAAAATATTCATTAACTATCCATTGGATAAACATGCGCTTGCCAACTCTCTTTATTTGCTTTTCCTGGATCTCATTCATTCGATAAAAGCTCACAATAACTTGTCTTCGAAAGGAAAACCGTGTTCCTTTTCATTATCCGAAGTCAGTCTGCATTTCAAAACCGTTTAAGCGACAGATTTGACTCAATAATGGAGACTTTCCTGCAGGGCCGATGGCAATAAACTGACTGGTCGACCTCCAATTCAGCCGAGACCCAAACAAAAGCAGCATCATGGACGATTGCACTCCATAAGCGACGAGAGTGCGATTAGATCCCACGCCGGCAGAGGCTAATGAGTTAGTAGTCAATCACTCTAAGCTCTCAGACACACTGTCGCACATACATTGTATGTCTGACCATATGTTTAACTGCGTTGAGTAAATTGTGCATAGAAGCGGATTCTTCTCCCTGCTGTTGGTGAAATGATAAATAGCACAGTCCAGTTTGCAAAGAATGGCCTCACCTCTGCTCGATGGGACAAGCGCATTCCCAATGTGGCATTCTCCTCACATGATCTGAACAGAAATAAAGAAATGACTAAGTAACAAGATCTGTTGATTTGAATTCTATCAAGCATTGGAGCTGATGGAATGAAAAGCTTCGTGACGGGGGCGATGTCACACTGTCTCTGAAAATTTGTTTTCCGACTCGAGGACAGTCCACAGTGCTCAGTGGCAGAACTCTCTCTTCTGGACAGATATTTTTGACCGATCGCACTTATGTACAGAGCGAGCAATTTCAAAATCTTAAATAAGACTAACTGAAAATTGAATTGAACAACGCAATAAACGACAAGAGCGACACTTTACAATAAAGTTTATTTTTCTCAACCTTGGCCTGTGTTCTTTTCCTAGGCCGGGTGACACCAAGTCACTGTACGAACACAGCAACAAAGTGAGCAAATGGCAGAGGGAAAATGTATGTAGTACCACAAGGCAGGCTTGGAGCATCAGCAGATACACAGGGAAGTGAATTTCCCACAACGGGAACACTTCCCAAACAGCGGACTGAGATGGAAGAACTCAGAGTGTTATGACATTTTATAATTGATTCCGCAGGCAGTGTGGAGATTAGTCATTGGGTCTGTTCAAAATTACAATTAAAAGATTTCTACGGATTAAAATCAAAATAAGAAAGTCCAGCGGTTAGTGTACGTAACTATTGCAATTATATTCTTAAATAATTAACTCATCTTCGCAATGAGCAGCTCATCGATTTCCTCATAGAACGTTGGAACCACTGGTAAAGGCGTTCATATAATTCCAGGTATCAGCCGTGGAAGCAGAGGTACTCGTTTTCCCATCCGTTTTGATACAACCAGCATTAATGCGTAGATCCAGTGCAGCAGGTAATCAGTGGATGGTATCTCTGTGCCAATGTAGTAGACTGTGTTGAGTGGAGGTTTTAAATTTGACCCTCACATGGAGCAGCTTCAATTTGTCATTGTATTGAAGTTTCAGGACAGAAGGCGTTGAGCAAAGCAAAGTTGATTGGAAAGTACCAGTTGTTTGAATTGAGAACCAACATTTTCTGGGAAATGACTCATTACCAACAAACATGCTGCAAATTTTTAAAACGTGACATGTGTGTACAGAGAACCGGAAATAATTTTTCAACAAATGGATGGCGTTTCCCATGTGCACTGCGTTAAATTCAGAGAAAACAAAACATGTTGTGCCCGTTTCATGTTACTCAATTTGCTGTAAACTCGCAAAAGTCATTGTAATAATCAAAAAGGAATTAGATTGATCACAAGGGACCGTTCGAATATTGCATTCAGTTTTGGTCAGAGCTTCTTTCAGCTTAAAATTGTGTGCTGTAGGAAAGAACAGAGGGCTAAAAAGACAGAGACAACTTTGAGAATGTAATGGATGGAGATCAGAAAGCATGAAATATACGTAACATGATGTAAATGTGGTCAAATATTTAAACCAGGTATTATGTCTCCTAGCGACAATTCAATTCCTTCTCATGAGGAAATAACTTTTGTTTGCAATCTTCTCGAAGATCAATTCCATTTACAATGTTTTACGTTGAATAATATGCTATATCTTTCAAATTCATGAACATTTTATATTCTGTCTTAGCCAGGTGGACGTGTTCATGGAAAGTCTTTTTTGATAAGTGAACAAAAATCGATTTTTTTACACACACTTTGACTTTCTCCCAATCGTAAATTCCATACTTGTGTTCTTGTTGATGTGTCTTATGAAACACTCTGGACTCAGCTTCTATCATTCTGTCTGGAAATTCGTTTAGGATTTAAATAGCTCTGGAGCAGAAGAAACTCTGATCCAAGTTTCTCTGGATCATTGACCAATGGTTTTGAATCTGAGACTCTATTTATTGATTTACTCGAAAGAGGGAATACCGCTGATTTAGTCACTTCAAACCTTGTGTTATGTGAAAGATCTCTTTCGTTTACTTCCCAAACTTGCATGTTTCCTGTACAGCATTTTCAAAATCATGTGAATAAAATCCCTCATTCTGTCTATCATCCTCATAAAACCGGTTTGTGTCATTTCTAATATTTTTATGCCTCAGGAAACCTCAACCCTGAGGAAATTGTGGCTGTGCCCTGTCTAATGACTTTCCTTTTTTTTTGTTGTAGAGTGAGGACAAGGATTACAAACAATGTATGCACTGAGTTTGACCTTTAGATTTTACAGTTACACTATGAACTCTTTGTTTTGTCGTACAATTTCCCTATTCATAAATTCAAACAACGTTCATTATTATCTAACCAGATCATGAACAACCTCCCCATGAAAACTTCCTTTGTACTTCCAAGGAATTTGGGAAAAGGGTTGTAGGCCAGCATCCCTATATCCCCTCGACCTGAGTGAGTCTCAGCTTTTCTAAAGGTAACTGAGATTCAATCACATCACAGTGGGTCTGCAGTCGTTTTCTGTGCAGACTGGTTGTGGACATGAAATACCCGTCACCAAAGACCACCGTGGATCTAAAATCAAAACTTTCCAAAAAACAATTATCATATCGATTGTTTATCATTTTTTCTGTGTTCTTGTCTGGTTTGTTCGTGTGTCCCTGTATTAAATCCTACCCAACGTTTAATTTGTGAATGGAGACATTCCCTTCACCACTCATGTTTGGAATCCCCATTCGACATTGAATGATTTTACTCATATGGTCTCGGAGGACAGTCCACCCATTACTGGGATGAATCCAGTGAACATTCTCAACGCATCTTCAAAGCCAAGAATTCCATTCTCCGAGTTGGGGATCGGTTCTGCACTGAACTCAATGTGTGTACTCATTAAAAGCAAAACAATTGCAGCAAGATTTTCAAACTAAGATTTTGCAATCTGCTTGCATTAACGTTTGTCCCAACAGTTACATTCCTTATTGTCGTTTGTTTGTGGATGATAACATTTCCTGAATCTTTCTGTTTTTATTTCATATTGCCGGATGTAACAGCAATTTATAAGCATAGTGATTTCGAGAAGCAACCAGGGAGCACGGTAGCTGATAATGTGAAATGAGACCGCACTAATGATTGGCCTCAGAATGAAGGTGTCACTGGTTTGCAGTGATGGCGGTGTGGCTGAGTTTCGTATTTATTTTGGAGGAGGACAGGTTGGGTCTAAGACGAGCGCTTAAAAGCGAAGCAAGGAGAATGGTATCAGGTACCGAAGTTAGGGCAAACTGAATTGAAGTGGAAAATTGCATCAGAGGATGGGGCAGTACAGCTTCATCATGTCACTCAGACTATAAAAGCCACGCAGAAGAAGCAAAACACCTTCAGTGCAGGCACAATGATAGGTCAAGTGTCAAGGAAACAAAGCAAGACACTAAGATGGAATGCAACAATTTATGTGAAAGGTTTCGCAATGTATCCTTTATTAAATGCTGACTGCCCTCTCGTTGGAAAATGGAATTTCCTGCAGTGTAACGGCGATATTTGACTTGCTATAACACAAGGCCAAGAGACAAGGACACATTACCTTTTGTAACAGTGTGACCTTGTGAAAGCACGCTCGGCCCATCTACCAGAATTCAAGACTTCAAAGGTCTCCTCTGTGCTGTCCAACGTATTTGCTGCTCCTGTAGTCAGATCTCAATAGCTTTACCATCTGTCTTCCTCAACTCCCTGCTTCCCGTAAACACTTCAAATGTGAACAAATCACCAGTATTTCCGCTTCCAATCATTGTTCGTAACTCCCGTACTGACAAAACGTACAATTAACCAATTTGCCTTCTCTGGCTCTCACTCTGGTATAATCTGAATAGTGAAGTGCACTGTGTCTGATGGCAGGAGACCCTTCAGGATGTGTCCTGTCTTTGCCAATATCACCGTTATCTAACTCCCTGCATTCTGCTGCTCGAATTGTGATTCCACTCAGAATCACAAATGTGTCACAAACTACCTTAGCTGTGCTGGCTCTCCACAGAGATAAATGTGCTTCTCTGTTGGTATAATTCTCTTGCCTTCTCCCTGAAACTCTGCACACTTTTACTTTTAACATAAACGTCGAATATTTTTTTAAATAACTCGATTGAAACTGTGTCTTTGTCAATGTCAGGCAGTGGTTTACAGACCCTAACCACTCCATATGTACATTTTTCTTCTTTTATTAATTACTTTTAAACTCTACCGAATCGTTCTCGATCCCTTCAGGCGTGGGGAGCATTCTCCCTTCCTTATTTCCTCTGTCTAATCCACTCATGTCTTAGAAAGGTTTAACAAGGCCAGTTTTCGGCCTTCTGCTCTCCAAGGAGAACAGTCCCAACTTTCCAAATGACTTTATTTTTGCCATTCTTCATGCACCACACCATTACCATCAACCTGTTCAGCGCTGTTTCCAATCATTTCACGTTCCCATTTCCTAAAGGTCAGCATTCAGAACTGTGCAAACATCCAGATGGTGGATTTATTCAGAGTGGGATTGTGTGTGTGAACATCCTGAAACATTTGTTTCACTTTCACCACATATGGTACTGTGTCATGCCCACTAAAATGACACTCCGGGCCCCAAAACACAAAGTTATTTCAAGGGGTGCAACTTCCTAATTTGCATTTTTTTTAATCTAACAGTTGATAGAGCGAGCGGGCAAAAGTGAAATCAAACAACCAAGGCTCGAAGACGACTTGAAGTACGAATTCTCACATGCCAGTATTAACACAAGCTATGAAGCGAAGATCATACCCCCAAACACTCTTGCATTTCCAACACTAAACCATCTGAGAGTCACTCAGATCCAACTACATCCCACTTTGGTAACTTATTTCGAAGCAGCAAGAGAGTTTCAAGAATATCACCTACTCATTCCCTCTCCTTTTTCGCGGGATGATGCCCTTTCGCCCTTCCGTTTGGACTAAGCTGTGTCAATCAGCAGATTATTAATCCATTTCCATCCACCTGCAGGCAGTGTGAGGTGAGGCAAGCGCGAATACGCTCTAAAGCTCTCTCTCATCGGCACAACCAGGTCCCTCAAGTGCTGGAAATCAGCAAGTTTGATTTGGAACTTGCTCCCAATATCATTTATCTGAGAGAACGACAAAGATGTTGTGATAGAGGGAAATATAGAAATGTACTCCGGATACTCTTCCCTCAGGTAAATTCATGTGAGGGCATTTTTGTGCAGACAGTTTGGTGTTCAGAATCCATCTTCATACAGCAATCCAGCAGAAAAGCTTTTCTAAAAGCGACATCTGTTTCTTTGCTGCAATCGGGCAGCAGTTAGTATCTGAGCCCCAACTGTCCGAGATGAAGAGAATCCGAGTAAAACCCTCACTCACTGAGAACCATTCCCATAGCCCTGAGCTGCGGGCTGCAGATAATCTAACGCGGAAGTTGGTTAAAGATAAGACATTGTTTCATCCTCAACCACTCTGTCCCAGAAACAAGAGGAGGGACAGCACCCATGTGTGGCGTCACTCACGCGCCGGCAGAAGCCGTTCAGCCCATCGAGTCTACTGCCACTCTTGAATACTGTGTCACTTGTATAACTCTGTGGTTATACATAATTGGTGATGTATGTCCTAATAATGTGGAACTGTGTTTGTGTCGTAATGCTGTCTCCAACAAGATGATCCAATTGCCATTCATGGCTTTTGATTTCACAGGGAGGACATTGCTGTGTGAAACAGCGTGGGGAATAATTGCAGGGCGTCATGCTCATAGAGCACTCTGCAACTGATATATCTTACCTACACCAGTTTATTCCCAGCTTTGGCAAGTGATTTTGCGAATCAGATCAGAGAAAACAGATAGAGAACAGGAAAAGAGCTTCCAGATATTCACTCGTGTGTTTCCTCACCTGTGTAAATTTGGCGGGTGTATCAGTACAAGATATTCATTTCAGATACATTGAGAGAAAGGAAGTGGAATTTTAAGCAACATGCAATACGTTGAATGAGCTATATTATAGATTACATTACAGTGTGGAAACAGACCTTTCGGCCCAACAAGTGCACACCGACCCGCCGAGGCGCAACCCACCCATACCCTTACATTTACCCCTTACCTAACACTACGGGCAATTTACCTTTGGACTGTGGGAGGAAACCGGAGCACCCGGAGGAAACCCACGCAGACACTGGGAGAATGTGCAAACTCCACACAGTCAGTCACCTGAGGCGGGAATTGAACCCGGGTATCAGGCACTGTGAGGCAGTAGTGTTAACCACTGTGCCACCGTGCCGCCCACTAGAGGCGGGGCAGTAACACACTGAAACCTGGAATTGTCAACGAGCAGAGGATGTTTTCAAGCCATTAATTTCTGGGTTATGAGCCCAGTACGCTCCCGCTGGATCGCTCTGTTAGCGCTGACTACAGCAGTTTCCCGCGATCTTCAGCTTTTAATCTGGCGTGTAGCGTGTGCCTCAGAGGATGATTTCAAGAAGGACTTCACTATTATTGTGTGATACACTGTGGCGCAGATGTGTCCCAGCTGTGTCAATGTAATCTGTGAGCAACTTCCCACATTCTGTTGGTTTAACTGTGATTTCACTGAGAATCACGGAATAGTGCAAAGTGAGGCCATACAGCCCACCTTCGCTGTGCTGGCACCAAACAAGAAAGAAATGTCTGTGTCGTTCGTTTGATTGATTTTATTTGATTGATTGTCACATTTACCTGAGTGCAGTGAAAACCTTTGCAATTGGTAAAGGCAGATCATAGTAATCAAGGACATGCAGAACACAGCGTGAGATAAACAAGGCATTCAGGTCACTCCGCACAGGACGTGCGCTCGGCAAGATCCACATTAACAGGAGCAGCATCATTTGAAATTAGTAAATCCCTTTCTCAGTCTAGTAACCGCCTACAAGAAGCAGCTGGTGTGTGTCTTGAAGATTCAATATCTTGATCTGACCTCTATCGCATCGAAATCATTCTTGCTGAGTCAAAAATGGGACCGGATGCAAAACTCCAGGGCTCAAGTGTAACTTCTCGCACGTACATCACCTACCCGAGGCGATATCACACCCAAGACCAACGAGCCATAACCACACTTTAAGCGTGATCTATAAATCAGGTGAGTCTCCTTGTTTAAAAAAGGCTTTATGTATTGTTTCGGAGTGAAGGCAGCACTGAGATTTAATAATAGCTCCTTGCCATTCTGCCTCCCGTTTCCCAGGAGGCTGTACCAGCCCTTCCCCCGCTGGGAGCTGGACGAATTCATCTTCTATTGGCAATCAGTGTTGTGGGAGAGCAAGGTGAATACACTCTTCTGCTTCCTATCAAACACGGGCTTCTGCAGCGGGGGAGGGGGCAAGTAGGAGCGGGAGTTATGGAAATTCTGGAAAGCTGTACAAAAGGGAGATCTTGCATGCACAGGAACTCATATTCTTTTCGGAACCTTGTCCAAATAATTCCATCTGAGACAGAAAAAGAAAAGTGCAGAAATGCTGGGAAAGAGAGACTCTCTCCAAGTAATCGGGAACAGTGTCTGTGTACTTCTCGAATTCACAGCGAGGGCTCTGCTGTCTGAATCAGCATGGAAAGTTTCTGCAGCGAGCCCTGTCCCTCAGGCACACTGCACCTGATGTGCATAAACTTTACCACGTTACCCCCAGCTCAGAGAAGAGTTTTCACAGCTCACATCATCCCAGATTCGCAGGGAACAGAAGAAAGCGATTCAGATCAGCATCTTACCACCTGCTGGGGAGAAAAGGGATTTGGGAGAGCAGACAGTCTCGACCGGTGCATGTTTCCATCATTTACAATCTTGGTCTGTGTGATAACAAAAGTAGGAACCAGGAACTGTTTATCTTGCTTCTTAAAACTGGCGTGAAAATTTTGCAGCGCATAGATGCATCTACCTGCTGTTAGTGAAATGATGAACAGCAGAGTACAGTGCACAGAGTATGGTCTGACCTCTGTTTTATGGAACCAGCACTCTCCAACTGTGACCCTTTGCTCACATGATTCGAACACAAACAAATAAATGACTCAGTGACAAAACTTGTTGAATCGGATTCTATGAGGAATTGAAGGTGATGGAATGAAATCCCCTTGAATGCGAGGATGTTACATTATTTTTGATGGAATTGTTTTGCAAACTCGAGGAGAGTGCGCAGTGCTGCTTCCATGGATCAATATCAGGATAGATAGATTGAATCATCGTCGGATGTTATTGTAGGGAGCCCTGTTGCTTAGACACACTGCACCTTTTGTACAATGGTGCAAAAGCACGGAACTTTTGCATCGAGGGGACAACTTCAAAATCGTTACTGAGGCAAAATGCACAAATGAGCGAAACAACAGCAATCACAGAAACTGGTATTTCATAACGGGATAAACTCATCTGCTAATGTAAACCAGCAACACAGAAAGCATTCAACCCGTGCTGTATTCTGTTAAAATTCAAGAGGCAAAGAACTATGGCAAATATTAGTATTTAAAGTTAAAAATAGCAACTTTATTTCTTTTTTACATTTTACAGAGAATAATTAACTTACAACTACTTACAACGCCTTTCTCTAAACCTGTCTTTAACCTTCTGCTCTACAATACTGGTCTGAAAAGCCTTCCCCAACCCCGACCCCATTAATATTTACAAAAGTGTTCAAATTTAAAAACCAGCTTGTTGTCGAATCTTCTCTTTGTATCTTCCTCTGTGCATTTTCTCTCCAGGTCGGTGTCGATGCTTTTTTCTTTGCAATCTATTTCTCGAGATAGGTACCTCTCGGAGATCTTACTAGAATCCGACATCTGTTGGACTTTTGGTTGCTGTGTTTGCTGTTCTTTGCCACTCTGGGTAACTGTTCAACATGTCTGATATTTGTTCCACAAACCGTCGGATCGTTTCACTGATTTTAACATTGTTAAAATACCATATTCAAACTTGATTGGGGCATAATTTAAACTGATTAGGCGAATTCGAATTTGTTTTTTTTTATCCATGTAACAAAGTTGTTAGTTGTTTCGACCAAATGTTATGTTGTTACTTTGTTCTGGACTCCTTGTGCTAGCCAGAAATTTAAGGTACATTACACCCACAACTTCATAACACTGGTATTTGCCAAGACAGTCTATTTCGCTCAACATCGCTCTCTGTCAATCTCATGAGCCCGAGATTTGAACAATCTCTGGTGTACGTTAATTAAAACTACCCTGGTCTCATTTACTGAGAGATAAAGCCAAGTGAAAAGTAATTTAAGGGTTTAATGGGATGGTGTGATAGATGAAGAATAAGCAGAACAAATCAGGGATGACTGAGTTGTATCCTAATGGAGGTTTTTCAGCTTATGTGAGGTTGTTAAGGGTAAATAGGAGGGAAATTCCCTCGTTGAGATGAATGTATAACTAAAGTTTAGAGCATCAAAACCAGCGAGGAACGACAAAGAAGTTTACAGCAGGTACTTTTTATTCTGAGAGTTATTGAAATCAGAGATGATTTTTCAGAAAGAAAAATAAATAGAAGCTGATTCCAAAATATTTGAAAAGCCACATGCAGACACACAAGGAGCGAATTTAACAGTGACAGGGATTCTGGGCTGCCTGGATGGGGATGTAAAAGTGGAACACTCACGAATTGTTTAGCGTTCATTGGAAAGAGATTGTATAACAACTGCAACTGAAGAAGTTAAGTATAAGAAGAGCTGGTGGTGTTGAAAGGTGTCGCAGCTGGTTCCACGTGAAACACTACAAATTATAAATATACTGAATTGTTTGTTATAGATTTGCAGTAAACGGAATCCAGTTAGCTCACTCCGCTGGCTAACTGGTTTATGGTATAGAGTGAGACTAACAACATGGGATAAATTGCTGCACTGTCTCAGGTTGCCATAAGGATCATCATCTCTCCTACCCACCTGATCTGTAATACAATGGTGACTCTAGTGAGTAGGAAAGGCCCTGTAGATGTCAATCATCATCATCATTGCCATCTGTTGCCTTGAACATTTGGTCACAATGACCAGGAACGAACTGAGTCCGTTTAATAGTCACTGATCTCCGCGCGAAAAACCCAGCAAAAAGACTCGTCCTTATTCCTGTTTGAACGCTCTGTTTTGCACAACAGCAAAACTATTTGTTATGACGTTCCCAGATTCACTGACAACATTCAATCTACCGAAAGAGATAAATCTAATTCCTTTTGAACAGTTTAATGAACTGTGCGAGTTTGCAGCAAATGGGATAATATGAAACGAGTTTAACAGCCTTTCCAAGAATGGAATACAGTAAAGGGTCAAAGATTTGAAAAATGTCATCATGCTAAAACATTACCTCTGTTTCTCGATCCACAGATGGATAATCGCCAGGGGAATATGGACACCTTTCCGGCTGATAATTGACACATTTCCTAAATGCAGAATAATCCCACAAATCAGAAACTGGAGGTTTACAATAAATGCTGAGTGGAATATTTTGATATCGATTTTGAGTTTTCTCTCAGGTGTATTTTACAGGGTAAATACAAGACATTTCTGAATCAAACTGGCACCGTTATAAATAATTTTAATACTGAAAAAAAGAAAGGTATAGCTAGAAGAAAATCCATGGGTCCTGAGTCAGCTCCTTACTATCGGTGACACCTGCATCCCCCATCACCGGACACCAGCTTCATTACCATCTACACCAGAGACCACCAACATCGAAATTGCTGATCCTCAGGTGGCATCTTTGCCGTGGGCCAATACTCTTCCATCACTGCCTCGTTGCTCCCAGCTGGAACCGATCTCGGCCATCCCAGCGTCGAGGTGAGCCTCCCGAATGTCTTATCCATGACTATCATTAATAACGACACAGACCATGTCACTCAGCTTTCACAGAATCATTTTAGGTAGAGCTTACAAATAGCAAGGAGAAACAAACATTGGTGTTTTATATATCGAAACCAAAACAGTAGCAGAAAATCTGATCATCATGTGCTCTGGAAATTACACATGCAAGTATTGTGAATGCTGCAGTCTTATTGGATGGTCTCAAGTTGTTTCTAAACTGCTTAACTAAGTGACTGCACATGCTGTGAAAAATAAATTCCGTAAGTGTATATGAGGTGGGTTGAAGTGTATGTTGTGAACCAAACTAGAGAGCAGGTTATTTTGGAGTTGGTGTTGTGTGGTAAGAAAGACTAATTACTAACCTTACTCTGAAGCAGCTTTTGAGGAATAGTGACGTTAATAAGGTGCATTTTACATGGCGTCCGCATGCAATATCAAATGTGTGAACATTCTGGTCAAGCATCATTGAAGCCTGGAGGGTAGAGGATCAAGCTCGCTCCAGTAAATTGGGAAAGTA